>NC_068915.1:9090909-9393939 GCF_023091745.1 Budorcas taxicolor | reverse complement strand
CTACTTTATAGAAGAACATGCTATCAGCTTCACTTTTAATAGATAGTTTTAGAGTTTTGATACACATTACCTTGTACCAGTGTTATAAAATTTAATACCAGAGAGTCACATTTGGAATCCAAACCCTAGCATTCATCAGTCAATAACCCTTGGTTTAGTATTTATAGCCTCAAAAGAAAATTGAAAACATGTATAAATCATGTGGTCCAATAGTAGGCATGCCTGGAAATTAGGAGTTGTTATGCAACCTGTGCAGGAAGAACCTGCCATATTGAGTGAGGTCACCAGTCTGTCTGGCAATATAAAATTAATAACCTCAGGGGAAGTTAGAACAAACTCAACCTCATGCTTCCTGTGGATAGGAGGCTGAGCTGGAAGATCTAATGGTTCTGTGTCAGCTTCTCACTTTACTAAATTATACTTTATTCCTCTTCTCTCACACACTGAAGGAAGTGAGCGCCATGTGGAGTTGTCAGACATCTGGAACTTGGCCATGCATGAGGCAAGAGGTGCTATAGTACCCCAGTGATTTTGCTCACCTGAAAATGACCTGCAGCCTGTGGTCACATAGGAGGGTGTCACCCATCTCCATCCTAGACTATTTAACATAAGGCCAAGTTTCATCACTATGACTATTGATTCCTGATCTCAGGACTTTTCTCTCTGAATGTGGACCTCTGTTTGTATGTGTCTCTGTGTGTGTATATGTGTGTTCAGTTTTAGAAATGCTAAATTTTAGTTCAGATGTTCCAGCTTGAACTAAAAAATAAAACTAGTTTTGGAGTACAGGTAAGTGATCAGTTCTAAAAATGTAGGCTTTGTATTTTATTAACCCTTCTGTTGACTCTATATGGGCTTCCTTGATAGCTCAGTGGGCAAAGAATCCGCCTGAAATGCAGGAGACCCTGGTTCAATTCCTGGGTTGGGAAGATCTCCTAGAGAAGAGATAGGCTACCCACTCCAGTATTCTTGGGCTTCCCTTGTGGCTCAGCTGGTAAACTACCCGCCTGCAATGCAGGACACCTGGATTCAATCCCTGTGTTGGGAAGATCCCCCAGAGAAGGGAAAGGCTACCCACTGCAGTATTCTGGCCTAGAGAATTCCATGGACTGTATAGTCCATGGAGTCGGAAAGAGTAAGACATGACTGAACGACTTTCACTTCACTCACACTTGACCCTATATGCCCTGTTTACTCTTAAAATAACTGGAATCTGTGAAGGAAAGATGTATAAGTATTTGTATGGAGCAGCAAAGACATGACAGGACATAAGATTTATTTCAGTTTTTGAAAATCAGATTAAAGTATTTCGGAAAAACTGCAAAGGGAAAGAACACATGTCATCTTCCCATTAGAAATAGAAGAAGTTGAAAGAGGATTAAAAAGAGAAACATGATGAAGGAAAAAGGATGTACATGAAGTACATGTTCTCTGCTTAACCAGGATAGGATGGGTCTTTTAATTTGAATCGTATGAATTCTCTTAGCATTAGAAATACATATATTTCATATGAGCACATAGATATAATCTACTTTTAATTACTATGGTGAGGTTGTATCACTCTTGCTCTCTATTGCTATATATATAAACAGAAATTGATTATATTTTAAAGAATAAAAATCAATCCTCATCATTTATATGTATATGAATATTTTAATAATTACTAAAGAAATATAAAAATTATATATTTGTAATATAGAATTATTATATATTACTCTAGACAAGACCGCAGAAGTGAATCATAGGAAGAAGAAACTCATTACTTTTAGGTAAACTATTGGTTGAGGAGATAGCTCTGGAGTATTCATGAAGAAGTGAGGTCTGAAGATAAGATGTCTGTGTCCCAAAGGAAAGCTTTAAGGAAACTATAAGAAAAATGTGAAATAACAGAATGTCACACATATTATGTCTAGAAAATGAATAAATTATCCAGGAAGTCAACTGTGATAAAGTTATAAGATCTATAAATAGACATTTAACCCTAGAAATCAAATGTGTTTTTATGGAAAATCGGTCAGAATTCAACCAGAATACCTTGGGATAATCAAGAAATAAGTCATAGTAATCAGGCTTGCCCTCATGGTTTATTCAGATCTCTATAGTATAACAAGTCCTATTTAAGTGTTTTTAAACCAGGAGTAGTATATTTAAAGAGAGTATTATGTATGTTGCTTGCTATAATAATTAGTACTGCAAAGAAAGGAAAAGATACACTTTGATTAGCTGGTTTAGCAGTCTAAGTTTAACAGAAAAAAATGTAACTATGCTTTAAAAGACGGTTATGAATGAATATGAATAAACAAATAATGCATTTGAACTGACTCAAATGCATTTCAGTTTAATTGGTACAGGCATGCTCAGTCACTCAATCATATCTGACTCTTTGTGACCCCCATGGACTGTGGCCCGCCAGAGTCTTTTGTCCATGGGATTCTCCAGGCAAGAAGAGTGGAGTGGATTGTCTTTTCCTTCTCCAGGGAAACTTCCCAACTCAGGGACTGAAGCTGTGTCTCTTGCATTGGCAGGTGGATTCTTTACTAATGTGCCACCTGGGAAGTCCCCAATTAAGTTAGAAATATGAGATAACTCAGGAAAGGAAATAATAGAAAAAATTTACATTTTTGCTCCAATAAAACCAAAATAAGAAAAAATCATATAATTTTTTTTATCTTATGACAGTTTTAAAAGTAAAGTACCAGCAAAATCCATGTTTTTTAATCAATTTATTTATTTTTTAAATGAGGGATAATTGCTTTAGAGAATTTTGTTGTTTTCTGTTAAACATGAATCAGCCATAGGTATACATATATCTTGTGCCTTTTGAACCTCCCTCCCATCTCCCTCCCCATTCCACCCCTGTAGGTTGATACAGAGCCGCTGTTTCAGTTTCCTGAGACATACAGCAGATTTCCTTTGGTTATCTATTCATCTTAACTTCTTCTCCCCTCTCCCCATGTCCTAAAGTCTATTCTCCATTGCTGCCCTGAAAATAAATTCTTCAGTACCACTTTGCTAGATTTTGTAAAATTCATTGTGTGTGTTTGTGTGTGTTAGTCGTTCAACCGTGTCCGACTCTTTGCAACACTGTGGGGTGTGTAGCTTGCCAGGCTCCTGATTCCATGTAATTTTCCAGGCAAGAATATTGGAATGGGTTGCCATTTCCTTCTCCATGTATGCATTAGTATATGATAATTATCATTCTCTTTCTGACTTACTTCACTGTGTATAATAGGCTTTAGGTTCATCCACTTCATTAGAACTGACTCAAATGCATTCCTTTTTATGGCTGAGTAATGAGACAGGGATCAAGATCATCTCCAAGAAAAATAAATGCAAAAAAGCAAAATGGCTGTCTGAGGAGGCCTTACAAATAGCTGTGAAAAAAGAGAAGCGAAAAACAAAGGCGAAAAGAAAAGATACACCCATTTGAATGCAGAGTGCTAAAGAATAGCAACCTAGACAGCATATTGAAAAGCAGAGACGTTACTTTACCAACAAAGGTCCATCTAGCCAAGGCTATAGTTTTTCCACTGGTCATGTATGGATGCAAGAGTTGAACTGTGAAGAAAGCTGAGTGCAACCCCATGGACTGCAGCCTACCAGGCTCATCCATCCCTGGGATTTTCCAGGCAAAAGTACTGGAATGGGGTGCCATTGCCTTCTCTGACCATCTCCCATAGTGGCTGTATTAATTTACATTCCCACCAACAGTGCAAGAGTGTTCCATTTTCTCCGCACCCTCTCCAGCATGTATTGTTTGTAGAATTTTTCATGATGGCCATTCTGACCAGTATCAGGTGATACCTCTTTGTGGTTTTGATTTGCATTTCTCTAATAATGAGCAGTGTTGAGCATCTTTTCATGTGTTTGTTAGCCATCTGTATGTCTTCTTTGAAGAAATGTCCGTTTAGGTCTTTTTCCCACTTTTTGATTTGGGTTGTTTGTTTTTCTGCTATTAAGTTGTATGAGCTGCTTGTATATTTTGGAATTTAATCATTTGCCAGTTGTTTCATTTGCTATTGTTTTCTCCCATCCTGAAGGGTGTTTTGCACCTTGCTTATAGTTTTCTTTGCTGTGCAAAAGCTTTTAAGTTTAATCGGATCCCACTTGTTTACTTTTCTTTTCATTTCTGTTACTCTAGGGAGGTGGGTCAGAGAGGATTTTGCTTTATGTCATCGAGTGTTCTGCCTGTGTTTTCCTCTAAGAGTTTTAAAGTTTCTGGTCTTAAATTTAGGTCTTTAATCCATTTTAAGTATATCTTTATGTATGTTGTTAGGAAGTGTCCTAATTTCATTCTTTTACATGTAGCTGTCCAGTTTTCCCAGCACCATTTATTGAACAGGCTGTATTTGCCCCATTGTATATTT
Source organism: Budorcas taxicolor (assembly GCF_023091745.1). Classification (NCBI taxonomy): domain Eukaryota; kingdom Metazoa; phylum Chordata; class Mammalia; order Artiodactyla; family Bovidae; genus Budorcas; species Budorcas taxicolor. Next base: position 9,389,572 of record NC_068915.1, on the reverse strand, counting down.
TTGCCTCCTTTGTCAAAAAGATGGTACCCATAGGTTCATGTGTTTATTTCTGGGCTTTCTATCTTGTTCTATTGGTCTTTATTTCTGTTTTTGTGCCAGTACCATGCTGTCTTGATGATTGTAGCTTTGTAGCATCATCTGAAGTCAGGAAGGTTGATTCCTCCAGCTCCATTCTTTCTCAAGAATGCTTTGGCTATTCGGGGTCTTTTGTGTTTCCATGTGAATTGTGAAAAGATTTGTTCTAATTCTGTGAAAAATGCCATTGGTAATTTGATAGGGATTGCATTGAATCTGTAGATCACATTTGGTAGTATAGTCATTTTCACAATATTGATTGTTCCTATACAGGAACATGGAATATCTCTTCATCTGTTTATATCTTTGATTTATGCCTTTGATTTCTTTCATCAGTGTTCTATAACTTTCTGTGTACATTTCTTTTGTCTCCTTAGGTAAGTTTATTCCTGGATATTTATTTATTTTTTTTGGCAATGGTGAATAGGATTGACTCCTTAATTTTTCTTTCTGATTTTTCATTGTTAGTATATAGTACGCAAGTGATTTCTCTGTACTGATTTTGTATCCTTCAACTTTGCTATATTCACTGATTAGCTCTGATAATTTTCTGATACTATCTTCAAGGTTTTCTATGTACAGTGTCATGTCATCTGCAAACAGTAGGAGCTTTATTTCATCGTTTCCAATCTGGATTCCTTTTATTTATTTATTTTTTCTTCTCTGATTGCTGTAGCTAGGACTTTCAAAACTGTGTTGAATAATAGTGATGAAAGTGTTCACCCTTACCTGTTCCTGCTCTTAGGGGGGATGCTTTGAGTTTTTAACCATTGAGAATAATATTTTCTGTGGGCTTATCATATATGGCCTTTACTATGTTGATGTAGGTTCTTTCTATGCCCATTTTCTGAAGAGTTTTAATCATAAATGGATGCTGAATTTTGTCAAAGGCTTTTTCTGCATCTATCGAGGTTATTATACAGTTTTTATCTTTCAATTTGTTAATATGGTGTATCACATTGATTGATTTGCATATATTGAAGAATCCTTGCATCCCTGGGATAAACCCAACTTCATCATGGTGTATGAGCTTTTCAATGTGTTGTTAAGTTATGTTTGCTAAAACTTGGCTGACAAATTTTGCATTTATGTTCATCGGTGACATTGGCCTGTAGTTGTCTTTTTTGTGTGTGTTTTCTTTGTCTGGTTTTGGTATCAGAGTGATTGTGGCCTCACACAATGAGTGTGGAAGCATTCCTTCATCTGCAATTTTTTGAAAAGTTTTAGAAGGATAGGCATTAACTCTTCTTTAAATGTTTGATAAAATTCTCCTGTGATGCCACCTGGTCCGGGGCTTTTGTTTTTTGGGAGATTTTTGATCAGAGCTTCAAGTTCAGTGCTTGTATTGGGTAGTTAATAATTTCTATTTCTTCCTGATTCAGTCTTGGAAGGTAGAACTTTTCTAAGTATCTGTCCATTTCTTAGAGGTTATCCATTTTATTGCCATATAGTTGTTGATAAGTCTCTTATAATCCTTTATTTCTGCATTGTCTGTCGTAACTTCTTTTTTTTCATTTCTAATTGTGTTGATTTGATTCTTCCCCCTTTTTTTCTTGATGAGTGTGGGTAAAGTTTTGTCAATTTTGTTAATCATCTCAAAGAACCAGCTTATAGTTTTATTAATCTTTATGATTGCTTCTTTCATTTCTTTTTCATTTATTTCTGCTCCAATCTTCATGATTTCTTTCCTTCTGCTAATTTTGGGGATTTTTGTTCTTCTTTTTCCAGTTGTTTTAGGTATAAAGTTAGGTTGTCCATTCAATGTTTTTCTTGTTTCTTGAGGTAGGATTATACTGCTATAAACTTCCCTCTTAGAACTGCTTTTGCTTCATCCCATAGGTTTTGAGCTGTTGTGTTTTCATTGTCATTTGTTTCTAGACATTTTTTTTAATTTCCTTTTTAATTTATTCAGTAACTTTTGGTTATGTAGAAATAGATTGTTTAATCTTCATGTGTTTGTGTTTTCTACAGTTGTTTTTTTTTTTTTTTTCTCTTGTAATTGATATCCAGTCTTACAGCTTTGTGGTCAGAAAAGATGGTTTATAAAATTTCAGTTTTCTTAAATTTACTGAGGTTTGATTTGTGACCCAAGATATGGTGTATCTTGGAGAATGTTCCATGTTCACTTGAGAAGAAGGTATATTCCGCTTTTGGTTGGAATGTCCTGAAGATATCAAAGTATCATTTAAGCCTTGTGTTTCTTTATTAATTTTCTGTTTTGATGATCTGTCCATTGGTGTGAGTGAGGTATTAATGTCTCCTACTATTGTGTTACTGTCAATTTCTCCTTTTATGTCTGTTGGTGTTTGTCTTATGTATTGAGGTGCTCCTATGTTGGGTGCATAGATATTTACAATTGTTATGTCTTCCTCTTGCATTGATCCCTTGATCAATACATAGTGTCCTTCCTTATCTCTTGTAATCTTTTTTATTTTAAGGTCTATTTTGTCTGATATGAGGATTGCTATTTCAGCTTTCTTTTGCGTTCCACTTGCAGGAAATATATTTTTCCATCTTCTCACTTTCAGTCTATATGTGTCTTAAGGTCTGAAGTGGGTTTCTTTTAGACAGCATATATTTGGGTCTTGTTTTTGTATCAATTCAGCCAGTCTGTGTCTTTCAGCTGGAACATTTAATCCATTTACATTTAAAGTAGTTATTGATATATAACTTCCTATTGCTAATTTCTTAATTGTTTGCAGTTTGGTTTTGTAGATGTTTTTCTTCTCTTGTAATTCTTGATTATATAAGTCCCTTTAGCATTTGTTGTGAACTTGGTTTTGTGGCACTGAATTCTCTTAACTTTTGCTTGTCTGAAAAGCTTTTGATTTCTCCATCAATTTTTAATGAGATCCTTGCTGGGTAAAGTAATATTGGTTATGCATTTTTCCTTTTCAGTACTTTAAATATATCCTGCCATTCCCTTCTGACCTGCAGAGTTTCTGATGAAAGATCAGCTGTTAAACATATGGGGTTTCCTTTGACTATTACTCGTTGCTTTTTCCTTGCTGCTTTTAATATACTTTCTTTGTGTTTAATCTTTGTTAGTTTTATTAGTATGCGTCTTGCCATGTTTCTCCTTGGGTTTTTCCTGTATGGGACTCTTTGTGCCTCTTGGACTTGACTGACTATTTGCTTTTCCATGGTGGGGAAATTTTCAACTATAATCTCTTCAAAAATTTTCTTATACCCTTTCTTTTTATCTTCTTCTTCTGGGACCCCCTATAGTTCGAATGTTGCTGCATTTGAGATTGTCCCAGATGTATCTGATACTATTTTCAATTATTTTCATTCTTTTTACTTTATTCTGCTCTTCAAAAGTTATTTCTACCATTTAATCTTCCAGTTCACTGATTAATTTTTCTACTTCAGATATTCTGCTATTGACTCCGAGTAGAGTACTTTTAATTTCAGTAATTGTGTTGTTTGTCTCTGTATGTTTATTGTTTAATTCTTCTCGGTCTTTGTTAAATGCTTCTTGCATTTTCTCCTTTCTGTTTTCAAGGTTTTTGATCACCTTTACTATCATTATTCTGAATTATTTTTCAGGTAGTTTGCCTGTTCCTCTTTATTTATTTGGACTTCTGTGTTCCTAGCTTGTTCCTTCATTTGTGCAGCATTTCTCTGCCTTTTCATTATTTTGTTTAAACTTATTGTGTTTGATGTTTCCTTTTCCTAGGCTTCAAGGGTGAATTCTTTTTTGTTTCTGCCCTCATAAGGTTGGTCCAGTGGTTTATGTCAGGTTTGTATAGGGTGATTTTTGTGCTGAATTTTTTGTTTGTTTGGTTTTCCTCTAATGGGCAAGGCTGAGTGAGGTGGTAATCCTGTCTGCTGATGATTGGGTTTTTATTTTTGTTTTGTTTGTTGTTTGGATGAGGTGTCCTGCACAGGGTGCTATTGGTGTTTGGGTGATGCCAGGTCTTGTATTCAAGTGGTTTCCTTTGTGTGAGTTGTCACTATTTGATACTCCCTAGAGTTAGTTCTCTGGTAGTCTAGGGTCTTGGAGTCAGTGCTCCCACTACAACAGCTCAGGATTTGATCTCGAGGTTTTGCAAAGTTCTATATATTATTTTCCAATGGTTAGATACTTCTGTCCTCTCTCACGTGGTGTTCTGCATGCACTTCTGCGTCTGAAGGTGTATTTCTGATGTATCCGTGGAGACAGATGTACTTCACGTCCACCCACTCCTCTGCCATCTTGTTCTACCTCCAGTCCATAAGTTATTATTGTTTCCAAGTCAACTCCAACTTCCCTTATGGTAAAGTATATGAGTAGAAATCCTCTAGGAGTGTTGGTTGACATTTTCTATTATCATAAGTTATAATTTTTCTATATAAACATTTTAATAAACTTTCAAAATTTATATTCTGGAATACCGTGGAAGCCATGGTCTTGAGATTGTTTTAGGAATAGTATTAAAATAGCATTTAAAATAGAAAATTTTGTGGATATTGAAGAATCCTTGCATCCCTGGAATAAAGCCCACTTGGTCATGGTGTATGATCTTTTTAATGTGTTGTTGGATTCTGATTGCTAGAATTTTGTTAAGGATTTTTGCATCTTTGTTCATCAGTGATACTGGCCTGTAGTTTTGTTTTTTTGTGGCATCTTTGTCAGGTTTTGGTATTAGGGTGATGGTGGCCTCATAGAATGAGTTTGAAAGTTTACCCTCCTCTGCAATTTTCTGGAAGAGTTTGAGCAAGATAGGTGTTAGCTCTTCTCGAAATTTTTGGTAGACTTCAGCTGTGAAGCCGTCTGGACCTGGGCTTTAGTTTGCTGGAAGATTTCTGATTACAGTTTCAATTTCTCTGCTTGTGATGGGTCTGTTAAGATTTTCTATTTCTTCCTGGCTCAGTTTTGGAAAGTTGTACTTTTCTAAGAATTTGTCCATTTCTTCCAGGTTGTCCATTTTATTGGCATATAAATGCTGACAGTAGTCTCTTATGATCCTTTGTATTTCTGTGTTGTCTCTTGTGATCTTTCCATTTTCATTTCTAATTTTATTGGTTTGACTTTTCTCTCTTTGTTTCTTGATGAGTCTGGCTAATGGTTTGTCAATTTTATTTATCCTTTCAAAGAACCAGCTTTTGGCTTTGTTGATTTTTGCTATCGTCTCTTTTGTTTCTTTTGCATTTCTTTCTGCCTTAATTTTTAACATTTCTTTCCTTCTACTAACCCTGAGGTTTTTCATTTCTTCCTTTTCTAGTTGTTTTAGGTGTAGAGTTAGGTTATTTATTTGACTTTTTTCTTGTTTCTTGATGTATGCCTGTATTACTGTGAACTTTCCCCTTAACACTGCTTTTATAGTTTCCCACGGGTTTGGGGTTGTTGTGTTTTCATTTTCATTCGTTTCTATGCATAATTTGATTTTTTTAAAATTTCTTCTGTGATTTGTTGGTTATTCAGCAGCGTGTTTTTCAGCCTCCATATGTTGGAATTTTTAATCGTTTTTCTCCTGTAATTGAGATCTAATCTTACTGCATTGTGGTCAGAAAAGATGCTTGGAATGATTTCATTTCTTTCTCTTTTTTTTTTTTTTGGAATTTATCAAGACTAGATTTATGGCTTAGGATGTGATCTATCCTGGAGAAGGTTCTATATGCGCTTGAGAAAAAGGTGAAATTCATTATTTTGGGGTGAAATATCCTATGGATATCAATTAGGTCTAACTGGTCTACTGTATCATTTAAAGTTTGTGTTTCCTTGTTAATTTTCTGTTTATTTGATCTATTCATAGGTGTGCATGGACACCTTATCTTTGAAAAAGGAGGCAACAGTATACAATGGATTAAAGACAATCTCTTTAACAAGTGGTGCTGGGAAAACTGGTCAACCACTTGTAAAAGAATGAAACTAGAACACTCTCTAACACCATACACAAAAATGAACTCAAAATGGATTAAAGATCCAAATGTAAGACCAAAAACTATAAAACTCCTAGAGGAGAATGTAGGCAAAACACTCTCCAACATACATCACAGCAGGATCCTCTATAACCCACCTCCCAGAATATTGGAAATAAAAGTAAAAATAAAAAAAATGGGACCTAAGTAAAATTAAAAGCTTCTGCACAACAAAGGAAACTATAACCAAGATGAAAAGACAGCCTTCAGAATGGGAGAAAATAATAGCAAATGAAGTAACTGACAAACAACTAATCTCAAAAATATACAAGCAATCCTGCAGCTCAATTCCAAACAAAATAAATGACCCAATCAAAACATGGGCCAAAGAACTAAATAGACATTTCTCCAAAGAAGACATACAGATGGCTAACGAACACATGAAAAGATGCTCAACATCACTCATTATCAGAGAACTGCAAATCAAAACCACAATGAGGTACCATTTCACGCCAGTCAGAATGGCTGCGGTCCAAAAGTCCACAAGCAATGAATGCTAGAGAGGGTGTGGAGAAAAGGGAACACTCTTATACTGTTGATTGGAATGCAAACTAGTATAGCCACTATAGAGAAGAGCTTGGAGATTCCTTAAAGAACTGCCTTATGACCCAGCAGTCTCACTGCTGGGCATACACACCAAGGAAACCAGAATTGAAAGAGACACGTGTACCCCAATGTTCATCGCAGCACTGGTTATAATAGCCAGGACATGGAAGCAACCTAGATGTCCATCAGCAGATGAATGGATAAGAAAGCTGTGGTACATATACACAATGGAGTATTACTCAGCCATTAAAAAGAATACATTTGAATCAGTTCTAATGAGGTGGATGAAACTGGAGCTGATTATACAGAGTGAAGTAAGCCAGAAAGAAAAACACTGATACAGTATACTAATGCATATATATGGAATTTAGAAAGATGGTAACGATAACCCTGTATGTGAGACAGCAAAAGAGACACAGATGTATAAGACAGTCTTTTGGACTCTGTGGTAGAGGGAGAGGGTGGGATGTTTTGGGAGCATGGCATTGAAACATGTATAATATCATATAATAAATGAATCTTTGGTCCAGGGTCAATGTAGGATACAGGATGTTTGGGGCTGGTGCACTGGGATGACCCAGAGGGATGGTACGGGGAGCTAAGTGGGAGGGGGGTTCAGGATGGGGAACACATGTACACCCGTGGTGGATTCATGTTGATGTATGGCAAAACAAATACAATATTGTAAATTAATTAGCCTCCAATTAAAATATTTTTTACAAGAAAATTTTAAGGATTTTCAACTGGGTTTAGAGCTGAAATTAAGATTTATTACTTCTTGATGAGTAATGTGGAAATAACTTAGCTCTAACCTGAAGAGCACATAGTGTTTAAACAAAATAACAGAATGTAAATGGAATTTGTCATTCCAATGGATGACTCAGTGAAAACTGTTCATAAAGTAAATTGGAATCTAAATATGTAGTCCTAGCATAGACTTTTTTTTTTTAATTGAGAAAATGATTGTCAATTACTATGCTCAGCATACATAGGCTTCACCAATTTACAGAGATATAGCACTGAAAGCCAGGAAGCACATCATTTACTCCCTCAGTTTTAAAGTAACACAAAGAAAATTCCAACAGAGAGGTAGGTTGCATGAATTAAAGAGATACTATTCACACACTTGACCATTCCTCAAAAATATTCTGGTGCCTTGCAAAAGGAACAACAGCATCTATACTTATGGGAAAATTTTTGAAATTCAACCCAATTATTGGTTTCCTTCCTTAAAGTTTCATGTGACTATACAAGAGGATACTGTTGTTTCTTCTTTTGATGCTACTATTTTTAAATGAGTTGGTCTCTTTCACTGTCAAGGATGCTTATATAAAGAAAGGATAGAAGAAGAAAGAAAATGAAATACTTTGGCACTTTTACCATCCTCCGCAAGGTAATGTTCATTCTCAGTCAAGAGCCATTGTCCTTTAAAATAAATACACAATACAACACCACAAACAACAGATGAAACATTTAATAGAGTTTAGAGGCTTTTAACTTCAGTGAAAACGTATGATTTTTTTTTGAAAGACCCTGTTGAATGTTATTCTTATAGCACTTCCTGCCATCTCACTGTGTATTAAGGGATTAGTCTTCCTAATCCCTCATTTCCACATAAGTAAAATATAAAGCTTTATTTAATGATGTGAAAAATCCTTTGATATAAAATGATGCTTGTTGAAGTAATAACTTGCTGAAATCATGTAGATTTTTAAGAGATCTCTATAAAGTTGTAAAGAGTACTGTAGTCTAATAGCAAATTTTAGTATGTTCACATTTTTAATATGGTGACTGTGTTTAAATAATCCTGGGTGTTTTGTTTTAAAAGAAAAATATCAACTTGAATCCTCATACTGTAAAATTGAGTAAAAATCATACTGAGTTGTTAAAGATGCATTCATCTTCTTGACTGTCCTATGATTGAGACAAACAGAAATACACTAAAAGATTTAAGTACTTAATTTAGTGCTAAAATACAGGCTATAATGATCATTCCTAGGCTATTTTCTCTCTCATCATCATCAACTTATTATTTTTTTTTTCTCCATCTTCCTCTCTCCTGTATGTGTGTATCATTCTGTGATGTGTGGCCTGTGGATAAGCCAAAAAAAGTTGATGCAGCATAAGTAAAGTTAATATGTTTTCCCTTTTTAACACTGTTTTACACAAGGATATTTGGTTGTCCAATATCAAAGATGCACTCTATGATCAAGGAAGGACAGTTAAAATTTTGCACTTTTTTTAGTTAACTGTACTTTTTTTTAAGTGTAATTATATATATATACATATATATTTTTAATTGAAGGATAATTACTTTACAGGATTTTGTTGTTTTCTGTCCAGAGGAAGAGGACCTATGTATACCTATGGCTGATTCATCTTGAGGTTTGACAATACCTATACTTTTAAAGATTCTAGCCAATTCAACATTTCCACTTATTGTGAAGTGATCCCTTGATGACCACATGTAAATACCCCAGTCCATACAGGAAATGAATAAAGGAGGAAAGTTCATGTTGATGGTTTTATTTTCCTGTCATTTCTTTCCTTATAAAGTCCTACTTTTCCTCATTGTTAAAATTAAGCTGCTTTTTCATTTCAAGTGAGAAGCATTGACTTTGACTGTGTGGAATAAAGGAATTATTTTGAAAGGATATAGTGGTAGTTCACAATAAACAAGAAACCATTGATCCAGAAAGACCTGAAAATGTCAGGAAACTTGGAATCTTCAGGGACTCTAATAACCAGAGTTCACCTCTCTTTAGGACATTGCAAGTAATGCATCTTGATGAAAAGCATTTCAGTTCAAATTACAAATTTCTTAGAGAGCAAAGCTGACTGTCCTTATGTGGATCAGGCAAACCACTTATATATAGACAATATGGCCTTGAATAAAGATAGCAGTGTATAATATGTATATTATGTTTTCTTTCCTTCTTTGTTTGTGGTGGTTCATTTCATGCTCTGGATATTAATCTTTTCTCATGTATAAATTTGAAATAACTTCTCTCAGTCTGTGACTTAATGATTTGCTTCTGAGGACTGGATTTTTATGAATTCAAGTTCTCAATTTTAATGAAGCCCAATTTATTAATTTTTATTTGTAGTACTCTTTGTTACCTGCATAACATTGTTTTGGGCTATATGATATAACAAAGATATATTCTATGTAAAATTCTGTAATATCTATAGTGGTTAAATTCAGTGTCAGGCTTTATTTTTTGGGGCTCCAAAATCACTGCAGGTGGTGATTGCAGCCATGAAACTAAAAGACTCTTACTCCTTGGAAGAAAAGTTATGACCAACCTAGACAGAATATTCAAAAGCAGAGACATTACTTTGCCAACTAAGGTCCGTCTAGCCAAGGTTACAGTTTTTCCTGTGGTCATGTATGGATGTGAGACTTGGACTGTGAAGAAGGCAGAGCACCAAAGAATTGATGATTTTGAACTGTGGTGTTGGAGAAGACTCTTGAGAGTCCCTTGGACTGCAAGGAGATTCAAACAGTCCATTCTGAAGGAGATCAACCCTGGGATTTCTTTGGAAGGAATGATGCTAAAGCTGAAACCCCAGTACTTTGGCGACCTCATGTGAAGAGTTGACTCATTGGAAAAGACTTTGATGCTGGGAGGGATTGGGGGCAGGAGGAGAAGGGGACGACCGAGGATGAGATGGCTGGATGCCATCACTGACTCAATGGACGCGAGTCTGAGTGAACTCTGGGAGTTGGTAATGGACAGGGAGGCCAGGTGTGCTGTGATTCATGGGGTCGCAAAGAGTTGGACACGACTGAGCGACTGAATGGAACTGAACTGAACTGAGTCTATTGTTTTAGCTTTCATTTTGTGTCTATGATACACAGATATAAAATTAATATTGGTATATCGGTATGGCACTGGTTAATTTTGCTTCTGCAGAATTTACTAAACTGATAATTCTTTCTTTAAATGAATTTATTGTCTCTTTTGACATAAATTAAGTGAACCCTGATGTTGGGAGGCATTGGGGGCAGGAGTAGAAGGGGACGACAGAGGATGAGATGGCTGGATGGCATCACTGACTTGATGCACATAACTCTGGGTGAACTCCAGGAGTTGGTGATGGACAGGGAGGCCTGGTGTGCTGTAATTCATGGGGTCGCAAAGAGTCGAATACAACTGAGCGACTGAACTGGCTGATTGACTGAAGTGAACATGGTTGACTGTTACTTTATTTTTTCCATTTGTTGATTCGCTTAAGCTTTCCTTAATTATACACTGCTACCAAAGATTTAAAGTAAACCTTTATTTGTGGTAATTCCTCAATACAGTTCGGGTTCTCCAGATTTATATTATGTATCCTAACTATGTTGCCTTTCTATTTAGATTTTAGGCTTTTGCAGCCCTTAAATTTTATACTAGGACATCTGGCCTTAAAATATTTCACTTTTGGGAGAGGGGAGTAATCACACAATATCCTGAATATGTAGAAGATTATCCAGTTTTCTGTATTTTTCAGATTAGAGTAGTAATTTTGTATTTCAGTTTATTTTCTAAATAGTCTTTGAAATATTACTTAGACTATATTCAGTCTATGTATTAATTTCAGGATAATATTAATAATATAAAATATGGATCTCAATATGTAATTATTAAATCATTTAACAAGATATCTATTTCCAACTTTAGGTTCAAACTTTATCAGACGTATTTTGTAGTTTTAAGTTTACAGATCTTCTATGACTCCTTTTTTGAAATTTTTGTCATAATAAATAATTCTGATGCTACTATAAATGGTATTTTCATACATAATTTCTATTTTCACTGATGTATAGTAAGATAATTGGCTTTGTATGTTGATGTTAGGAGCCTGGAATGCAAAAGTAAGAAGTTAAGAGATATCTGGAGTAACAGGCAAATTTGGCCTTGAAGTAGAAAATGAAGCAGGGCAAAGGCTAACAGAGATTTGCCAAGAGAAAGCACTGGTCATAGAAAGCACCCTCTCCCAACAACACAAGAGAAGACTCTACAAATGGACATCACCAGATGGTAAGTAATATTCATTATATTCTTTGCAGCCAAAGATGGAGAAGCTCTATAGAGTCACCAAAAATAAGACTGGGAGTTGACTATAGCAGAGATCATGAACTCCCTATTGTCAAATTCAGACTTAAATGGAAAAGTAAGGAAAACCATTAGACCATTCACGTATGACCTAATTCAAATCCCTTTCGAAGTGAGAAATAGATTCAAAGGATGACAGACAGAGTACCTAAAGAACTATGGATGGAGGTTTGTGACATTATACGGGAGGAAGAAATCAAGACCATTCCCAAGGAAAAGAAATGCAAACAGGCACAATGGTTGTCTGAGGAGGCCTTACAAATATCTGTGAGTAGAAGAGAAGTGAAAGGAAAAGGAGAAAAGGAAAGAAATGCTCATTTGAATGCAGAGTTCCAAAGAATAGCAAGGAGAGATAAGAAAGCCTTCCTCTTCAATCAATGCAAAGAAATAAAGGAAAACAATAGAATGGGAAAGACTAGAGATCTTTTCAAGAAAATTAGAAATGCCAAGGGAACATTTCATACAAAGATGGGCACAATAAAGGACAGAAATGGTATGGACCTAACAGAAGCAGAAGATATTAAGAGGTGGAAAGAATGCACAAAAGAACTGTACAAAAAAGTCCTTTACAACCCAGATAATCACGAAGATGTGATCACTCACCTAGAGCCAGATATCCTGGAATGTGAAGTCAAATGGACCTTAGGAAGCATCACTATGAACAAAGCTAGTTAGGTGATGGAATACCAGTTGAGCTATTTCAAATCCTAAAAGATGATGCTGTGAAAGTGCTAAACTCAATATGCCAGCAAATTTAGAAAACTCAGCAGTGGCCACAGGACTGGAAAAGGTCAGTTTTCATTCCTAAGAAAGGCAATGCCAAAGAATACTCAAATTACAACACAGTTGCACTCATCTCACATGCTAGTAAAGTAATGCTCAAAATTCTCCAAGCTAGGCTTCAGCAATACATGAACTGTGAAATTCCTGATGTTCAAGCTGGTTTTAGAAAAGGCAGAGGAACCAGAGATCAAATTGCCAACATCCGCTGGGTCATGGAAAAAGCAAGAGAGTTCCAGAAAAACATCTATTTCTGCTTTATTGACTATACCAAAGCCTTTGACTGTGTGGATCACAATAAACTGTGGACAATTCTGACAGAGATGGGAATACCAGACCACCTCACCTGCCTCTTGAGAAATCTGTATGCATGTCAGGATGCAACAGTTAGAACTGGACATGGAACAACAGACTGGTTCCAAATAGGGAAAGGAGTATGTTAACACTGTATATTGTCTCCCTCCTTCTTTAACTTATATGCAGAGTACATCATGAGAAATGCTGGGCTATATGAAACACAAGCTAGGATCAAGATTGTCAGGAGAAATATCAATAACCTCAGATATGCAGATGACATCACCTTTATAACAGAAAGCAAAGAAGAGCTAAAGAGCCTCTTGATGAACGTGAAAGAGGAGACTGAAAAAGTTGGCTTAAAACTCAGTATTTAGAAAACTAAGACCATGGCATTTGGTCCCATCACTTCATGGGAAATAGATGGGGAAACAGTGGAAACAGTGACAGGCTTTATTTTTGGGGCTCCAAAATCAATGCAGATGGTGACTGCAGCCTTGAAATTAAAAGACATTTGTTTCTTGGAAGAAAAATTATGACCAACCTAGACAGCATATTAAAAAGCAAAGACATTCCTTTGCCAACAAAGGTCTGCCTAGTTAAAGCTATGGTTTTTCCAGTAGTTACGTATGGATGTGAGAGTTAGACTATAAAGAAGGCTGAGTGATGAAGAATTGATACACATATAAAATTTTTTAAACTAAACCATTTGTGAATGAAAACAGGTCTTGCCAATCGGTGTTTATGCTATTTCTCCTTTGTGCTATTGACTGACAGTGATTTTCAAACACAATATTTTATTCTAACCTCAGAAGACATGAATTAATATTTTGCTATTGGCAAATCTCTGTAATTTTTAAAAATATTTAACAAAATATTATAGTACCTGTGATTTTAACAGATGGATGTGGCAATAGGTATGGTAGGCAAATGTAGGTATAGATACTCTTCATCTGATTAAAGTAGTTTCTCCCTATTACAAGTTAATTGAGACTAGTTATCATATATGTATGATGAATTTAATAAAGTATTTTTCCATCATCTACATGAGACAATATGCCTCCCTCCTTTATCTTATAAATGTTGTACATTATACTGATTGATTTTCTAATGGTAAATCCTATTTACCCTCCTGGGATTATCTGCTCTTGGACATAATTAATAATCTATTTATATATTGTTAGATCCCATTTGTTAATATTTAGGGTTTTTACATATATGTTGATGAGCCTCAGTGTGTACTTAATTATAATTTCTATAATATATTTTTTAATCTTTAGTATAAAAATTTTGTTGGTCTCATGAACTAAGTTTGTGATTTAACTTTTACTCTCAAGAAGAATGTGTTGTAAGATTAGTATTATTTCTTCTTTGACTGGAAAGATCTATCTGTGACACTGGCTATCTTGCCTAAATTTGAAGAGTTTGTTTTATTTGGGATGGAAATGATTTTTCAATTGTAGATTCATTAACCTTAACAGGTATAGGGATATTCAACATTTTCACTTCTAATGGAAGTTTTGGCAAATTGCATAGAAAATTATCCATTTGCCCAATGTATGTATTTGTTTTCATAGGCTCCTCTGTCCACGGGATTTCCCAGGAAAGTATAATGGAGTGGGTAGTCAATCTTTTCTCCAGGGGATCTTTCTAATCCAGGGACTGAACCCAAGTCTCCGACATTGCAGACATATTATTTACCATCTGATCCACCAAGGAAGCCCCCATCATAAACATGTTTTTTACAATATTTTATTATTAATTTTGATATGGTTATAATTCCATATTCCTGCATAGTCCTTCCGGTTCTGCAGGAGGGATTAATACAGATATAATTATCTCTTCAGGATCTAATAGAGATATAATTGCAGCATGACTTGAAGTATTCATATAATTCATCATTCAAATTTCTCTAAATAATCAGAATGTCTGTTTGACTTTACAGTACACTAAAATGAGAAGTGTTACTAATTTGTTCAAAGAAATTGCATCTGTTTATGTGCTTGATGCTGGAAGGATGCCAGATATCATTTCACTGTCAATCCTGCTTTGTACAGAGCCAGATATAGTGCATTTCAAGGAAAAAAAAAAAAAGCATCTTTTATGTAAATGAGTTTGTAGTTGACTGCATCATAGTGTATTCAAAATCTCCTCTAAATATATGAAACATATTTAAATACCTAGAATTTTAGTATATTTTTATACTACTACTAAACCTCTCAGTTCAGTTCAGTCACTCAATCATGTCTGACTCTTTGCGATCCCATGAATTGCAGCACGCCAGGCCTCCCTGTCCATGACCAACTCCCAGAGTTCACTCAAACTCACATTCATCAAGTCGGTGATGCCATCCAGCCATCTCATCCTCTGTCGTCCCCTTCTCCTGCCCCCAATCCCTCCCAGCATCAGAGTATTTTCCAATGAGTCAACTCTTCACATGAGGTGGCCAAAGTACTGGAGTTTCAGTTTTAGCATCATTCCTTCCAAAGACATCCCAGGGATGATCTCCTTCAGAATGGACTGGTTGGATCTCCTTGCAGTCCAAGGGACTCTCAAGAGTCTTCTCCAACACCACAGTTCAAAAGCATCAATTCTTCTGCGTTCAACTTTCTTCACAGACCAACTATCACATCCATACATGACTACTGGAAAAAACATAGCCTTGAATAGACAGACCTTTGTTGACAAAGTAATATCTCTGCTTTTGAATATGCTACCTAGGTTGGTCATAACTTTCCTTCCAGGAGTAAACGTCTTTTAATTTCATGGCTGCAGTCACCATCTGCAGTGATTTTGGAGCCCCAAAAAATAGTCTGACACTGTTTCCATTGTTTCCCCATCTATTTCCCATGAAGTGATGGGACCGGATGCTATGATCTTCGTTTTCTGATTGTTGAGGTTTAAGCCATCTTTTTCACTCTCCTCTTTCACTTTCTCCAAGAGGCTTTTTCGTTCCTCTTCCCTTTCTGCCATAAGGGTGGTGTCATCTGCAGGTCTGAGGTTATTGATATTTCTCCCAGCAATCTTAATTCCAGCTTGTGCTTCTTCCAGTCCAGCATTTCTCATGATGTACTCTGCATACAAGTAAGTTAAATAAGCAGGGTGACAATATACAGCTTTGATGTACTCCTTTTCCTATTTGGAACCAGTCTGTTGTTCCATGTCCAGTTCTAACTGTTGCTTTCTGACTTGCATATATGTTTCTCAAGAGGCAGGTCAGGTGGTTTGGTATTCTGATCTCTTTCAGAATTTTCCACAGTTTATTGTGATCCACACTTTCAAAGGCTTTGGCATAGTCAATAAAGCAGAAATAGATGTTTTTCTGGAACTCTCTTGCTTTTTCCATGATCCAGCAGATGTTGGCAATTTGATCTCTGGTTTCTCTGCCTTTTCTAAAACCAGCTTGAACATCTGGAAGTTCATGGTTCATGCATTGCTGAAGCCTGGCTTGGAGAATTTTGAACATTACTTTAATAGCATGTGAGATGAGTGCAATTGTTCGGTACTTTGAGTATTCTTTGGCACTGCCTTTCTTTGGGGTTGGAATGAAAACTGACTTTTTCCAGTCCTGTGGCCACTGCTGAATTTTCCAAATTTGCTGGCATATTAACTGCAGCACTTTCACAGCATCATCTTTCAGGATTTGAAATAGCTCAATTGGAATCCCATCACCTCCACTAGCTTTGTTCTTAGTGATGCTTTCTAAGGCCCACTTGACTTCACATTCTAGGATATCTGGCTCTAGGTGAGTGATCACACCACCATGATTATCTTGGTCGTGAAGATCTTTTTTGTACAGTTCTTCTGTGTATTCTTGCCACCTCTTCTTAATATCTTCTGCTTCTGTTAGGTCCATACCATTTCTGTCCTTTATCGAGCCCATCTTTGCGTGACTTTTTCCCTTGGTATCTCTAATTTTCTTGAAGAGATCTCTAATCTTTCCCATTCTGTTGTCTTCCTCTATTTCTTTGCATGTGACTGGTGATAGAAGCAAGGTCCAATGCTGTAAAGAGCAATATTGCATAGGAACCTGGAATGTTAGGTCCATGAATCAAGGCAAATTGGAAGTGGTTAAACAGGAGATGACAAGAATGAACGTTGACATTCTAGGAATCAGAGAACTAAAATGGACTGGAATGGGTGAATTTAACTCAGATGACCATTATATCTACTACTGTGGGCAGGAATCCCTTAGACGAAATGGAGTAGCCATCATGGTCGACAAAAGAGTCTGAAATGCAGTACTTGGATGCAGTCTCAGAAATGACAGAATGATCTCTGTTCGTTTCCAAGGCAAGCCATTCAATATCACAGTAATCCAAGTCTATGCCTCAACCAGTAACACTGAAGAAGCTGAAGTTGAACAGTTCTATATAGACCTACAAGATCTTTTACAACTAACACCCAAAAAAGATGTCCTTTTCATTATAGGGGACTGGAATGCAAAAGTAAGAAGTCAAGAAACACCTCGAGTTACAGGTAAATTTGGCCTTGGAATACGGAATGAAGTAGGGCAAAGGTTAATAGAGTTTTGCCAAGAGAACGCACTGGTCATAGCAAAGACCCTCTTCCAACAACCCAAGAGAAGACTCTACACATGGACATCACCAGATGGTCAACACCAAAATTAGAATGATTATATTCTTTGCAGCCAAAGATGGAGAAGCTCTATACAGTCAGCAAAAACAAGACTGGGAGCTGACTGTGGCTCAGATCATGAACTCCTTATTGCCAAATTCAAACTTAAATTTAAGAAAGTAAGGAAAACCACTAGTCCATTCAGATATGACCTAAATCAAATCCGTTATGATTATACAGTGGAAGTGAGAAATATATTTAATGGATTAGATCTGATACATAGAGTACCTGATGAACTATGGATGGAGGTTCATGACATTGTACAGGAGACAGGGATCAAGATAATTCCCATGGAAAAGAAATGCAAAAAAGCAAAATGGCTGTCTGGGGAGGCCTTACAAATAGCTGTGAAAAGAAGAGAAGTGAAAAGCAAAGGAGAAAAGGAAAGATATAAGCATCTGAATCCACAGTTCCAAAGAATAGCAAGGAGAGATAAGAAAGCCTTTCTCAGAAAACCTCTACACCATAACAAAAAGGACTTTAGGAAATGTTAAAGCCCAGAAAATTGTTACATTATAGTGTTTTCATTTAATATCTTAAATTACAGAAGATTTTTAGTAAATTCAGATCATATCCCAAAGTATTCTTTGGATGTGGGTAACTTTGGAACTTGAGATAATAGTAAGAATAAAATAATAATAAACAAATAATATTATTATCTAACATTTATTAAACACTTTCAATATGCCAAATATTTGCTAAACATTTTATGTAAAGCATTCATATTTAATAAATTCTGAGTAGTTAGAGGTAAATGCTGTTAATATTCATTTTCTGTACATGAGGCAACAGATTTAAGCATGTTCATTGGCTCATCTAAAGTTTCAAAGAGGACTTCCCTGGTGGCTCAGACTGTAAAGAGTCTGCCTACAATGGGAGACCTGGATTTGACCCCTGGGTCAGGAAGATCCCCTGGAGAAGGAAATGGCAACCCACTCTAGTAATCTTGCTTGGAAAATCCCCTGGATGTAGGCTCCTGATCGGCTATAGTCTGTGGGATTGCGAAAATTCGGACATGACTGAGCGACTTCACTTTCACTTTTCACTTTCTTAGTCTCAAAGCTAGTAAGTGCTGGTGTTTTATGACAACAGAAATACCAAGCACTACTGCCTGACTGTCGTGGTCATAACTCTTTTAGACAAACTAGCAGAACTGGACAGGTGTGTTTTTTAGACTGATGTATTGTTTAGCCAATTAATTCCTCGTAGTGGAAGAATTTATGATCTTTCTGTATCAGTTCCTTGGGAAAAGGAAAGACAGGGGGAAGGTTCAGTTAGCTATAAAATAATAGACATCCTGTAACTGATGAGAGTGAAAGAGGCCCCCTAGATTTAAAGATAATCAGTTAAACAGAATTTAGCAAAAGCTCCTAGAGAAGAAAATGGCAACCCACTCCAATAGTCTTGCATGGAAAAGTCCATGGACAGAGGAGCCCAGCAGGCTACAGTCAATGGAGTCACAAAGAGTCAGACACGACTGAGAAACTGAGCACAGCAAAGGCACCACTCTAGGTATAGGTAGTGTTAGTTTCTCAATTGAGTTTGCTAGATTTATTTCCCAATAGAAAAATTCACACATATTTAGTTTGGAAGAAAGGGAAATAAACTCAAAGCCTTAGATGACTCTTTCAAAAATATGCCTAGATTGTTCAAGTTAATTTTAGAGCCAGCGATTCCTTGCAATTTGATTTCAAAACAATTCTCCTAAATTAAGATAATTGATATCAGTCAGGTTGTTTCCTAGACAATAACTTTTCCAGAGATGTTTTCTAAAATATGAAAAAGACAGTCTTCATTCTTATTTTAGGTTACTTTTGAGCATGCAAACATCTAAATGGAAAAAAAAAAAAATTAGTGTTCCTGAAACTAAAATGTATTAAAAAAAAAAAAAACCTAAAAATGACAAAACCAAAATTTCCCACTATAAGGAATTCTTCCTGCACTCATACATTAAAAAAACAAGGACATTTTGAGAATAGTAGAAGGTGGCCAATGACAAACATCCCATTGCTGCAAACATTGGTTGATATTTTATATAGCATGGAGTCACAGCATTCTGCTATGAAATTAGAAGCAAAACTTCTCTTGGGAAAATATTTGAGTAATGAGTTTTGATTTCAAAATCACATTTGAATGAGAAGGTGGACTTTTAATGGAGCTTTGATAATGTACATGCATGTATTGTGTTTATCTGTATTTTGTGTAAAGATTTAATCAGAGATGCTTGACTCAAAGAACAGATGGAAACTTTATTTAAATTTAGAGAAAATGAATATGACGTGCTGGGCTCAATAAAGCAATTTAAATGTTTTCCATCCTACATGCATTTTATTTAATGATATAGTCAACTTAGGAATTCTAAAATAGTGACAACACTAACTATAAAACTACTGACTCTATCTGTGTCTCGTGTATGCATAAGCCTAAAAATGTGTGCCAAGAAGATGGAAATTGTCATGATGTTGTCCAAAGGATTTTAAGTTTCATTATTGATTGATTAGGTTACTTTTTGTTATTGTTGTTAAGTCTAACCTGTCCCACGAAAGATGAATAAATCACTAATGAGTTCAGATAGAGTAAAGTAAAGGTGCAGGTTCAATGCAAAGATGAGAATGTATTTTCAAAAAGTCCCCAATGGAGTTTTCATGGAGTTTCTAGCAGCCTCAAGATGCCAAATTTCTCTTCCATTATTCACATTCTTTGCATTCTTTGTTATTGTTATGTATTCCACTCCCTGGTTTAGTATCCAAAGTTAAACAGAAGTTATTTTTGCTTTGCCTCACTTTTAATACCATAAAGAGATGAAATATAAAAACATTTTTTCTTTCAGATACTTTATTTATTTATTTATTTATTTATTTATTATGTCATAGCTCCATATGACATAATAGATGTGAAAGAATCTAAAATACTTATATAACTATATAAAAATTAAAAATAAAGTAGTATTAGTAATTATTATTATTATTATTATTAATGGGCTTCTCAGATGGCCATAATGGTGAAGAATCTACCTACCAATGCAGAAGACTCAAGAGATATAGATTCTATCCCTGGGTTGGGACGATCTCTTGGAGTAGGAAATGGCAACCCACTCCAGTATTCTTGCTTAGGAAATCCCATGGAGAGAGGAGTCAATGAAGTTGCAGAGTTGGACATGACCAAGCATACATACATACATACATAATGTTTATCCAAGTTAAAAACAGTATGTAAGGATCTTTGATAATAGTAGAGGGTTAGTATTAGACCAGCCTTTGCAGAAGAAACAATTATATACTCTGAACAATACTTGAAAAGCAATATTTAAAGCTACTCAGTTCAGTTCAGTTCAATTCAGTCACTCAGTCGTGTCCGACTCTTTGCAACCCCATGAATTGCAGCACGCCAGGACTCCCTGTCCATCAACGACTCCCGGAGTTCACTCAAACTCACATCCATCGAGTCCGTGATGCCATCCAGCTATCTCATCCTCTGTCATCCCCTTTTCCTCCTGCCCCCAATCCCTCCCAGCATCAGAATCTTTTCCAGTGAGTCAACCCTTCGCATGAGGTGGCCAAAGTACTGGAGTTTCAGCTTTAGCATCATTCCTTCCAAAAAAATCAAAGGGATGATCTCTTTCAGAATGGACTGGTTGGATCTCCTTGCAGTCCAAGGGACTCTCAAGAGTCTTCTCCAACACCACAGTTCAAAAGCATTAATTCTTTGGCGCTCAGCTTTCTTCACAGACCAACTCTCACATCCATACATGACCACTGGAAAAACCATAGCCTTGACTAGACGGACCTTTGTTGGCAAAGTAATGTCTCTGCTTTGGAATATGCTACCTATGTTGGTCATAACTTTTCTTCCAAGGAGTAAGCGTCTTTTAATTTCATGGCTGCAATCACCATCTGCAGTGATTTTGGAGCCCAAAAAAATAAAGTCTAACACTCTTTCCACTGTTTCTCCATCTATTTCCCATGAAGTGATGGGACTTCATGCCATTATCTTTGTTTTCTGAATGTTGAGCTTTAAGCCAATTTTTTTCACTCTCCACTTTCACTTTCATCAAGAGGCTTTTTTATTTTTCTGTATTTATTTTATTTTAATTTTAATTTTTACTTTATTTTACTTTACAATACTGTATTGGTTTTGCCATACATTGACATGAATCCACCACGGGTGTACATGCGTTCCCAAACATGAATGCCCCTCCCACCTCCCTCCCCATAACATCTCTCTTGGTCATCCCCATGCACCAGCCCCAAGCATGCTGTATCCTGCATCGGACATAGCCTGGCAGTTTGTTTCTTCCATGATAGTATACATGTTTCAGTGCCATTCTCCCAAATCATCCCACCCTCTCCCTCTCCCTCTGAGTCCAAAAGTCTGCTTTACACATCTGTGTCTCCTTTGCTGTCTCGCATACAGGGTCATCATTGCCACTTTCTAAATTCCATATATATGTGTTAGTATACTGTATTGGTGTTTTTATTTCCAGCTTACTTCACTCTGTATAATTGGCTCCAGTTTCATCCACCTCATTAGAACTGATTCAAATGAATCCTTTTTAATGGCTGAGTAATACTCCATTGTGTACATGTACCACAGCTTTCTTATCCATTCATCTGCTGATGGACATCTAGGTTGTTTCCATGTCCTGGCTATTATACACAGTGCTGCGATAAACATTGGGGTACATGTGTCTCTTTCAATTCTGGTTTCCTCGGTGTGTATGCCCAGCAGTGGGATTGCTGGGTCATAAGGCAGTTCTATTTGCAATTTTTTAAGGAATCTCCACACTGTTCTCCACAGTGGCTGTACTAGTTTGCATTCCCACCAACAGTGTAGGATGGTTCCCTTTTCTCCACAAACTCTCCAGCATTTATTGCTTGCAGACTTTTGGATCACAGACATTCTGACTGGTGTGAAGTGGTACCTCATTGTGGTTTTAATTTGCATTTCTCTAATAATGAGTGATGTTGAGCATCTTTTCATGTGTTTGTTAGCCATCCATATGTCTTCTTTGGAAAAATGTCTATTTAGATTTTTAGTTCCTCTTCCCTTTCTGCCATAAGCGTGGTGTCAGCTGCATATCTGAGGTCATTGATATTTCTCCTGGCAATCTTGATTCCAGCTTGTGCTTCTTCCAGCCCAGCTTTTCTTATGATGCACTCTGCATATAAGTTAAATAAGCAGGGTGACAGTATACAGCCTTGACGTACTCCTTTTCCTATTTGGAACCAGTCTGTTGTTCCATGTCCAGTTCTAACTGTTGCTTCCTGACCTGCATATAGGTTTCTCAAGAGGTAGGTCAGGTGGTCTGGTATTCCCAACTCTTCCAGAATTTTCCATAGTTTATTGTGATCCACACAGTCAAAGGCTTTGGCATAGTCAATAAAGCAGAAATAGATGTTTTTCTGGAACTCTCTTGCTTTTTCAATGATTCAGGAAATGTTGGCAATTTGATCTCTGGTTCCTCTGCCTTTTCTAAAACTAGCTCGAACATCTGTAAGTTCACAGCTCATGTATTGCTGAAGCATGGCTTGGAGAACTTTGAACATTACTTTACTAGTGTGTGGAATGAGTGCAATTGTGCAGTAGTTTGCGCATTCTAGAAAGTGACAAACAGACAGAAATTTAAAGGTGTTTGACCCTTGACCAAAGGTAACTACACTGAGTGAGATCTACTATATGAAATCTTCTGAGGGCACTCTCACAGTCCATGTTGCTCAATGCACATAGAATTGAAGCAGAAAACATCAAACTTTGGTTTGAGATATCAGAAAATGATAGACTTAGAAGGAAACCAGAGTGGCAGTAAGTTGAGAAGAGAAATCCCATAAAGGAAGGAGGTGTAGCAGAAGGAGTCCCCAAACATACATTCAAGCCCTGCCCAAATCCTTAGACTACACCTAAACTGTGTATACATAAGGGACGTTTCAAGATTCTCAGTAAAAAGTCACAGCAGAAGGCTAAAAGAAGAGAGAGCTACAATACAATGACAGTTTTGATTTTTGAGTTCAAGTAAGTTTTTAAATTACTAAGCAAAGTTCAATACAATTACGAGGAACATAGAGTATTTTATATAGTGCTTAGTCACTTAGTCCTGTCCAACTCTTCGTGACCCAAGGAACAGGGAAAAGTCACCAATATTTAAAAGTAGTTGAGAGACTACAAACTTGAGGTTGACTTTATGTATAAATATGATAATAAAATTGATTTAATGGAGAATCTATAAAACATAGAAATCATATATATGGAACTCTAAAACCAAAATTTACAATAATTAAAGTCAAGAGTTTACCAGATAGGCTTATCACAGATCACAGAGAGAAGAAAAAAAGCTAAAATTCGAGGCAAACCTATGAAAATGATCCAGTCTGAAGAACATAAAGGGAAGAACCTGTGTGGTGACATGGCTTGAGATGTGGGAGCATGGACCAGCTGAGGAAGGATCAACACGGGAGAGAGGACCAGTTAAAGTGGTCAAGCCTGAGCAGGGTAATGAGGGTGCAGATGTATTTAGTAAGGAGTAACAGAAGTAGTCAATCATGTATGTATTGTAGAAAGTGTTTGTATGGGAAAGCTGTCCAACAGGAGATATTAAGGCCCAAGTGAAGCATGATGGGCCTCATCTTTATGAAAGATGGCTGAAACAAGGTGTTGGAACCTGAGTGGGTGCTTCCACCTGGGAAGCAATCCAACATGAGTTGGTGGAGCCCTTGCAGATGTGGGAAAAGGCCTTCCTCTGCTGAATGCATTTGCCTAGGACAGTGAAAAACAATTTTCAAATTTTTTTTGGCCATACTCTGTGGGTCATCTGCATATCTGACTGCATATCCTGAAGGAAATCAGTCCTGGATGTTCATTGAAAGGACTGATGATGAAGCTCCAATACTTTAACCACCTGCTGTGAAGGACTGATTCATTGGAAAAGACCCTGATGTTGGGAAAGATTGAAGACAGGAGGAGAAGGGGACAATAGAGGATGAGATGGTTCAGTGGCATCACCAACTCGATGGACATGAGTTTGAGCAAGCTCCAGGAGTTGGTGATGAACAAGGAAGTCTGGCGTGCTACAGTCCATGGGGGTCGCAAAAAGCTGGGCATAACTGAGTGACTGAACTGAACTGAACTGTGAATCATGCTTGTTTAGTGTCTTGGTTACATATATCCAGTTTACCAAATCTTTACATCACTATTTAAAGAAGTGAGAAAGATGTGTTTCAGAGAATAACTTTCCCTTGATAACACAGGAAGAAAGATAGGACTAGAACTTACTTCTTTTGAATTGTAGTGTAATGCCCTTCTCACTACTACCAAATTGTGCTTTAACATTAGCCCTCTAGTTACTAATTATTGAATAACTGTGTTAATAAATAGTAAAATATGATTTTCTAAATTTATCTTGATTATGTCAATTCATATTTTCAGCTCAAGGACCTTTCAGTTGCCCACTGAAGATCAGAACAAAAATGTTCTTTTCTATGATGCTTTACAAATTCAAGACTTTCCATGCATTGCCAACTTTAATGAAAATTAACATAGACTAATTACATTTGTATTGCATTTTTATAAGAGAAATGGGTTATAAATTAAAGTAGAAAAGAATTAATAAGATACATATTTCATGATGTATACAAGAATGTTCAGCTAGTTGAGAGGAACTTTTCAACAATTTAATAGATTAGGCTGTTCAAAATATGAGTAATACAGAGTGAAAAATATGGACCTATGTCACCAAAGCTTTTGGACAATTTTGGAATACTAATTTACTAGCAATTAAAAGATGCTTACTCCTTGGAAGGAAAGTTATGACCAACTGAGACAGCATATTAAAAAGCAGAGACATTACTTTGTCAACAAAGGTCCATCTAGTCAAGGCTATGGTTTTTCCAGTGGTCATGTATGGATGTGAGAGTAGGACTATAAAAAAACCTGAGTGGAGAAGAATTGACGCTTTTGAGCTGTGGAGGTGGAAAAGACTCTTGGGAGTCCCTTGGACTCCAAGGAGATCCAACAAGTCCATCCTAAAGGAGATCACTCCTGGGTTTTCATTGGAAGGCCTGATATTGAGGCTGAAACTCCAATACTTTAGCCACCTGATGCAAAGAGCTGACTCATTTGAAAAGACCTTGATGTTGGGAAAAATTGAAGGCAGGAGGAGAAGGGGATGACAGAGGATAAGGTGGTTGGATGGCATCACCGACTCAATGGACACATGGCTTTGGGTGGACTCCAGGAGTTGGTGATGGACAGGGAGGCCTGGCGTGCTGCAGTTCATGGGGTCGCAACAAGTTGGACATGACTGAACAACTAAACTGAAGTCACTGAATTTACTAGCTGAAATGAAGTTTGGGTTGTAACTTGAATTACTGACTGCTCCTTTAGTCAGTTCCTCAAAAGAATTAAAAACAGGGTTATAAATATTTTGACAGTGTCTTGAGAGGGATATTTAGGGGTAGGAACTTCTGTAACCTAAAAAGTGTCAGCAATTCTAAATATTTTCTCCCTAGAGATTCACTTTAACAGTGCTCCCTATCCACTTTTATAATATCCTTCTGTCTTAATCTTTATACACATTTCACAAATTTCCTCTTTTACTGTCTTGTTCCCACCAAGTACTTTTTTTCTCAAGATTATTTTATGGCTTTATGATAAATTTTCGGGTATGTTCATATATCCATGTACTGGACAACCGACTCAGACCAATAAAAGTGGACTATTTTACTGTTCACCATTCATCATGCATCTGCCATGTACTCAGGACTCTCATCCTGCTTTTGGACTATTCCGAAACTCTCAAATGGTAAATTTCATATATACTGTCCAATGGCACCCCACTCCAGTACTCTTGCCTGGAAAATCCCATGGATGGAGGAGCCTGGTGGGCTGCAGTCCATGGGGTCGCTAAGAGTCAGACATGACTGAGCGACTTTACTTTCACTTTTCACTTTCACACATTGGAGAAGGAACTGGCAACCCACTCCTGTGTTCTTGCCTGGAGAATCCCAGGGATGGGGGAGCCTGGTGGGCTGCCATCGATGGGGTCGCACAAAGTCAGACACGACTGAAGCGACTTGGCAGCAGCAGCACCAGTCCATATATACCAAGCTCAACTAAAATATTTTAAATTTATAACTAAAACACATTTCTCTTGTTTGAATTTATCTAACTCTTTAAGGAAATAACCATCTGTTTTGGTATTCACTCACTCAGTTATGTTCAACTCTTTGCAACTGCATGAACTGCAGCATGCCAGGTTTCCCTGTCCTTTACTATTTTCCCAGAGTTTGCTCAAACTCATATCTGTTGAGCCAATGATGCCATCCAACTATCTCATCCTCTGTGGCCTCCTTCTCCTCTTGCCCTCTGTCTTGCCCAGCATCAGGGTCTTTTCCAGTGAGTTGGCTCTTCACATCAAGTGACCAAAGTATTGGAGTTTCAGCATCAGCCCTTCCAGTGAAAGGCTTCCAAAGCCCTTCAGGGTTGGTTTCCTTTAGGATTGACTGGTTTGATCTCCTTGCTGTCCAAGGGACTCTCAAGAGTCTTCTCCAGCACCATAGTTTGAAAGCATCAATTATCCAATTCCTTCTTTATTGTCCAGCTCTCACATCTGTCCATGACTACTGGAAAAATCATAGCTTTGACTATACAGACTTAGTTGGCAAAGTGAAATCTCTGCTTTTAAAGTCATTGTCTAGGTTTGTCATAACTTTTCTTCCAATGAACAAACATCTTTTAATTTCATGGCAGCAGTCACCATCTGCAGTGATTTGGGAGCCAAAGAAAATAAAATCTGTCACTGTTTCCACTTTTGTCCCCATCTACTTGCTATGAAGTCATGCGACCAATGCCATTATCTTCATTTTTTGAATGTTGGGTTTTAAGCCAGCTTTTTTACTCTCCTCTTTCACATTCCTCAAGAGGCTCTTTACTTCCTCTTTTCTTTCTGCCATTAGGGTGGTATCATCTGCATATCTGAGGTTACTGATATTTTTTCCACAGTCTTGATTCCAGCTTGTGATTCATCCAAGCTGGAATTCGTCAGTAGTTCATATGATGTATTCTACATGTAAGTTAAATAAGCAGGGTGACAATACACAGCCTTGACATACTCCTTTCCCAATTTTCAACCACTTTGTTGTTTCTTGTCCAGTTCTAACTGTTGCTTCTTGACCTGTATACAAATTTCTCAGGAAGCAGATAAGGTGGTCTGGTATTCCCATTTCTTGGAGAATTTTCCACATTTTGTCTTGATCCACACAGTCAAAAGCTTTAGTGCAGTCAATGAAGCAGAAGTAGATTTTTTTCTAGAATTCTCTTGGCTTTTCTGTGATTCATTGTGTGTTGGCAATTTGATATCTTGTTCCTCTGTCTTTTCTAAATCCAGCTTGTGCATTTGCAAGTTCTTGGTTCACGTACTATTGAACCCTAAGTTGAAGGATTTTGAGCATCACCTTTCTAGTATGTGAAATGAGTGCAATTTTGTGGCAGTTTGAACATTGTTTGGCATTGCCCTTCTTTGAGATTGGAACAAAAACTGATCTTTACGAATCCTGTGGTCACCACTGAGTTTTCCAAATTTGCCAACATATTGAGTGCAGCACTTTAACAGCATCATTTTTAAGGATTTGAAATATGATCAGTGCTAAATTGTGAGAAAATGAATTGTAACCTACCCCCAGCATATCATCATTATAAATGATGAGTGTATTTGCTCACAATAAGTAGTTTGAAATGCCAAGATTTCATATAAGGTATTTGAAAAGGTGTCATCCTTCCTGGTTAAATTTTCAATTAGTAGCCACAATTATTTTAGGATTGGTTCTGATGGGGATGAGTATAGTTGTGAGCACATGTTAAATTTTTTTTAACAGACTCTAGTTAGAAGGACTAGCTTCTTTTTCCAGAGTAACTCAACATTGTTTCCATCAAATAAGTACTTCACTTGAGAAAAAGCACACATCCACTTCAGTGGAAATAAGGCCCATGAGGGAACAGAGTGAAAACAAATGAAGGTGGGAGAAGCATGTATATGACCTAGTGCTTCTCTTTATTGTTATATTAATGTACCCAGTTCTGATTATTGCACTTGTTTGTCTATAATCATGATGTCTCAGGCTTGGAATACCTTCCTCCTTGAACTAACATACCCGAGTATTATGGAGTCTTTACTTCTTTCCTGACAAACCATATTCATCCAAAAAACCTATGCTAATTACCCATTTATCCATCTGAATGCACCCCTTTATTTTTTCATGCCCATGCTGCATAAATGAGAAAGAAATTCTACACCCTTTTATTTAGACTGCACAGTCCATAGTGAACGGATGCTAAGATGCTATTAGAAATAAACTAATTGTTAGAAAATAGTGAAAAGAGAGTAGTGCAATTTCATGTTTTTAAAAAATACACAGGAGTATATGTTTAGATTACAAGACATGTGCAATAGTTAATGTTTTCAGAAATACATTTTCTGCTTTTTTGGTCATGAATACGTATATCAGCATTTTTAATCCATAAAGGAAAGGAATCTGAAAGCAAGCATGTGAACACTTCCTTGCGATACCAGAGCCGAATCTGCAGAGAAGAAAGGAGGCTTGTAATGAGACATTAGTTGTGAGAAAAGACACCACGGGCAGTTTCCTGACAGAAGCCTGAGATTTAATCACCCGAAGCAGCTTCTGCAGCCGCTGCCAAGGTGCGATGGCTTCGCCGTCAGGGAGCAGGATGCCTGTCGAGCCCGCAGTCAAGCAAACTAATCGGTGCCAACGCGCTGCCTGCGGACAACGGATGACGCTCACGCGCCATTTATATCCCTTCCGCACATTTTGATCGTGTGTTGTGTTATCTGCAGAAAATACCGAGCCTGTAATTCACTACAAAGGGACATCTATTGAAGGGAAAATTACTATTAAATCTATAGAAAGGAGGAAAATGCTTCTTCAGGGTTTCAGCTGCGGGTCAGACCCTTGCTCCTGAGTAAAGCAAAGATCTATGTTGAGCATACATCAAGAACTTCTAAGCTTCAAAGGAATACATTTAAAACATTTTTATTTGATAATGGAGCAGCAATAGTAAGAATTATATCATCTGTGTAATATTGTAATACTTCCAAATATTAGCAAGCCCTTAAGTCACACTGCTTGTGTGACCTTGAACAAGTAACTTAACCTCTTAGCTGGTTTCCTAGTTGGGAAAGTGGATAAAAGAACCTCTCTCACTGCCTATTAGAGAAGTAAATTAGCTCATCTAAGTAAAGGCCCAGCATATGAAAGGTGCTTAAGAAAAATGAGCTCTACTTTCATTTCATAGAATTAGAGTAAAATCCCAGATTATCCATTACTATTCCGGGTCTCAACATCTATTTATTGTAATCTTCAGAGCTATTCAATAAATACTTGCATGATTAATGTCATATATGAACAAGTGTGTGTTCCAGTTCTCACCCTCTGCTGGGAAAATGTGGCTTTAGAATGGATGACAGAAGAGGGCAGAAGCAGGAGAGTATTTAGAGCATTGGAAATAAAACTGATTAAACTTAGGTTTTTCACTAATATTTCAAATGATCTTGATAAATACAGAATTATGTGAACTTCTGAGTATCTAGAATTACCAGAATGTTATATTTTTTACTTTATAAGTTTATAAAATAAAATAATATTCAAAATATTAGCTATCAGACATGAGAATTACAATGTGCTCTGTGTAATAGATACTTTAATATGCTTTAATATATTATCTGACCTAATTTTCATAACCAAATGATATATCTTTCTCTATATGACATGTATGTGTGTGTATATGTATGTGTGTATACAGTCTTATCACTTAAGACTGTAAGAGATGTTTTACTAAGCCAGAGATTAAACTAGGGTATGTTTATCTTAAGAGGTGATGCCATTTCTTTATAATGTTCCTGTACTGCAGGCACATTAAAGTTGGAATGGGGCTGGTGATTGAAAGCAGAATAGTGCATTAAGTGACTGCACTGAATTTGATATACTTACAGAATTAATTGAGACCCTCTCTTAGTTTAGTGTGAAAAATTGTCACTATATACTCATTTATCTTATCGTATACATAAGCACAAGAAAAATTCATATATGTATTACTAACCACGTATTAAGAACTTCCCAGGTGGCTGTAGTTGTAAAGAACCCACCTGCAAATGCAGGAGACACAAGAGATGTGAGTTCAATCCCTGGATCAGGAAGATCCCCTGGAGGAGGAAATGACAACCCACTCCAGTATCGTGCCTGGAGAATCCCATGGCGAGAGGATCCAAGGGGGCTACAGCCCGTAATGTTGCAAAGAGTCAGACATGACTAAAGTGACTTAGCACGCACAATTATGTACTGCCCTAAAAATGACTTTTATTTGCATTTATTACTTTTTAATTTAAATTTATTTATTTTATTGGAGGCTAATTACTTTACAATATTGTATTGGTTTTACCATACATCAACATGAATCCACCATGGGTGTACATGTGTTCACAGTCCTGAACCCCCCTCCTACCTACCTCCCCATACCATCCCTCTGGGTCATACCAGTGCACCAGCCCCAAGCATCCTGTATCCTGCATTGAACTTAGATTGGCAATTCAGTTCTTATATGATATTATACATGTTTCAGTGCCATTTTCCCAGATCATCCCATCCTCTCCCTCTCCCACAGAGTCCAAAAGACTGTTCTATACATCTGTGTCTCTTTTGCTATCTCGCATACAGGTTTATAGTTACCATTTTTCTAAATTCCATATATATACGTTAGTATACTGTATCGGTGTTTTTCTTTCTGGCTTACTTCACTCTGTATAATAGGCTCCAGTTCCATCCACCTCATTAAAACTGATTCAAATGTATTTTTTTAATGGCTGAGTAATACTCCATTGTGTATATGTACCACAGCTTTCTTATCCATTTGTCTACTGATGG
This sequence comes from Budorcas taxicolor, assembly GCF_023091745.1. NCBI lineage: Eukaryota > Metazoa > Chordata > Mammalia > Artiodactyla > Bovidae > Budorcas > Budorcas taxicolor. The sequence goes on along the minus strand of NC_068915.1, from coordinate 9,358,305 downwards.
ACATCTAGGTTGCTTCCATGTCCTGGCTATTATAAACAGTGCTGCGATGAACATTGGGGTACACATGTCTCTTTAAATTCTGGTTTCCTTGGTGTGCATGCCCGGCAGTGGGATTGCTGGGTCATAAGGCAGTTCTATTTCCAGTTTTTTAAGGAATCCCCACACTGTTCTCCATAGTGGCTGTACTAGTTTGCATTCCCACCAACAGAGTAAGAGAGTTCCCTTTTCCCCACACCCTCTCTAGCATTTATTGCTTGTAGACCTTTGGATCACAGCCATTCTGACTGGTGTGAAATGGTACCTCATTGTGGTCTTGATTTGCATTTCTCTGATAATGAGTGATGTTGAGCATCTTTTCATGTGTTTGTTAGCCATCTGTATGTCTTCTTTGGAGAAATGTCTATTTAGTTCTGTGGTCCATTTTTGATTGGGTCATTTATTTTTCTGGAATTGAGCTTCAGGAGTTGCTTGTATATTTTTAAGATTAGTTGTTTGTCAGTTGCTTCATTTGCTATTATTTTCTCCCATTCTGAAGGCTGTCTTTTCACCTTGCTTGTAGTTTCTTTTGTTGTGCAGAAGCTTTTAATTTTAATTAGGTCCCATTTGTTTATTTTTGCTTTTATTTCCAATATTCTGGGAGGTGGATCATAGAGGATCCTGCTGTGATTTATGTTGGAGAGTGTTTTGCCTATGTTCTCCTCTAAGGGTTTCACAGTTTCTGGTCTTACATTTAGATCTTTAATCAATTTTGAATTTATTTTTGTGTATGGTATTAGAAAGTGTTCTAGTTTCATTCTTTTATAAGTGGTTGACCAGTTTTCCCAGCACCACTTGTTAAAGAGTTTGTCTTTTCTCCATTGTATATTCTTGCCTCTTTTGTCAAAGATAAGTTGCCATAGGTGTGTGGGTTTATCTCTGGGCTTTCTATTTCATTCCATTGATCTATATTTCTGTCTTTGTGCCAGTACAATACTGTCTTGATGACTGTAGCTATGTTTTAGAGCCTGAAGTCGGGCAGGTTGATTCCTCCAGTTCCATTCTTCTTTCTCAAGATTGCTTTGGCTGTTTGAAGTTTTTTGTATTTCCATATAAATTGTGAATTTATTTGTTCTAGCTCTGTGAAAAATACCATTGGTAGCTTGATAGGGATTGTATTGAATCTATAGATTGCTTTGGGTAGTATAGTCATTTTCACTATATTGATTCTTCCAATCCATGAACATGGTATATTTCTCCATCTATTAATGTTCTCTTTGATTTCTTTCACCAGTGTTTTATAGTTTTCTATATATAGGTCATAAGTTTCTTTAGGTAGACATATTCCTAAGTTTTTTGTTCTTTCTGTTGCAATGGTGAATGGAATTGTTTCCTTAATTTCTCTTTTTCCTTGTTATTAGTGTATAGGAATGCAAGGGATTTCTGTGTGTTGATTTCATATCCTGCAGCTTTACTATGTTCATTAATTATTTCTAGTAATTTTCTGGTGGAGTCTTTAGGGTTTTCTATATAGAGGATCATATCATCTGCAAACAGTGAGAGTTTTATTTCTTCTCTTCCAATTTGGATTCCCTTTATTTACTTTTCTCCTCTGATTGCTGTAGCCAAAACTTCCAAAACTATGTTGAATAGTAGTGGTGAAAGTGGGCACCCTTGTCTTGTTCCTGACTTTAGGGGAAATGCTTTCAATATTTCACCATTGAGGATAATGTTTGCTGTGGGTTTGTCATATATAGCTTTTATTATGTTGAGGTGTGTTCCTTCTATTCCTGCTTTCTGGAGAGTTTGTATCATAAATGAATGTTGAATTTTGTCAAAGGCTTTCTCTGCATCTAGAGAGAGTGCCTGAAGAACCATGGATGGAGGTTCATGACATTGTACAGGAGGAAATGATCAAGGCCATCCCCAAGAGAAAGAAATGCAAACAGGCAAAGTGGTTGTCTGAGGAGGCCTTACAAATAGCTGAGAAAAGAAGAGAAGCAAATGGCAAAAGAGAAAAGGAAAGATATACCCATTTGAATGCAGAGTTCCTAAGAAGAGCTAGGAGAGATAAGAAAGCCTTCCTCAGTAATCAATGAAAAGACATAGAGGAAAACAATAGAATGGGAAAAACTAGAGATCTCTTCAAGAAAATTAGAGATACCAAAGGAACATTTCATGCAAAGATGGGCTCAATAAAGGACAGAAATGGTATGGACCTAACAGAAGCAGAAGATATTAAGAAGAGGTGGCAAGAATACACAGAACTACACAAAAAAGATCTTCAAGACCCAGATAATCATGAAAATGTGATCACTCACACTCACCTAGAGACAGACATCCTAGCATGCAAAGTCAAGTGGGCCTTAGGAAGCAGCACTACTAACAAAGCTAGTGGAGGTGATGGAATGCCAGTTGAGCTATTTCAAATCCTGAAAGATGATGCTATGCAAGTGCTGCACTTAATATGCCAGCAAATTTGGAAAACTCAGCAGTGGCCATAGGACTGGAAAAGATCAATTTTCATTCCAATCCCAAATAAAGGCAATGCCAAAGAATGCTCAAACTACTGCACAGTTGCACTCATTTAGCTTGCTAACAAAGTAATGTTCAAAATTCTCCAAGCCAGGCTTCAACAATACATGAACCGTGGACTTCCATATGCTCCAGGTGGTTTTAGAAAAGGCAGAGGAACCAGAGATCAAATTGCCAACATCCGCTGGATCATGGAAAAAGCAAGAGAGTTCCAGAAAAACATCTATTTCTGCCTTATTGACTATGCCAAAGCCTTTGACTGTGTGGATCACAATAAACTGTGGAAATTCTAAAGTGAAGGGAATACCAGACCACCTGACCTGCCTCTTTAGAAATCTGTATGCAGGTCAAGTAGCAACAGTTAAAACTTGGCATCAAGCAACAGACTGGTTCCAAATTGGGAAAGGGGTATATCAAGGCTGTATATTGTCACCATGATTACATAACTTATATGCAAAGTACATCATGAAAAATGCTGGACAGGATGAACCACAGGCTGGAATCAAGATTGTCAGGAGAAATATCGATAACCTCAGATATGCAGATGACACAACCCTTATGGTAGAAAGCATATGGTAGAGCCTCTTGATGGAAATGAAAGAGGAGAGTGAAAAAGTTGGTTTAAAACTCAAAATTCAGAAAACTAAGATCATGGGATCTGGTCCCATCATTTCATGGCAAGTAAATGGGGAAACAGTGGAAACAGTGACAAACTTTATTTTTTTGTGTGTTCCAAAATCCCTGCAGATGGTGACTGCAGCCATGAAATTAAAAGATGATTACTTCTTGGAAGAGAAGTTATGACTATACTAGACAGCATATTAAAAAGCAGAGACATTACTTTGCCAAAAATGTTCAGTCTAGTCAAAGCTACGCTTTTTCCAGTAGTCATGCTTGGATGTGAGAGATGGACTATAAAGAAAGCTGAGTGCCATAGTATTGGTGCTTTTGAGCTGTGGTGTTGCAGAAGACTCTTGAGAGTCCCTTGGACTGCAAAAAGATCCAATCAGTCTATCCTAAAGGAAATCAGGCCTGCATATTCATTGGAAGGACTGATGCTGAAGCTGAAACTCCAATATTTTGGCCACCTGATGTGAAGAACTGACACATTGGAAAGACCCTGATTCTGAGAAAGATTGAAGGTGGGAAGAGAAGTGATGACAGAGGATGAGATAGTTGGATAGCATCACGACTCAATGGACATCAGTTTTAGTATGCTCCTGGTGTTGGTGATTGACTGGGAAGCCTAGATTGCTGCAGTCCATGGGGTCACAAAGAGTCAGACATGACTGAGTGACTGACTGACTGAAATATATCAAATAGGGCTATGAAAAATACCATTTTAAGATAGGTAGAAGTTGTGCCTATGGCAATAGTCTCCAACTTGCCCAAGAAAGTTAAACAATAATGATAATGCAGAAAGAAAACTTTTTGTATCCATAGCTGACTGACTTAGTTACATTTTATGTGGCCTGGGATTAAAGAAACTAGAGTGAGAAATAAATTGTTTTTCTGCTAAACACATCATGAACAGGAACTGTAAAAGTTTATTATCTGCCAAAATTATCCTTTTCCCTGAAGTATAATCCCAGATTTACAAGTCATTATGTAGTAACCTGCTCGCTCAAAACTGTCATAAATCTACAAAGTGCATTCAGAAGCACAATGGTATATATGATAAAAGTTAAGTTTTGCAGTAGCTCTGTGGTTGTCAAAAGCCACCCACAGGCAATAGCAGTGCTTAATTAAGTACAGACTGAAAACTTCTGCAACTCCCCTTGTACTGCTTCCTGTGACAGAATCAAAATCCCATCTTCAAGTAGAGGGTCTGTGAAAACAAAAGATGGTATTTTTTTATAAGTCTTGCATGCATGCTCAGCCATGTCCGATTCTTTGTGACACTCCCTGAACTTTAGCCACCAGGCTCCTTTGTCCATGGGATTTTACAGGCAAGAATACTGGAATGGGTTGCCACCCCCTCCTCCAAGGGATCTTCCTGACCCAGGGATCAAACCCACATCTCCTGTGTCTTCTGAAATGGCAGGCAGATTCTTTACCACTGAGCCACCAAGGAAGCCCAGGCAAATGGGTAAAGTGTATTAACTATAGGGTGATGGATGGAAACTAGGTTTTTGGTGGTGAGTACACTGTAGGATATTCAGAAGTAGAAATGTAATGTACATGTGAAATTAACATAGTGTTATAAACCAACATTATCAATCAATAGATAAAATTGGTAATGTAAATGAAGAATACCTCCTCACTCATCAAGGGGAGACAAGAAAGTCCTGGTGCAGATTTTCCTAACCTAGAACCTTGTTGGACAGGACTTGAGTCAATGAACATAAGAGAGGCCTTCAGACCTTAAAGTTCATCATTTCCATTTACAACAAACATGCTTTCCAACCCAATAAAAGTAAGTAGAGTCCTTTTTCCTCTACTCTCAGATTTTTGCAATAATACCATCTGCCCTTCAAATAACCGTTTTACATGATCAATAGTGATTCATCCCACACTTCATTTTATTTAACTAAAAAACTAAGATGCTCGATAAATGATATGTAAAGTTATTCAATCCTATGACCCAGCTGCGTAGGTAACATAGCAGTTCACCAAATGGGAGAAGACCAGGCCTGAGGACACTGGGACCTTCCCCTCTCCCGAGGAAGCAGCAATGCTTAGGATGCTGACTCAGCCTCTTAGGGATAGCACATTATCCAAAGATGACTGTCTTTGGTGGGGGCCTAAATGAATCTTTAGGCACATTGCACATGATAATTCTTGAGCTATTATATTGGGCTTCTGAACTGATTCCATTTCTGGCCAACTGTCTCTTGCATGCTTCAACCTTAAAGTGTTTGCTTTGAATTATCTTTCAAAGGGGCTTCCCTTGTGGCTCAACTGGTAAAGAATCTGCCTGCAATGTGTGAGACCTGGGTTCAATCCCTGGGTTGGGAAGATCCCCTTGAGAAGGGAAAGGCTACCCACTCCAGTAGTCTGGCCTGGAAAATTCCATGGACTGTGTAGTCCATGGGGTCACAAAGAGTTGCAACTGAATGACTCTCACTTTCTTAGTTTCAGAGGAGTTTCCCCAGATGCACTAGTAGTAAAGAACCCAACTGCCAATGCAGGAGACATAAGAGATACAAGTTATATCCCTGGATTGGGAAGATTCCTTGGAGGAGGGCAAGGCAACCCACTCCAGTATTCTTGCCTGGAGAATCTCATGGACAGAGCAACCTGGCAGACTAAGATCATAAGGTTGCAAACAGCCAGACACAGTGAAGTGACTTTGCGCGCACACACACACACACACACACACACACACACACACACACACATTTCCAAAGATACCATAAATGACTGGGCTCTAAATATCAGATAGAAAGTAGTATAATATGATGAGTCCTAAATTTACAGAAATATTCCTGTGTTTTCATGCCAGGGTGGCGATTTCACATGCCATAATGACAGTAGTGAAGACCCATCTACCAGGGGAAAAAAAACCAACAAATCCAGAGGAGAACTTCATGGAGAATCACACTGGTCATGTTATCTTGTTTCTGATAGATGTTGGGCCCTTTCATATGATCTAGTCTTTTCACCTGTTGTGTTAAAGATGGCTGTACAGGGCTCATGCAGTCTCTGGTCAAGTGACAGAAGCTTTATGTGGAAGCCAGGAGAGCATTGGTGCCCAGAATGCCAGCACCCCCAGAAGGTTACCATTACTTCAACTCTACTGTGCCCACCCGTGACATCTTTATCTGGGAATAGCTCTTGCTGCCTTTGTTTTGCTCTCATCCTCAGTCACCTTCACTTTTACTTGTTACCTTTCTTTAGTTTTCCTTTCTCTTGTCTCCTCTCTAAGTTTAGCTGGACCATAGGCTTAACTTTGTGACTGAAAATAAGAGGTATGAGTTTTAAAAAAGTTGTTGTGAAGGAAATATGCAAGAAGCAGGGGGCAGTAGGTAGGTGGCCTGATTTCCATGTGTCCAGAAGGCAGAGGTCTGGGGAGAAGGGAAGTCCAGTGAGCATGAGTGGAGCTCAATGGTCAATGTGTGACATTACAGAAAATGGAAAAAAAAAAAACTAAACTAACGGGCTAGGCAAATTATGAAGACAGAAAGCACTCATTGTAATCATGGCATTCAAAGACAGCTATTCTTAGAAACAAGACAAAAGCTTTATTCCCTGTTGTGGGACACAGTAAGACTGGCAGAAAAAAAACACCTGAGTACTGAAGTAAGTCCCTGATTTATTGCAGAGCCTGGGGAAAGGGCCAACCTAATCATAGAGATCTGAAGGACCCATCTATATAGGGTGAGCATCCAGAAGGAGAGATTAAAGGAAGTCTGTAAATCACAAACATCAACTGAACATGTAGCAATTGATTTGTGTTTGTAATTGGATTCTACATTAGGATATGAAAAAAACACTCACTTGTTTGTAAGAGTAAACATACAATATGACAAGGATATATAAGCGTCCTTATTTTTATTATTGATTCATAAAGTTCTGTTTTCAAAGTTCTACTTTGTCAAAATAGTTAGAAAAGAATTATTTAATTGTAGATCTTTACTTTCACTGATTTAAACAGGAAATATCCATCTCAAGTCAAAGACCATACAAGATCTGAAATCTGATAGTTTTCCCAAAGAATAAGTCTTCAGAGAATTTGTGGGAGTTGTTCTATGCTTTTCTGATCAAAGGATGCAGTAAACTGAAGAAAAGTTTCATTAACATTGGGAGTTTCATTTTTGCTTAAGTCGGTCAATATTTCAACTCAGACAAGAAACAGCATGCTCCTTGGTCCCCACATGGAAAACTAATTGAGTTTTCTTTGAAAACTGACAGCAAAACTTATGTTATCTAATTTTTCCTAAGCCTGTATTTATTTTTAGTTCCAATAAAATCGTAATTTTGAACACCAAGGGGACTGTATCATGTGGAACAGAATCTCCCTGGAAGAACATCCTCTGAGTCTCAGGGGATTTGTGTGCCTGTCAGATGGTAACACATCCCACCCTGACTCAGAGTTCACTCCTGATAGAACAGACTAAACTGTAGAAGTCAGAAACTACCAACGTTAGCTTAGCAACACTGCTAAACACAAGGAAGCAATCTTGGTGCACCTAAGAACTGAGGAATTGGAAAACAAACCCTACTCTTTTCATTTGTCATTTATCTCAAGAAGACACTGAAATATTTGGTTTGTTAAAGTCATAATTACTATTTGAAGGCCGAACACTCTCTTATGAAACATAAAACTCAAGGAATTTGATCGCATTGGAAAGGCACTAGACAAAACTTTTCTGAAGTATGCGTATAAGTCTTAAATACCAAAGAAGAAATGGGGAAATGTGCAGTCATCAAGGCCAAAACCTTAAACAGGAATAACTAAACCTGAATCAATACTAATTGCATTCTCTAGATGCAAGGAACAGCAACAGGAATTTTGAAGGCTACTAGGACTATAAATGGGGCATCCTGGGTAGCTCAGCTGGTAAAGAAGCTGCCTGCAATGCAGGTGACTCTGGTTTGATTCCTGGGTCTAGAAGTTCCCCTGGAGGAGGGATAGGCTGCTCACTCTAGTATTCTTGGGTTTCCCTGGTGGCTCAAGTGGTAAAGAATCTGCCTGCAATGCAGGAGACCTGAGTTTGATCCCTGGGTTGGGAAGATCCCCTGGAGGAGGGCATGGCGACCCACTCCAGTATTCTTGCCTGGAGAATCCCCATAGACAGAGGAGCTTGGTGAGCTATAGTACACGGGGTCACAAAAAGTCAGACATGACTGAGCAACTAAGCACAGGACTAAGAATCATAGTACATGCTTTAGAAGCAGTTTATATTTTTTCTAGTAGAGACAGGATATAAAAACATCAAACTAAAAATAACTATACATGCTAGAAATTATAAGTAATTTGTGTATAAAATAAAAGAGATAAAATGGGCAGATGATGAACAAAAGGAACAGTCAACTCAGAAGTAAAGAAATTATTTGAATTGTGGTTATTTCAGAAAAAAAAATATGACAATGTATAATTTGAATTCAGTCTCAGAAGATGGATGGTTGTAGATGGTATCTTACTTTACACATTACATGTTCAAAAAAAAAATGTATGATTATTTTATTCAAATGAAATGTAGCCCATTAACTGCAGCCCATTATTGCTTCTACATCAACTTTGCACCCAAAGATCTTTGCTTCTGGTGGAATTAGTACATAAGTTATCTCCTCTTTGAGATTTCCAAAAATCAATTCATTACTGTCTGCTGTGTGGCCACCTGTCCTGGACACCACTAGGCCATAGTGTGTGTGCACTAAGTCACTTTAGTCATGTCCGACTCTTTGTGACCCCATGAACTGTAGCCCTCCAGGTTCCTCTTTCCATGGGATTCTCCAGGCAACAATATTTGAGTGGGTTGCCATGTGCTCCTCCAGGGGATCTTCCTGACCTAGGGATCGAAGCCTCGTCTCATGTCTCCTGGATTGGCAGGTGGGGGTTCTTTATCTCTAGCGCTATCAGATTCTTTACCATCTGTGCCACATCTAGAAGGTTAGGCAGTGAGTAGTGCTCACCTATATTCTTGTTACCTGCTTATCTCCTTTCCCTCTGAGACATGGACTTCCTTTCTCTCTTTTTCTTTCTACCCACTTCATTTTCCCTTCACTTCCTTTAATAAGCAGAAAATCTTCAAGGTGTTTGGACTTCTGGAAAAACAAAGATAACAAAACCTGTTCTATGACAATTTTCTCCTTTACCTCTGGAAAAATAAAATTTTCCTTAATCAAGGTTCTATATTCTTAAGAACCAACTTGGAATATTGAGGGGAAAATAGCAAAATGTAAACAATGTCTCAACAAATTATCCTGCCACTTGTGAGAAAAGGATGTGCTGGGAAGTCTATATTGGGGAAACTAATACCCAAACCAGTGGCTTGGACAATAAGGTTTGAGAGACAGTGAACAAACTAGTCTAAAGACTACAAGGGTAAAGGATTTATGTATAGCACTTTAACTAATTAAGATCATCGGAATATTTTTTTTAGTAGAAGAATGAGTTGATCCAAGCAATGCTTTGATTATTGAAAATAAGAAAGCAGACTAAATTGAAGAAGGGAAAGGCTGAAAGAAAGATGAATGAATAGACAGGATACACAGAGGTGATATATTTACTTTTTTAGCATACTTCATTTATGATAGTTGTGTGTCAAATGTGAAATCTTATTGTAAATTAAAGTGCCATTGAGTTGGTTGGCAAAGTTAGTGGCAGTGGGTTAATGAGAAAAGGGAGTGAGAAATTAAAAGAGAAAACAACACTGTGAAGGAATTTAGAATGCAAGTGGTGTCTTGGGATTAGTATGAAGAATGTGACCAATTATTCATAAGAAAATTTAAAATATAAATGATATTGCAAATCATTTATTATTCTGAGAACTTCAAGAGACACAGAGGTCAACATATTGAAATCCCACTGCTTGGAGCAGACATTTGAAAAATGAGCAAGTCAGCACAAAAAGCTCTCTTTAAATAAATTATGCCTCTAATGCCAATGCTATTGGAGTACTGAACGATGGCAAGGTTTCCACATTTCCATGCAAAATACAAATCAATTGAGCAAAATTAAATTCCATTTTGATTATAATTTTAATTAAAAAAAAACATTTGCTTTAATATTGGCAGAACAAATCACACTTTTTCTGTTGCTGGATCTTTCAGAAGAGAGTGGGCTTTAGAAGATTGTGTTTAAAAGGTAGTTTTAGAAGCCCAGTAGTAGAATTAGTATTTATTCAAAGAAAAAACAGTATTTTTTTTTCTGTATACCTAAATGTTAAGGGATATTAAAAGGTTTCTTATTAAAATATTCATATAAAAATTATAACTTCACTTGGCCTTTAAACTTGGCTTAATAAATAATTCTTAATTAAGAGACAATTATATGTAGAGAAATGAAATCCAGAAGCTTTGAGTACCATTGCATTTCTGTGGCTACTCTGCTCTGTGATCTTAGCTTCTTAGAACTTACCCTCACTTCACAAACCTTATTTCTTAATTTCCAATATTCCAAATAAAAACATTTAATCTAGAGCCAAAGATCAAAAGCCAGATGTGATGTCTCTTAGAGTATGTTTGGTCTTTTACAACAAAATACCCAGACTGTGTATGTAGCTTATAAACAACAGAAATTTATTTCTTAGTTTTATGGAAGCTGAAAGTCCTAGATCAGGGTTAGTTCCAGCATGGTTGAGTGAGAGACTTCTTTCAGGTTACAGACTTGTTGTATCCTTCCATGGTTGAAGGGATGAGGAATCTCACTGAAGTCTTTTTCATAAGAACACTAATCCCATTCATTGCCCTCATAATCTAATCACCTCCCAAGGGTCCCACCTCCTAATACTACTGCCCTTGGGGATTAGGGTGTAACATATGAATTAGGAGGGGTGATGCACTCAGATTATAAAACATGAAAAAGTGATTTGTAGTATTTTTTAAGAAATATTCCAATATCAAAGGACTGATACTGAAGCTGAAGCGCCAATATTTTGGCCACCTGATATGAAGAGCCAACTCATTGGAAGGGACCCTGATGCTGGGAAAGACTGAAGGCAAAAGGAGAAGAAGGAACAGAAGGCACGATGGTTGGATGGTATCACCAACTTAATGGACATGAATTTAAGCCAACTGCGGGAGATGGTGATGGACAGGGAAGCCTGGCATGCTGCAGCCTATGGGGTAGCAGAGTCAGACATGACTGAGCAACTGAACAACAACAATATTAAATTTGACAAGAATAAAAGGAAACAGACACTCCAATATACTGTCAGAAAGGACATAAATTCAAGACAGTTTGACTACATCTCTCAAATTTTTGAACATATCTACTAAGTGAACTTAACTAGCTCTATGATAATGTTGTGAATGGAAAAAGCAAGTCACAGAACAATAGAGAAAAGATGTTACTTATAAAAAGAAAATAACTGTCTATGTACTTATATACATGTAGCTACAAAGAAATAAAACTGGAATTGTGCTGACCGAAAAAAAAAGAAAAGAAAGATTCCAATATCAAAGAAAAGTTTACTTTAAAATTTAGAGGCATAGCTCCTTGTGTTTACTGAAGTATAGTTGATTTACAATATTGTGTTAGTTTTAGGTGTACAGCACAGTGATTCGGTTATATAACTAAATGTGTGCGTATGTGTGTTAGTCGCTCAGTTGCTTCTGACTCTTTGCGATCCCATCTACTGAGGCTCCTCTGTCCACAGAATTCTCCAGACAAGAATACTGGAGTCAGTAGCCATTCCTTTCTCCAGGGGATCTTCCCAACGAAGGGACTGAACCTGGGTCTCCCATATTACAGGCAGATTCTTTACAATCTGAGCCCTCAGGGAAGCCCATATCATTGAATATATTTATTATGCACTTTCAGATTCTTTTCTGCTATCAGTTCAGTTGCTCAGTCGTGTCCTACTCTCTGTGACCCCATAAATTGCAGCACGCCAGGCCTCCCTGTCCATCAACAACTCCCAGAGTTCACTCAGACTGATGTCCATTGAGTCAGTGATGCCATGCAGCCATCTCATCCTATGTTGTCCCCTTCTCCTCCTGCCCTCAATCCCTCCAGCATCAGAGTCTTTTCCAATGAGTCAACTCTTCACATGAGGTGGCCAAAGTACTGGAGTTTCAGCTTTAGCATCATTCCTTCCAAAGAAATCCCAGGGTTGATCTTCAGAAGGGACTGGTTGGATCTCCTCGCAGTCCAAGGGACTCTCAAGAGTCTTCTCCAACACCACAGTTCAAAAGCATTAATTCTTCGGTGCTCAGCTTTCTTCACAGTCCAACTCTCACATCCATACATGACCACTGGAAAAACCATAGCCTTGACTAGACAGACCTTTGTTGGCAAACTAATGTCACTGCTTTTACATATGCTGTCTATGTTGGTCATAACTTTTCTTCCAAGGAGTAAGCTTCTTTTAATTTCATGGCTGCAATCACCATCTGCAGTGATTCTGGAACCCCCAAAAATAAAGTCTGACACTGTTTCCACTGTTTCCCCATCTATTTCCCATGAAGAGATGGTACTGGATGCCAGATCTTCAGTTTCTGAATGTTGAGCTTTAAGCCAACTCTTTCACTCTCCACTTTCACTTTCATCAAGAGGCTTTTTAGTTCCTCTTCATTTTCTGCCGTAAGGGTAGTGTCATCTGTATATCTGAGGTTATCAATATTTCTCCAGGCAATCTTGATTCTAGCTTGTGTTTCTTCCAGCCCAGCATTTCTCATGGTGTACTCTGCATATAAGTTAAATAAGCAGGGTGACAATATACAGCCTTGACGTACTCCTTTTCCTATTTGGAACCAGCCTGTTGTTCCATGTGCAGTTCTAACTGTTGCTTCCTCACCTGCATACAGGTTTCTCAAGAGGTAGGTCAGGTGGCCTGGTATTCCCATCTCTTCCAGAATTTTCCAAAGTTTATTGTGATCCACACAGTCAAAGGCTTTGGGATAGTCAATAAAATAGAAATAGATGTTTTTCTGGAACTCTCTTGCTTTTTACATGATCCAGCAGATGTTGGCAACTAAAACCAGCTTGAACATCTGGAAGTTCCCAGTTCACGTATTGCTGAAGCCTGGCTTGGAGAATTTTGAGCATTACTTTACTAGCGTGTGAGATGAGTGCAATTGTGTGGTAGTTTGAGCATTCTTTGGCATTGTCTTTCTTTGGGATTGGAATGAAAACTGACCTTTTCCAGTCCTCTGGCCACTGCTGAGTTTTCCAAATGTGCTAGCATATTAAGTGCAGCACTTTCACAGCATCATCTTTGATGATTTGAAATAGCTCAACTGGAATTTCATCACCTCCACTAGCTTTGTTCGAGTGATGCTTTCTAAGGCCCACTTTACTTCACATTCCAGGATGTCTGGCTCTAGGTGAGTGATCACCCCATCGTGATTATCTGCGTTGTGAAGATCTTTTTTTTTTTTTTTTTTGTACAGTTCTTCTGTGTATTTTTGCCACCTCTTCTTAATATCTTCTGCTTCTGTTAGGCCCATACCATTTCTGTCCTTTATCGAGCTCATCTTAGCATGAAATGTTCCCTTGGTATCTTTAATTTTCTTGAAAAGATGTCTAGTCTTTCCCATTCTACTATAGATAATTATAAAATACTGAGTATAAAATACTGTGCTATACGGTAGGTCCCTGTTGCTAATCTATTTTATATATAGTAGTGTATATTGGAGAAGGCAATGGCACCCCACTCCAGTACTCTTGCCTGGAAAGTCCCATGGATGGAGGAGCCTGGTAGGCTGCAGTCCATGAGGTCGCTAAGAGTTGGACATGACTGAGTGACTTCACTTTGACTTTACACTTTCATGCATTGGAGAAAGAAATGGCAACCCACTCCAGTGTTCTTGCCTGGTGAATCCCAGGGACGGGGGAGCCTGGTGGGCTGGCGTCTATGGGGTCACACAGAGTTGGACACGACTGAAGCAACATAGCAGCAACAGCAGCAGCAGCGGTGTGTATATTGTGTCAGTCCCAAACTCCTAGTTTATCCCTCCTCTCACCTTTCCCCTTTGGTAAAATGTTTGGTCCCTGTGTCTGCCATTCTCCTTCTGTTTTGTAAATAATTTGTATTTGTTTAGACTCCACTTATAACTGATATCATGTTATTTGGCTTAGTGTGACTTACTTCACTTAGTAAGATAACCTGTAAGTTTATCCATGTTTCTACAAAAGACATCATTTCATTCTTTTTACGGCTGAGGAATATTCCGTGGTATAAATATACCACATTTTCGTTCTTTATTCATCAGTCAATGGACATTTAGGTTTCTTCCATGTCTTGGCTATTGTAGTTCTGCAATGAATATTGCAGTGCTTGTATCTTTGCAAATTAGGTTTTCTCTGGATATATGCCCAAGAGTGGAATTTCAGGATCATATGTTAGCTCTATTTTTAGTTTTTTTAAGGAAACTCCATACTGTTCCATAGTGGCTGTACCAATTTACATTTCCAACAACAGTGTAGAAGGGTTCCTTTCTCTCCACACCAACTCCAGGATTTAATATTTTTAGATTTTTTGATGACAGCCATTCTGACCTGAGTGAGGCATTTAGTTTTGTTTTTCATTTCTCTAACAATTAGTGACGTTGAGCATCTTTTCATGTGTCTTTGCCCATTTGTATGTATTCTTGGAGAAATGTCTATTTAAATCTTCTGCTACTTTTTGATTGGGTTGTTTTGTGTTTTTTTGGTACTGAGCTATATGAGTGGTTTGTATATTTTAGAAATAAATACCTTGTCAGTCATATCATTTGCAAATACTATTTCCCATCCTGTAGATGGTCTTTTTGTTCTCTTTATGGTTTCCTTTGCTGTGCAAAAGCTTTTCAATTTAATTAGGTCCCATTTATTTATTTTTGTTTTAGTTTCCATTACTCTGGAAAAAGATCCAAAAAGTTACTGCTGTGATTTACATCAAAGTGTGTTCTGAGTATGTTTTCCTCTAGGAGTTTTAGACTGTCTGGTTTTATACTTAGGCATTTAAGTTCTTGCCTGGAGAATCCCAGGGACGGGGGAGCCTGGTGGGCTGCTGTCTCTGGGGTCACACAGAGTCGGACACGACTGAAGCGACTTAGCAGCAGCAGCAGCAGCAAATCACTTTGAGTTTACTTTTGTTTATGGTATTAGAGAATGTTCTAATTTCATTCTTTTACATGGAGCTGTCCAGTTTTCCCAGTGCCAATTATTGACAAGACTGTCTTCTCCATTGTATATTCTTGCCTCCTTTGTCGTAGATTAATTGGTGATCAGTGCATGGTTTTATTTTGGGGCATTCTGTTCCATTGATCTCTATGACTGCTTTTTGTGTCTGTACCATACTGTTTTACCTTTATGGTATAATCTGAAGTCAGGGAGGCTTATGCCTCAGGTTTCGTTTTTCTTTCTAAAAATTGTTTTGGATAGTAAGAGTTTTTGTGTTTCTAAGCAATTTTTTATATTTTTGTCTAGTTCTATGAAAAACACCATTGGTAATTTGATAAACATTGCATTGAATCTGTAGATTGCTTGGAGAGTATAGTCATTTTGACATTATTGATTCTCCCAGTCTAAGACATGGTATATCTCTCCATCTGCTTCTGTCACCTTCAATTTCTTTCATCAGCATTTGAGAGTTTTCAGAGTACAGGTCTTTTGCCTCTTTGCATGTGTGCATGCTGAGTTGCTTCAGTCATGTCCAACTCTTTGTGACCCCATGGATTGTAGCCTGCCAGTCTCCTCTGTCCATGGGATTCTCCAGACAAGAATACTGGAGTGGGTTGCCATGCCCTCTTTCAGGGGATCTTCCCCACCCAGGGATTGAACCTGCATCTCCTGCAACTCCTGCATTGAAGGTGTATTCTTTACCACTGAGCCACCTTCAATGCAGTCTAAATTTCATCGTTACTGTATAGAAATGTAACAGATTTCTGTGTATTCATTTTGTATCCTGCAACTTTACTGAATTCATTAATGAGCTCTAGTAGTTTTCTGGTAGCCTCTTTAGAATTTTCTATTTATAGTATCACAGCATCTATATACAATGAAAATTTTACATCTTTTCCAACATGGTTTCCTTTGTTTGTTTGT
Organism: Budorcas taxicolor; assembly: GCF_023091745.1. Classification (NCBI taxonomy): domain Eukaryota; kingdom Metazoa; phylum Chordata; class Mammalia; order Artiodactyla; family Bovidae; genus Budorcas; species Budorcas taxicolor. The sequence continues at coordinate 9,342,155 of NC_068915.1, read as the reverse complement.
TTGTTTCTATGATTGCTATGGCTAGGACTTCTAAAACTATGTAGTATAAAAGTGGCAACAATGGATATCTTGTTTTGTTTCTCATCTTGGAGGAAATGCTTTCAGCTTTTCACCATTGATTATGATATTAGCTGTGGTTTTATCATATATGGTCCTATTATGTTGAGTAGGTTCCCTCTATGTCCTTTTATGGAGAGTTTTTTTATCATAAATGGATATTGAATGTTGTTAAACACTTTCTGCCTCTGTTGGGATGACCATATGGTTTTTTATTCTTCAATTTGTTAATATGGTGTATCATACTGATTGATTTGTGGATAATGAAAAATCTTTGTATACCTGGGGTAAATCCCACTTGATCATTATGTATAATCCTTTTAATATATTTTTTTGATTCAATTTTCCAGTATTTTGTTAAAGATTTTTCCATTTATGTTCAACCAGTTATATTGACCTGTAATTTTCTTTTCTGTGGTATTTTTGCTTGGTTTTAGTATCAGGGTAATGGTGGCCTCATAGAATCAATTTGGAAACGGTTCTTCCTCTGCAATTTTGGGATAGTTTCAGGAGGATAGGTTTAACTTTTCTCTAAATGTTTGATAAAGTTTGCCTGTGAAACCATCTGGTCTTGGACTTTTGTTTGTTTTTCAGTCCTAGTTCCAATTTCAGTATTGCTAATTGGTTGGCTCATATTTCCTATTTCTTCCTGATTCAGGGTTTTTGTTTCTTTCTCTCTCTCTCTCTCTCTCTTTTTTTTTCTTTTTGATAGGTAAGAAGTGGATTTTCTTTTAGAGAGAAGCACACTCCTCAGACAGAGTGTGGGTCATCTCTGAAGGGGAGAGTGGCCCTTCTTGGTATAGTTTTGTGAGATTATACATTTCTAAGGATTTGTCCATTTCTTCTAGGATGTCTATTTTATTGTCATGCACCTGTCTGGTGTATTCTCTTTTGATCCTTTTCCGTATAGATGATCTGTCCACTGATGTAAATTTGGTGCTGGTCTGCCACTATTAATTTTATCATGTTACTGTCAATGTCTCTTTCTATGCTTGTTATCATTTGCCTTTCATATTGAGGTACTCCAATGTTGCATGTATATAAATTTAAAATATCTAAATAATATGTAGATGTAATTGAACATTAATAGAAATTACAGTGGTCATTTTAGAGCTTGAATAATTATGAAATATTTGAACATTCGTGAGGAAAAGTAATAGGCAAAGTAAATTAAATTTGTTTTGAAAAAAATGAAACAGGAAAGTTTTTTTTACTACATGTAAAACATGGTAAATGAAACAATGCTGTAGTGATACAAGAAAAGACAGGCAAAAAAAAGAAGACAGGCATATCAGACAAATCAGAAGCAGACCCTAATATGAGTAATTATTTCACATATAATAAAGGAAATATAACAAGCCATTAGGAAGGAGTGGCATTTTCAATAAATTATATGTGCTCATTGGCATTTGGAGGTCAGATATAAAAACAGAAAAGTATCTCATCTCCAATCACCTATCAAAATTACTTCAAAATAGATAAAAACAACATGAAAAAAAGATAAGGAGTACTAGTGTATATTTTGGGCTTCCAAAATGTAAGGGCTTCCAAAATTTGGGCTTCCAGTGGCTCATCAGTAAAGAATCTGCCTGCTCTGCAGGAACCACAGAAGATGCAGTGTAATCCCTGGGTTAGGAAGACTCCCTGGAGGAGGGCATGGCAACTCACTCCAGTATTCTTGCCTGGAGAATCCCATGGACAGAGGAGCCTGGCAGGCTATAGTCCAAAGTGTCACCAAGAGTCAAATATGACTGAACTGACTTAGCACATGTGCACAGTATACATTTTAGGACAACATTTGGATTGATTACAAATAATAACCTTAAGTGAATTATATAAAAGTTTTAAAAAGGGAAAACTGTCACTTTATTAAAATGCACACAAGAAAACTCATAGTCACAATATTAAAATAAAATCAGTAGTAAAATATAATAAAATATTAGTTGATAATTAAAATATGTAGAATACTTGTGAAATTTGTAAGAAAAATTTCAAAAAGAATAAAAGAAACTAATGTACAAGCAAAATCCATAGAAAACAAAGCACAAACTAATTATTTTTAATCATTAATAAAAAAATACATAACATATTCTAAGATTAAAAGCCATCACATTCCTAGATGATATGAACAAGTAAAATGAACATTCGCTAAATATTAATTGATTGAACTAACTTCAAAAACAAGTTTTAATTTGTTGAGTAAACATTTAAAATATCCATACCATTTAATGCCACTGTTCTAAGCCTAGGAATCTATTCAAAGGAAGTAATCAGAAATATGAAAAACACTATATACACAGGTATGACATTTTGCATATTAGTTTATGATGGAAAAATATTGGAAATGATAAAAATATCCTAGTATAGCACAATTCAATTATATAAAAAATAAATATGTTCAAATAGGAAAATATATGAATGAATTGCATCAAAATGTTTATATAACTCTTATAATGGAAGGGGCACTATTACTAATATAGCTAAAAATATTGCAAATAGAGGTCTATAGCTGTCACATATTATGGTATTATATAATTCAATATTTCTATTAAGATTATGAATTAGTTTTATCTCATAAAAAACAATAAAAGTTACTTAAATGAAATAAAATTTAAACTTAGGTATGTTCTATTTATTCATTTTAGAAAAGGTGCATAATTAAATACAAAAATTGATCTCCTGTTTGTTCTAAACAATGAGAAAGCCAAATTTACAGAATATAAAAGAATTGTAGTTAGATTTTTTTTCTATTAAAAAGTATCTTTACATTTTGGATTATTTATAATTGCTTTTCACAATGTCTTCTTTATTTTAGAAAAATTTAAATGTTATAATTCATATAATAAATTAATATAATTTGTATATTTAGTAAGTTTGTTAATTTAGGTATTCTTTTGTTTCACTGTGTTTTGAATGAAGACAATAATTAACTAAGTGGCCTATGGGTAATTTATCATTTCCTTCCAATACACAGCTGGTAAAAAATAGACAATCTATTGACGCAGCAAAAATTCCAAAAGTCTATATTTTGGCCTATACCACTTTTGATCTGTGCATTTATCAAATCGTGTTCAGTTCAGTTCAGTTCAGTCACTCTGTCGTGTCCGACTCTTCGACCCGATGAATCCAGCATGCCAGGCCTCCCTGTCCATCACCAACTCCCGGAGTTCACTCAGACTCACGTCCATTGAGTCAGTGATGCCATCCAGCCATTTCATCCTCTGTCGTCACTTCTACTCCTGCCCTCAATCCCTTCCAGCATCAGAGTCTTTTCCAATGAGTCAGTTCTTCACATGAGCTGGCCAAACTACTGGAGTTTCAGCTTTAGCATCATTTCTTCCAAAGAAATCCCAGGGCTGATCTCCTTCAGAATGGATTTGTTGGATCTCCTTGCAGTCCAAGGGACTCTCAAGAGTCTTCTCCAACACCACAGTTCAAAAGCATCAATTCTTCGGTGCTCAGCATTCTTCACTGTCTAACTACAGATCCATATATGACCACAGGAAAAACCATAGCCTTACTAGATGGACTTTAGTTGGCAAAGTAATGTCTCTGCTTTTGAATATGCTATCTAGGTTGGTCAAAACTTTTCTTCCAAGGAGTAAATGTCTTTTAATATCATGGCTGCAATCACAATCTACAGTGATTTTGGAGCCCCCCAAAATAAAGTCTGACACTGTTTCCGCTGTTTCCCCATCTATTTCCCATGGAGTGATGGGACCAGATGCCATGATCTTCACTTTCTGAATGTTGAGCTTTAAGCCAACTTCTTCACTCTCCTCTTTCACTTTCATCAAGAGGCTTTTTAGTTCCTCTTCACTTTCTGCCATAAGGGTGGTGTCATCTGCATATCTAAGGTTATTGATATTTCTCCCGGCAATCTTGATTCCAGGTTGTGTTTGTTCCAGTCCAGTGTCTCTCATGATGTACTCTGCATATAAGTTAAATAAGCAGGATGACAATATACAGCCTTGAAGTACTCCTTTTCCTATTTGAAACCAGTCTGTTGTTCCATGTCCAGTTCTAAATGTTGCTTCCTGACCTGCATAGAGATTTCTCAAGAGGCAGATCAGGTGGTCTGGAATTCTCTTCTCTTTCAGAATTTTCCACAGTTTATTGTGATCCACACAGTCAAAGGCTTTGGCATAGTCAATAAAGCAGAAATAGATGTTTTTCTGGAACTCTCTTGCTTTTTCCATGATCCAGCAGATGTTGGCATTTTGATTTCTGGTTCCTCTGCCTTTTCTAAAACCAGCTTGAACATCTGGAAGTTGACAGTTCACATATTGCTGAAGCCTGGCTTGGAGAATTTTGAGCATTACTTTACTAGCATGTGAGATGAGTGCAATTAATTGTGCGGTACTTTGAGCATTCTTTGGCATTGCCTTTCTTTGGGATTGGAATGAAAACTGACCTTTTCCAGTCCTGTGGCCACTGCTGAGTTTTCCAAATGTGCTGTCATATTGAGTGCAGCACTTTCACAGCATCATCTTTCAGGATTTGAAATAGCTCAACTGGAATTTCATCACCTCCACTAGCTTTGTTTGTAGTGATGCTTTCTAAGGCCCACTTGACTTCACATTCCAGGATATCTGGCTCTAGGTGAGTGATCACACCATCATGATTATCTGCATCATGAAGATCTTTTTTGTACAGTTCTTCTGTGTATTCTCGCCACCTCTTCTTAATATCTTCTGCTTCTGTTACGTCCAGACCATTTCTGTCCTTTATCGAGCCCATTTTTGCATGAAATGTTCCCTTGGTATCTCTAATTTTCTTGAAGAGATCTCTGGTCTTTCCCATTCTGTTCTTTTCCTCTATTTCTTTGCACTGATCGCTGAAGAAGGCTTTCTTATCTCTTCTTGCAGTTCTTTGGAAATCTGCATTCAGATGCTTATATCTTTCCTTTTCTCCTTTGTTCTTTGCCTCTCTTCTTTTCACAGCTATTTGTAAGGCCTCCCCAGACAGCCATTTTGCTTTTTTGCATTTCTTTTCCTTGGGGATGGTCTTGATCCCTGTCTCCTGTACAGTGTTACAAACCTCATTCCATAGTTCATCAGGCACTCTATCTATCAGATCTAGGCCCTTACATCTATTTCTCACTTCCACTGTATAATCATAAGGGATTTGATTTAGGTCATACCTGAATGGTCTAGTGGTTTTCCCTACTTTCTTCAATTTAAGTCTGAATTTGGCAATAAGAAGTTCATGATCTGAGCCACAGTCAGCTCCTGGTCTTGTTTTTGTTGACTGTATGGAGCTTCTGCATCTTTGGCTACAAAGAATATAATCAATCTGATTTCAGTGTTGACCATCTGGTGATGTCCATGTGTAGAGTCTTCTCTTGTGTTGTTGGAAGAGGGTGTTTGCTATGACCAGTGCATTTTCTTGGCAAAACTCTATTATTCTTTTCCCTGATTCATTCCACATTCCCAGGCCAAATTTGCCAGCTACTCCAGGTGTCTCTTGACTTCCTACTTTTGCATTCCAGTCCCCTATAATGAAAAGGACATCTTTTTTGGGTGTTCGTTCTAAAAGGTCTTGTAAGTCTTCATAGAACCATTCAACTTCAGCTTCTTCAGCATTACTGGCTGGGGCATAGACTTGGATTATGGTGATATTGAATAGTTTGCCTTAGAAATGAACAGAGATCATTCTGTCGTTTTTGAGATTGCCTCCAAGTACTGCATTTCAGACTCTTTTGTTGACCATGATGGCTACTCCATTTCTTCTAAGGGATTCCTGCCCGCAGTAGTAGATATAATGGTCATCTGAGTTAAATTCACCCATTCCAGTCCATTTTAGTTTGCTGATTACTAGAATGTCGATGCTCACTCTTGCCATTTCTTGTTTGACCACTTCCAATTTGCCTTGATTCATGGACCTGACATTCCAGGTTCCTGTGCAATGGTGCTCTTTACAGCATTGGACTTTGCTTCTATCGCCAGTCACATCCACAGCTGGGTATTGTTTTTGCTCTGGCTCCATCCCTTCATTCTTTCTGGAGTTATTTCTCCTCTGATCTCCAGTAGCGTGTTGGGCACCTACTGACCTGGGGAGTTCCTCTTTCAGTATCCTATCATTTTGCCTTTTCATACTGTTCATGGGGTTCTCAAGACAAGAATACTGAAGTGGTTTGCCATTCCCTTCTCCACTGGACCACATTCTGTCAGACCTCTCCACCATGACCCGCCCATCTTGGGTTGCCCACGGGCATGGCTTAGTTTCATTGAGTTAGACATGGCTGTGATCCTAGTGTGATTAGATTGACTAGTATTCTGTGATTATGGTTTCAGTGTGTCTGCCCTCTGTTGCCCTCTTGCAACACCTACCATCTTACTTGGGGTTCTCTTACCTTGGGCATGGGGTATCTCCTAATGGCTGCTCCAGCAAAGTGTAGCCGCTGCTCCTTACCTTGGATGAAGGGTATCTCCTCACCACTGTCCTTCCTGACCTTCAATGTGGGATAGCTCCTCTACCCTCCCGCGCCCTCGCAGCAACCGCTCCTTGGACGTGGGGTTGCTCCTCCCGGCCACCACCCTTGGCTTTAGACGCAGGGTAGCTCCTCCTGGCCACAGTCCCAACCTCGGACTTGGGTAGCTCTTCTCGGCTGTTCCTGTGCTGTCACAGCCTGGCACTCTCGGTTTCTGCCCTTGACCTTGGTGTGGGGTAGCTCCTCTCGGCCATGCTTAGTGCACCGGTTGCAGGCACCCGTGCTTAGTGCCAAAATCATGTTAATGGTATATAAAATTATTTAAATAAAATAAATTAATCATTCGTTATCAAGGGCTTTCCTCGTGGCTCAGTGGTAAAGAATCCATCAGCCAATGCATGAGACACGGATTTGGTCCATGTATTAGGAAGATTCCCTGGAGAAGGAAATGGCAACACATTGCAGTATCCTTGTCTGGAAAAATCCCATGGACAGAGTAACCTGGTGGGGCTACAGTCCATGGGGTTGCAAAAGAGTCGAACATGATTTAGTGACTAAAACAACAAACAACAGCATACACTATTACAGTTTTCTGTATTTATAATACAGTTTTATGTTTTCTTGTCCAAAGATAATTTTTGATGCAAATACTTTTCTACAAATGGAATAACTATTATTTAAATTTTGGAATAAGTAAGTCTTTAAGCATTCACATTATGAAACATTCATTACATATGACCTTCAACATGAAGAGAGGAGAAATTCAAAGGACATTCATAACCTTAAACATTAAAGCATCAGGAAACAGATTTTACCCTCAAGTTTTCTTGGAGACTAAAGGGTGATATTCAATCTTTCTTTTGCTTCTTAGAAATGTTTAATTTTTCTTTATCATTTTTTTGATAAAATAGTACGCTATGATTCTTACTTCAACGGCAAGAGAATAAGTCTTTTTGAAGTTATATGACAAGTATTCTGTTTTTTTTTTTATTCTGTTCTATTGATTATTATTATTGTGTATGTTAGTTCCTCACTCGTGTCTGACTCTTTAAGACTCTATGGACTGTTTCCATAAAGCTGCTCTGTCCATGGAATTCTCCAGGTAAGAATACTGGAATGGGTTGCCATTTCCTTCTCCAGGGAATCTTCCCAAATGAGGGATCAAACCCAGGTCTCCTGCACCACTGATTCTATAAAGCTATTCTCATTTCTAAAGTGCTTAACACAAAGTTCATTAATACATTCATTATCTGCCATATAGAATTTTATACTCAAGGAGAAATATACACTTGGCTAAGTTCAGGCACATATAGCATAAACTTGAAAATGAGATATGCTATTGGAAGATGTATACAGATTCAACATATGAATAAGTAATATAAACCAGAGATCAAATTGCCAACATTTGCTGGATAATCAAAAAAGCAAGAGAGTTCCAGAAAAAAAACATCTACTTCTGTTTTATTGACTATGACAAAGCCCTTGACTGTGTGGATCACAATAAACTGTGGAAAATTATGAAAAAGATAGGAATACCAGACTACCTAAACCTGCCTCTTGAGAAATCTGTATGCAGGTCAGGAAGTAAAGTTAGAACTGGACATGGAACAACAGACTGGTTCCAAATAGGAAAAGGAGTACATCAAGGCTATATATTGTCACCCTGCTTATTTAACTTCTCTGCAGATTACATCATGAGAAATACTGGGCTGGATGAAGCACAAGCTGAAATCAAGATTGCCAGGAGAAATCTCAATAACCTCAGATATGCAGATGACACCACCCTTATGGCAGAAAGCAAACAAGAACTAAAGAGCCTTGATGAAAGTGAAAGAGAAGAGTGAAAAAGTTGGCTTAAAGCTCAACATTCAGAAAGCTAAGATCATGGCATCTGGTCCCATCACTTTATGGCAAATAGATGGGAAAACAGTGGAAACAGTGGCAGACTTTATTTTTTTAGGCTCCAAATCACTGCATATGGTGACTGCAGCCATGAAATTAAAGGATGCTTACTCCTAGGAAGGAAAGTTATGACCAACCTAGACAGCATATTAAAAAGAAGAGATATTACTTTGCCAGCAAAGGTCCATCTACTCAAGGCTATGGTTTTTCCAGTAGTCATCATGGATGTGAGAGTTGGAGTATAAAGAAAGCTGAGTACTGAAGAATTGATGCTTTTGAACTGTGGTGTTGGAGAAGACTCTTGAGAGTCCCTTGGACTGCAAGGAGATCCAACCAGTCCATCCTAAAGGAGATCAATCCTGAGTGTTCATTGGAAGGAGTGATGTTGAAATTGAAACTCCAGTACTTTGGCCACCTGATGCGAAGAGTTGACTCATTGGAAAAGACTGATGCTGGGAAATATTGAAGGCAGGGGAAGAAGGGGACATCAGAGGATGAGATGGTTGGATGGAATCAATGACTCAATGGACATGAGTTTGAGTAAACTCCGGGAGCTGGTGATGGACAGGGAGGCCTGGCGTGCTGCAGTCCATGGTGTCACAGAGTTGGACACGACTGAGTGAATGAACTGAACTGAACTGATGAATAAGTAATATAAACAGAAGGTTAAAACCTAGAGTTACTGAATTCTATTGACAATCAAATCCTCCTGAAGATTCCCCAGGGCCACTGAGATCATGAATTATATTTCAGATATCGGTCCACTGAAAAAAAGTGACAACATGTTAAAACAGATTTTCAGTGGTGATCCCTAGGGGTCAACAAAGACTGATTTTAGGGTGATGAATGTGTCACTGACAGAACACTGTAATCCTTCTTCAGCTAATAAGGTAAGGGGCATACTCAAGAGTGCATAAATCTCTTTTCGGCTGTTTCATTTTTATTATATCTCCTAGGATAGAAGTAACTTGGACAGTGTTTATGTCAACCAAAGTAAGTAATACAGTAATTAAATTATGAAAGGGAATATTTATTTGACAAAGGCAGGGTATTGACTTATAATAAACTATTAACAAATGCAAACTCCAAATGGTTATTGGAATTAGAAAAATCAATAAGACAGAAAATAACATTAAAAATTTACTCATAATAAATGCCTAATATTACTTACAATGTGGCTGAGTAAATATAATAAAAGAAAATTATTTCATATTCTAGCTGTTCTAAATGTTCCAAGAGTAATATTCTCATCAGATAATGTAATAGCATTGAGAAATTCATTTATTTTCTCTGGGGGAAAAGTTTAAATTATATTCTGTGAATTATATATGCAATCAAAGATTAAAAATTAATAGATTCCATGATAATTTATTTGGAACTATAAATTAGGTTTGCTTTCCTCTTTTATTTTTCTTTAATTATACTTCTTTCTTTTGGTTAACATACTCACTGGAGATTTGTTTTAAAGCTGTTATGATAACTATTGAATAGAAATAGATTCACTGTAAAAAGTATCCTATGTCTGATAAAGAAGTCATGTAGATTGATTAGCACTTTAAAAAGGGCATTTGGAAAATTTATTTTGAGTATGTTGATTATTTAATCTGTCCTGCATATTTACAAATACTTGGCATTATTTGTATAAATAATTCCATGATTCTTCTAAAAAATAATTATTCCCCCTATCTGTTTACTTTTGACTATTGGTACTATACTCATTCTAGAATTATTTATATTTTTAAATATGTTTGATAAGTGTTTAATAAGCCAATATTTAATTAGTGAAAATTATACTTGGAAATATTGTAAGGAATCTTCTATATTCAGATTTTAAAACTTTCTTATTTTAAAAAGAATTTTATCAGTTGATGGAAATAATTTTTACCTATATTCAAAATCAGGAAATAAAGTGCTTTACTTCTGTAGCAAAATTTTGTTAAAAAAACCTGATTCTATAATTATTATAGTATTTTTTGCAATCTGTAAGTTAATTTGTGAGAACATATCCTTTATCTTCATTATACATCTTTTTCCAAGGCTAGATAGTAAGTGCAACATACTTTTATGGGAAGCTATTGTTGACATCATGTTTAAAAGCCAGGAGCAAGAAAAGTCAAACAGCACTAAATTATTCTGAATGTTGTGTCAACAATGGTGCAATTAAATATACATATAATGTATGTTGGCTACATATCTTTTCCATAAACAGACTATTACTGTACATAAGTCCAGTTTAATTTCGGTTCAGCCACTCAGTGGTGTCTGACTCTATGACCCCATGGACTGCAGCATGACAGGCTTCCCTGTCCATCACCAACCCCCCAGAGATTGCTCAAACTCATGTCCATCAAGTTAGTGATGTCATCCAACCATCTCATCCTCTGTCGTCCCCTTCTCCTCCTGTCTTCCATCTTTCCTAACATCAGGGTCTTTTCCAATGAATCACTCTTCGCATCAGGTGGCCAAAGTATTGGAGTTCCAGCTTCGACATCACTCCTTCCAACGAACACCCAGGACTGGTCTCCTTTAGGATGGACTGGTTGGATCTCCTTGCAGTCCAAGGGACTCTCAAGAGTCTTCTCCAACACCACAGTTCAAAAGCATCAATTCGTCTGCACTCAGCTTTCTTTATAGTCCTGGCCTATTTTTCTTTGGAAACCAGTGGGATTTGATCACAGAACTTCCACAGGACTGGGGAAACAGACTTTTGCAGGGCACAAACAAAACCTTGTGTGCACCAGGAGCTAGAAGAAAGGAGCAGTGACCCCACAAGAGACAGAGCCAGACTTGCCTGTGTGTCCAGGAGTGTCAGGTGGTATACATACCAGTATATGTATGTATACTAATAAATGTATACACACATATTTAAATGTATCTATATCTCTGTATCTGTTAAAAATAAACATACATTTGTATTGACATGTCTGATTCTAATGCAGAACATTCATGTATATTCTAGCATTTTATGGTACTTTATTGTAAAAAAAGAAATCTGGCTGTCATCTGAAATATTTTTTTAATATTATTTGAACCATATTATACATATAAAGTAGAATCAGAATTGCCAAATGGTAGCCCTGTCATGAATAACTTTTCCAACTAGAGTACAAATTTTGTTCATAGTACTTTATGTTTTAAGCCTTATAATATCTGAGAAAACTTTCCCAGAGTTGTATAGTTTAGCTTATTTATTCTCCATCCACTTCTGTAAGGTTATGTTGTATATTTGCAATAGGGTTAAATTTATTTGTAACAATCTGCATCCCATCCTGCCTTCCCTGCATCCTGATTTTTTTCATTTTATATACTGTAAGCGTCACTCTTTAAGGTTTCCCTGATGGCTCAACAGGTAAAGAATCCACCTGCAATGCAAGAGAAACACAAGAAACACAGGTTCGGTCTCTGGGTCGGGAAGATCCCCTGCAAAAGGAAATGGCAACCCACTCTAGCATTCTTGCCTGTAAAATCCCATGGACAGAGGAGCCTGGTGGGCTATGGTCAATGGGGCCACAAAGATTTGGACATGACTGAGCACCTAAGCATGCAGGGCTTCCCTGGTAGCTCAGTGGTAAAGAATTTGCCCGCCAATGCCGGAGACAGAATTTCGATCCCTGATTCAGGAAGATCCCACAAGCCCTGGAACAACTAGGCCCATGTGCCATAACTACTAAGCCTGTGTTCCAGAACCTAGGAACCACAACTACTGAGCCCACATGCCCCAAGTGCCACACCTCCCGAAGCCCCTGCCCTAGACCCTGTGCTCTGTGATGAGATAAGCCACCATAATGAGAAGCCCACACATCACAACTAGAGTAGCCCCTGCTTTCTGTAACTGGAGAAAAGCTTGCACACCAAGGAAGACCCAGCACAGCAAAAAAAAAAAAAAAAAAAAAAGTCACTGTTTGTAGTGTACAGTTCTATGGGTTTTGACTGAACAACCATCATACATCCATAGAGTAATATAATGGATAGTCCCCAAACCCTACAAATTTCATTTCAAGCCCAACTTACATAGATAAAATTGCTTTCCCCAACCCCTTGCAAACCCCTTATATATTTCTTTTTCCTGCAATTTTGCCTTTTCCAAAATGCCACATGAATGAAACAATATAATATGTAGTATTTGGGGTGTTTATAATTCTTGTCTAAACTTGCAAAATTTAGGGAAGTTAGACAAAAAGTGTGGAGAAGGCAATGGCACCCCACTCCAGTACTCTTGCCTGGAAAATCCCATGGACAGAGGAGCCTGGTGGGCTGCAGTCTATGGGGTCACCAAGAGTCAGACATGACTGAGCAACTTCACTTTCACTTTTCACTTTCATGCATTGGAGAAGGAAATGGCAACCCACTCCAGCGTTCTTATCTGGAGAATCCGAGGGATGGGGGAGCCTGGTGGGCTGCCTTCTATGGGGTTGAATAGAGTAGGACACGACTAAAATGACTTAGTAGCAGACAAAATGCAAACTGAACTTCTAGGATGCTGTACATTCAGGACATCATCTTGCCTACACCATCTGTTTTTGAACAGATTTTTGTTTCTACTCTCATTCTACTATCTCTTCCTTTATCAAAAACTTGTAATAGTCAGTGTATCACAGGAAGATAAGTTTCTGTTTGACATGTATGCTGTTGAGATGAGGTTAGAGGCGATGAAAAATGGCACAAATTAATTTTTTCCAAGGAATTTTGTGCATCTTCTCAGAAATTTCAAAACCAGAAAGCTTTTTTTTCTAAAATGTTAACAAAATTGGAATTTGTTTCCACTTTTGAAATTTTGATCATCATGGATGATCTTCTACTAGTAGCAGAGGTCACATTTTCTTATCTTGTATTTTCAATTAACCAGAGTTTAAGAGTTTGTAAGATAAGTCTGACCACGGGATGGTAATATTGTAATTAATGAGCTAACTGAACAAATGAGCAAAGCAAGGGGGTGCTGCTCAATTAATGGAGCTTCTCTGTTTCCAATTGAACTAGAGGCTATGCTGGCTACAGTGGTTTAGAAGAATGCCGTGTTCCTGTACACCCTTCTATTATGTACCCCTCCCACCAAGTTCAGGCCTCCTCATCTGTGGGGAGTCCAGACACATGGCTCTGAGCATCAGAGGAAAACCTGTGATAGTATTCCTGAGCTGTTAGCTTCCATGGGAAATAGATTTGGGATCATGCCCTTTTATCTAAGTGACTTCTTTCAATTTCCTGTTTTTTCATTGTTATGTTTTTCTTTTGGTTGTAGATGTTATGTAGTACCATAGTAGCTGTTGATCTTTTCTGCTCTTAAGAACCATGTTCTGTTCACAGTTTTAACTCCCTGTGTGTCACCCTCTGTTGACTGCTCCTCTGATTTTGTGGGTCTTTATAGTAACTGAGGCTTCCTGCCTTCTGGTGATTAAGTACCACCTCCTGACCTCCTGGCTAGGCCACCATCCTCAGATATCAATAAGCCCAGCTCTGTGTTCACCTCATCTGCTGCTAACCCATGTCTGTAGAGGATCCAATAAACATCTCAGTGATGCTAGTGTCCCTCTCACTGTACATTCCTGATGGCCTTCATTGACTAGCGCTTTGTCTGGCCCTTGGATGGAACACAATCCACTGGTGGGTGTTCTGGCCTCAGATTCACCCCAGCACAGCAATCCCATCTCTGCAGCCTCTTTAATCCCTTCTCTGAATCTTCCAGAGCAACCTAGGTATTCCCACTTGACTGAGCTTTCAGTCTAGTTCAATTCAGTTGTTCCATCGTGTCTGACTCTTTGCGACCCCATGGATAGCCGTATGCCAGGCTTCCCTGTTCATCACCAACTCCTGGAGCTTGCGCAAACTCATGTCCATCAAGTCGGTGATACCATCCAACCATTTCATCCTCTGTCATCCCCTTCTCCTCCCACCTTCAATCTTTCCCAGCATCACAGTCTCTTCCACTGAGTCAGTTCTTCGAATCAGGTGGCCAAAGTATTGGAGTTTCAGCTTTAGCATCAGTCCTTCCAATTAATATTCAGGACTGATTTCCTTGAGGATTGACTGATTTGATCTCTTTGCAGTCCAAGGGACTCTCAAGAGTCTTCTCCAACACCATAGTTTAAGAGACATGCTAGCAATGGGTTCGCCTCTCCCCTTGTGTTCTTCCTAGGATGGTAAATCATATGTCCCAAGAAAGTGCCTCCAAGTCAATGAATTCTTATTCGGTCTTAGACGTTTTGGCCAGCCTGATCAAGCACCTGGGTGAACTCACTTGGCTTCTGCCTGTTGATGCTGATTATTTCAATTCCTCTAGTCTTTCAAATCAGGTGCAACTTGCCCCTTCCAGATTATGGTGGGATTTATTCAGAGATAAGGGCTTCCCTGTAGCTCAGTTGGTAAAGAATCTGCCTGCAACACAGGAGACCCGGGTTCGATCCCTGGGTCAAGAAGATCCCCTGGAGAAGGAAATGGCAACCCACTCCAGTATTCTTGCCCAGAGAATCCCATGGACAGAGGAGCCTGGCAGGTTGCAGTCCATGGGGTCACAAGAGTTGGACACGACTTAGTGACTAAAACCACCGAACCAAGCACCTTTACAGACAAAACAGTAGGTGAGGGAAACTTCTAAAGGGATACACGTTCACTTGTGGAGGAGAAGCTCTGCAACATTTTCTAGTAAAGGTGAAGTACTATCTCTTATTTGGAAAAGGAGGACTTTCCTCATTAGCTCAGTTGGTAAAGAATTCACCTGCAATGCAAGAAATCATAGTTGGATTCCTGGGTCAGGATGATATGTCAGAGAACCGATAGGCTACACACTCCAATATTCTTGGGTTTCCCTTGTGGCTCAGCTGGTAAAGAATCTACCTGCAATGTGGGAGATTTGGGTTCAATCTCTGAATTGGGAAGATACCCTGGAGAAGGGAAAGACTACCCACTTCAGTATTCTGGCCTAGAGATTTCCATGGACTGTATAGTCCATGGAGTCACAAAGAGTCAGACAAGTTTGAGCAACTTTCACTTTTCACACATGGTGGTGAGCAACTTTGTCAGATCTGAGGGTCCAGGTGGTTTACAAAGCCAATGTCCTTAGGAGCAACCATCTAAAATTCAGCATCTATATTTGAGGGTCCCCAATTTTTTTTCCACTCCTGGTGCCTTAATATTAGCATAACAGACCTGCAGTGGCTAAGAGTTAAATATCTCTGTGTCCCTTCAGTATTGTTGCCTTGAGAACCCCATGAACAGTATGAAAAGGCAAAATGATAGGATACTGAAAGAGGCACTTCCCAGATCGGTAAGTGCCCAATATGCTACTGGAGATCAGTGGAGAAATAACTCCAGAAAGAATGAAGGGATCGAGCCAGAGCAAAAACAATACCCAGCTGTGGATGTGACTGGTGATAGAAGCAAGGTTCAATGCTGTAAAAAGCAATAGGAACCTAGAATGATAGGTCCATGAATCAAGGCAAATTGGAAGTAGTCAAACAGAAGATGGCAAGAGTGAACAGCGACATTATAGGAATCAGAAAACTAAAACGTACTGGAATGGTTGAATTTAACTCAGATGACCATTATATCTACTACTGTGGGCAGGAATCCCTTAGAAGAAATGGCATAGCCATCATGGTCAACAAAAGAGTCTGAAATGCAGTACTTGGATGCAATCTCAAGCACGACAGAATAATCTATGTTCGTTTACAAGGCAAACCATTCAATATCACGATAACCCAAGCCTATGCCCCAACCAGTAATGCTGAAGAAGCTGACGTTGAATGGTTCTATGAAGACCTACATGACTTTTTAGAACCAATATCCACAAAAGATGTCCTTTTCATTATAGGGAACTGGAATGCAAAAGTAGGAAGTCAAGAAACACCTGGAGTAACAGGCAAATTTGGCCTTGGAATACGGAATGAAGCAGGGCAAAGGTTAATAGAGTTCTGCCAAGAGAATACACATGTCATAGCAAACACCCTCTTCCAACAACACAAGAAAAGACTCTACACATGGACATCATCAGATGGTCAACACAGAAATCAGATTGTTTATGTTCTTTGCAGCCAAAGATGGAGAAGCTCTATACAGTCTGCAAAAACAAGACTGGGAACTGACTGTGGCTCAGATCATGAACTCCTTATTGCCAAATTCAGACTTAAATTGAAGAAAGTAGGGAAAACCACTAGACCATTCAGGTATGACCTAAATCAAATCCCCTATGATTATAGAGTGGAAGTGAGAAATAGATTTAAGGGACTAGATCTGATAGAGAGCCTGATGAACTATGGATGGAGGTTGGTGACATTGTACGGGAGACAGGAATCAAGACCATCCTCATGGAAAATAAATGCAAAAAAGAAAAATGGGTATCTGAGGAGGCCTTACAAATAGCTGTGAAAAGAAGAGAAGTGAAAAGCAAAGGAGAAAGGGAAAGATATAAGCATGTGAATGCAGAGTTCCAAAGAATAGCAAGAAGAGATAAGAAAGCCTTCCTCAGAGATCAATGCAAAGAAATAGAGGAAAACAACAGAATGAGAAAGACTAGAGATCTCTTCAAGAAAATTAGAGATACCAAGGGAACATTTCATGCAACGATGAGATCGATAAAGGACAGAAATGGTATGGACCTAACAGAAGCAGAAGATATTAAGAAGAGGTGGCAAAAATACACAGAAGTGCCGGTGTCCAGCCCCAGTGGATCCAGGGTGCTGGAACAGAAGAACTGTACAAAAAAGATCTTCACAATGCAGATAATCATGATGGTGTAATCAGCCACCTAGAGCCAGACATCCTGGAATGTGAAGTCAAGTGGGCCTTAGCATCACTACAAACAAACCTAGTGGAGGTGATGGAATTCCAGTTGAGCTATCTCAAATCCTGAAAGATGATGCTATGAAAGTGCTGCACTCAATGGCCACAGGAGTGGAAAAGGTCAGTTTTCATTCTAATCCCAAAGAAAGGCAATGCCAAAGAATGCTCAAACTACTGCACAATTGCACTCATCTCACACACTAGTAAAGTAATGCTCAAAGTTCTCCAAGCCAGGCTTCAGCAATATGTGACGTGAACTGTGAACTTCCAGATGTTCAAGCTGGTTTTAGAAAAGGCAGAGGAACCAGAAATCAAAATGCCAACATCCGCTGGATCATCCAAAAATAAGAAAGTTCCAGAAAAACAACTACTTCTGCTTTATTGACTACACCAAAGCCTTTGACTGTGTAGATCACAATAAACTGTGGAAAATTCTGAAAGAGATGGGCATACCAGATCACCTGACCTGCCTCTTGAGAAACCTGTTTGCAGGTCAGGAAGCAACAGTTAGAACTGCACATGGAACAACAGACTGGTTCCAAATAGGGCAAGGAGTACGTCAAGGCTGTATATTGTCACCCTGCTTATTTAACTTATATGCAGAGTATATCATGAGAAACCCTGGGCTGGAAGAAGCACAAGCTAGAATCAAGATTGCTGGGAGAAATATCAATAACCTTAGATATACAGAAGACACAACCCTTATGGCAGAAAGTGAAGAGGAACTAAAAAGCCTCTTGATGAAAGTGAAAGAGGAGAGTGAAAATGTTGGCTTAAAGCTCAACATTCAGAAAACTAAGATCATGGCATTCGGTCCCATCATTTCATGCAAAATAGATGGGAAAGAGTGGAAACAGTGTCAGACTTTATTTTTGGGCCTCCAAAATCACTGCAGATGGTGATTGCAGCCATGAAATTAAAAGAAGCTTACTCCTTGGAAGGAAAGTTATGACCAACCTAGACTGCATATTGAAAAGCAGAGACATTACTTTGCCAACAAAGGTCCATCTAGTCAAGGCTATTTTTTTTTTCCAGTGGTCATATATGGATGTGAGAGTTAGACTGTGAAGAAAGCTGAGCGCCAAATAATTGATGCTTTTGAACTGTTGTGCTGTAGAAGACTCTTATGAGTCCCTTGGACTGCAAGGGAATCCCACCGGTCCATCCTAAAGGAGATCAGTCCTTGGTGTTCACTGGAAGAACTGGTGCTGTAGCTGAAACTCCAATACTTTGGCCACCACATGGGAAGAGTTGACTCATTTGAAAAGACTCTGATGCTCGGAGGGATTGATGGCGGGAGGAGAAGGGGACGACAGAGGATGAGATGGCTGGATGGCATCACTGACTCGATGGACATGAGTTTGGGTAAACTCTGAGAGTTGGTGATGGACAGGAAGGCCTGTCGTGCTGCGATTCATGGGGTTGCAGAGTCGGACATGACTGAGAGACTGAACTGAACTGGTGTGACTTTAATTTATAGGGTTTACAGAGTTCCAGAACTCAATGTTTGTATTTAATTGCCCAGACTTGGAAGATATAAATATCTCTGAAATAATCCCCATTACCAGGAAAACTAGGTACTTCCACTGAACATGTTCCATGACTCCATGTGCACTGGAGTCAGAGCAGGAGTTAGCATCACTTGAAGCGCATATGCAGAGAGAGGGGGATGAATCCTTATTTCCAAGGAAAATCCAGTTATTGTTTGCATAAAATGTTAGTGCTAAGCAGCAAACCTACAAATATCAAAAGAAAACCTTACTGTAGGTTGATAACTATTTATTAAATATTTATACCTTCGGAGTTATTTGGAATCAACATGAGAATTAAAAAAAGAAAGATGCCTAATGAAGCACAAATCTGGGGCAGCAAACCTCATGTTTTAGACCCAAATATGTTATTTCAGTTGCAGTCCTTCCACTTCTCTTCTAGAGCCTGGAACACCTGCAGGAGACTGTAGAATAGAGGGTAGAGCTCACCAGTGGTTCATTAATTCAAGGAAACCATCAGCTCTGAGCCTACTATGGGATGGCAGTGCAGAGCTCAATTGGTACATCTAAACTCACCTCAGTCCCAATCCTGGTGGAGCTTTCAGCCTGTCCAGAAGTTGTGCACTAGAAAAGGAAAGGTCCAGAAAGGAAGTGAAAGCAGACAGGTGGCAGTAATTCAGGATAAATTATGCCGAGGCCAAGTGACAGAATCTCTATACTGTGTTGATAATTGTTACATTACATGAAGAACAGGAGTAATTGTGACTATTCCCACCCACTGTGCTGAGGAGCTGGGTGGGGGTAGATATCCTTGTATGTGACTATAACCAACTTTGGAGCGCTCCGAAAAGCCGCCCTCGGTCGTCTCAGACTCTCACCCACTTTCCAGGAGGCGAGACCTGGCTTTTACTTCGCGGCCACCACCAACATGCCTGCAGTCTGCTCGGATCCCGCAGGCCAGAGTGGGATGCCCGCGACCACACCCAGGCTGGAGACAGGCGGACCGGTGGGGCCAACTCGGGTGGGAGGCTTGGGAGAACGGAGCCGCATCCCGACTCCCGCCTCTTCCCCTTCTCCCGGCGGGCGGGCGCGCGCGGGCCGGGAGCGGGGAGGCGGCGAGAGGGCAGCGGCGGCGCCGCCGTCCGGGTCCTGGGGCCGCGGAGCGCGCCCGCCGCGCTCGCACCGCGGCCGCTCTCGCCTGGCACAGCCCGCGCTCCCGGACCCGCGAGGCGCCCGCCCCTCGCGGCCGCGGGGACCAGACGCGCGAGGGGAAGGGCCGCCCGCGCGTCGCCCCAGCCCAGATACCGGCCCCGCGTGGCCCCCGAGCGCCTCCCATACGGGGCTACCGCGAGGAGCCACGGAAGCCGAGGACCCGGGAAGCAGGATCCCGCGGACGCCCGCAGCCCGAGGGAATCGCCGGGGACCGGGCTGTCCTCGCTCAGACACCCGCCCCCGGAGATTTGGAACGCGGACTCCAGAGGCGGCGCGCACGGTCAGGACAAATTTCTCGTGGTTCAAAGGGGTCCTGAGACTGACTCTCATTAAATTAGCTTTTCTTCTCTTGTTTAAGTAACTCTGTTTAGACCAAGAGGAAATGGTTCCTTGAAGTATTTTGGGTTGAAAACATTGTCCTGAAAGTTTTTGTTTGTTGAGGTTGTGTATGTATATTTGTTAACTTTCTATGTAATTAGAAACCCTTAAGATATTAAAGGCACATTACAGGATCACTCTGGCGCTTGGGCATCTTGTTAGCAAGTTAGGCCTTCTCTTTCCAGGCGTGGGATCAAAGCCAATCCCTCACGGAACTGTTTTGCTTGTTAGGTTTCTGCGCCCTGAGTCTCACCAGGTGCTAAGACCTCGTGTGGCTGATTTTAGTAACGTGTTATCTCGAGGTTCTGGGGTCCCGTGGAGCTGCTTGTGAATTTTGTTTCCTAAGGGCCTAGGCCGATGGGGGCGGATAGTGCAGCTGTCTGCTCTGTTTTGCATGGCTTACAATTTACTAAAGTGCCAATATCAGCCGCGTGAAGTTTAGCTTCAGTTGCGTGCGAAGTCGCTACAGTCCTATCCGAATCTTTGCGATCTCATTGACTGTAGCCTGCCAGACGCCTCTGTCCATAGGATTCTCCAGGCAAAAATTATGGAGTAGGTTGCTATTCCCTTCTCTAGGGCATCTTACTGACCCAGGAATCACATCCGAATCTCGTAGGTCGTAAGTGTGCCCATTTATTTGGTCTTTCCAATAGTAATGACTAGTAAGCATGTTAACTTTTGAAAGAAGTGGAGTACCTTTGTTTCTGTTGTTTAGTTACTGAGACGATTTCCAAGTTGACCAAATAGCTAATCCTGTTCTCTTAGTTAAAATAGTTTAAATTACATAAAACAAAATAAAACAAACACCTCTTATCATAGTGAGTTATCTGTAAGTTTCTCTTTTTGCACCATTCCAGCCTTGTGAAGAGGGAGCACCCCCTTTTAATTAAGAGCTTTGTCAAAAACTTGTAATTATCCCTTAATAGGTTTGTTAAACTAAGTCCTCTGCCACTTGAGGGTCTCGAGCTCTGTAACAGATACCAAGGATTCCTGCTTGACACTGTGTTTTAATATCTTTTTCAATTAGTTCCTCTTACAGGGAACTCATTTGAATCTCAAATTTAGTTAGGACTGAACTTTTACTTCTCTTTTTATAAGCAATTGTAATATAGGAACATATGCAGTCTGGAAGGATTTTGAGGAAAGTACTTTTAAAAATTGGTAATACCTATGTTAAAATGCTAATACTTAAATATTGAGACAAATGAAACTGATCACAAACATTTTTTCTTTGCCCTAAGCAAGACATACTATAACAGAATACTTTTTAAGAGGATTTCCCAAAAGTCTACATAAAACATGTATGTTCACTTTTCCTGGACTTCAAATATGAAATAGATATCCTTAAAACTGAGATTATGCCAAGAGGCTTCTCTACCAGAAGTCTTTTTTATTCCCGTATTCCCACAGTACCTACCTTCCCCATGATATGCTTATTATTTGTCTTAAAAACATTTAACAACAACAAAAAAGAATAGTCTATCTTCTCAAGTATGTAAAATCTTGACTCAGAACTCAAAAAGTATTTGAAACTTTTATTTGGTATCTTTAAGAAGAAGGACTCTTAAAATAATAAAATATCTTAGGAGAGCACTTGTGTTTTGTGAAGAGATTTGTTATTATTTAATTTTGCTGATTTACAATATTGCATTTTCTTTTAGATATTTCCTGGGAGTGGGAAGTAGTATTTCTGAGAACTACAGCAAATACCTGAGTAATTTTGACAAAATAAAAAGTGATTTTTAATGATAGTTGGGAAAGTGTTTTATTTTTTTTTTCTGGACCACATGCCATACAGATGCAGTTTATGATGAATTAGAATTGAAATATCTAATGGTTGATGTCATTTTGGGGAAATTGTAACTTTAGTTTTGTTTTTTTTTTTAATTAGGGGATTGTTTGATTTTATAACTTTCTTGCAGTTGCACTGTACCTTAGCAGACCTTTGGTGCTGAAGACCAATAACTTACAGCTGCAATTCTTCTGACACCTACTCCACAAACAAACTTCAGGTCTTTCTCAAGGTAAATTGCTGTTTTTGTTGCAGTATTTGTGTGTGTCAGTTAATTAATGTGTTTAATTATTTAATGTGATGCTATATTTGGTTCCTAGCTTTACTTTTTATGTGTCACTAACAAAGTTTCTGAGTG
Organism: Budorcas taxicolor; assembly: GCF_023091745.1. Lineage (NCBI taxonomy): Eukaryota > Metazoa > Chordata > Mammalia > Artiodactyla > Bovidae > Budorcas > Budorcas taxicolor. The sequence goes on along the minus strand of NC_068915.1, from coordinate 9,319,761 downwards.
ATGTTTGCCAAACTCCATGTTTCCCATAGGCCTTATAGTGTATATTGCAAGATTTTATGGTTGGGTGATTTTTTTTTATTTTATTTTATTTTTTTTTTAGCATTGTATATGTCAGATTCTGGCAGAACTGACTATATGTGTTTACACAGGTACTTTATATGATCCGAAATATATAATTTGTGGAATAAATAGTTTAATTATACCCACTGTAATGCTGAAATGTAATACCTGTTTTAGTTAGCATTGTATATCAAACAATCCTAGAACTTGGTAGCACAAATTAAATTAAAAGTAAATTAAAACCTTAGTAGCTTTCAGTATCTCCTGGTTCAGTGGCTTGGCTGGGCTCAGCTCGGCAGTTCTGCTGCTGCCCTCCCTTGCGGTCTCGTATGGTTATAATCAGATGGCAGCTGGGGCTGGAGGCATCTGAGGGCAACCGGCAGGTTATAATGACAGTGTGTCCCTTTTTCTCTCTAAGTAGCCCACGGGCCTTGTCTCTCTGTCCTGTGTTTCCCTGTGTTACCCTTGACAGAGTAGCCACATTTCTTACTCAGGGTAATCAAGAAGCTACAGAAATGGGAACTGGCAGGTATTCTTAAGCCTTAAACCTGGATCTGCACAGCATAACTTTCCCCACCTCAATCAGCTAAGCAATTACAGAGCCAGCCCCAACTCCAGAGAGGAGAAATCATCACCATCTTTTGATGGGGAAAATAGCAAAGTATCTGTGACTGTCTTTAATCCACCACAATATTCTTCACTAATAGTTTTTCAGAGAAATATTATAAGATTTTAGAACCAGAAAACTCTTAGGAATTATTTCATCTAACATCATCAATTTACGTGAGAGGGTACTGGAGCTGTAACCCTTTTTTATTGTTTTTAATTTCTCAGAACCCATGAGAATCTGCTGGGATATGGTTTCTGACTAGCTTGTTAGAAACGTGCCTGCATTTTCCAAAACCCACTAAGACTTGAGAAATATTTTACATCATGACAGAACAAGATATTTCTGGATATCAAGGAAGATTATTTTTGAATAATTATTTTGCCTTGTTTAAAAACACACATATAAACCCAGAGAGAAAGAATTTTATAAGAGAGTGTATCTAAAATAAATCTTTTATTCCTAAGGAATATGTGACACCTTCGTGGTCCGATACCAAGTTCATTCATTATGCCTTAGGTAATGTTTGACCCTTCACTTCATCTCACCCCAAAAAATGTCTATAAGAGACATTTTTGTAAATAATGTGTAAATATACTCTTACTGTGTACATATGTACTTCTTAAACAATAAATTAGGATGAAGAACCTGTTTTTATTATCAAAAGTTACTTTTCTAATGAAAGCAATCAGGATGATACTTTTTTGTGTGCCTGAAATTAAAAATACATGTACTGAAATAGTTCACTGTATCTACAAATTAACAGGAAAAAATTCTGTTGGTTTAAGTGAGGCACATAATGAAATGTTTTCTGACCTTCCTAAACTTCGGTTTATCTATCCATCTCAATTTAGCTTTCTCTACCCATCCATCTTTTTTAAACTGGTGTAATCATCTTGTAACTTTTACATCAATTACGCCAATTTTAAAACACCAGTGGAATTCTACTCTTTCTCTGTGTTTTCTCTTTAGCTCCCTTCTTTCACTCCTAGGTGTTTTAATTCTAGGTGTTTTAATTAGCAGTTCTTCCCTTTCTGCTTATACTCCTCTTCCTTATTTATAAATGTTTAATGTATTCCATTTGTTTTTCAAAAAACCAAAATATATTTGTTACCTTTTTATTTTTTGAACTCTTAATTGTCCATTTTTCTATTTGGGTTTTTCCTTCTTTTATTAATAAGTTTGTTAATCTATTCATGAGGAAAAAATACATTAATTGAAATAATAGTAGTTGCTTACTTTTCCTAGTATTTTTCTTCATTCTTACAAGTAAATAATTCTTATGAATTCAGATCTCTGCTGTTAATAATTAGTGTTTCTTTTTTATGTGTTATACCATAAATAGAATGGCATGATTTTCAGCTAATAAGTGAAGCTCTAATGCCTGTGCCTTCAGAGAACTGTGTAAATCTGCATATTTTGTAAAACAAAATAGATGTAAGGACATCTCACTGATGTTGTAGAGAAAGGCTTAGGCAACCTGTCTCTGTGACCCCATGGACTGTAGCTTCTCTGTCCTAGAATTCTCCAGGCAAGAGTACTCGAGTGGGTTGCCATTTCCTTCTCCAGAGGATCTTCTAACCCAGGGATTGAACACAGATCTCCTGCATTGCAGGCAGATTCTTCACCATCTGAGCCAGCAGGGAAGCCCCCATGTAAAACTGCACATTATGCAAAACAAGCTAGATGTAAAGAAATCTCACTGATGTTACAGAGAAAGGCTTAGGCAACCTATTTTAGAAATGCAAGGTCTCAGATCTTATGTTCCTTTTCCACGTGAGTTCCTGTTTGCAGCACCTCTATGATAGCAGTTTAATGGTTCTGTGACTTTTCAGACAGTTATAGTGCTGGGTCTGATCCCTTTGTGAAAATGGAAATGTAAATAGCCTTACCTCCTCCAATCTGTGTTTTGTATCCATGGTACCCCATCTGCAGCATATGGAAAATGTTTGAAAAAAAAATTCCAGCAAAGTTCCAAAAGGCAAAACAAATTTATGACACACAGGTAACTATTTATTTTGTATTTACAACTATTTACACAGCATGCATATTGTATTAGGTATTATAATCTAGAGAGATTTAAATATATGGGAGGATATGTGTAGGTTATATGCAAACATTGCACCATTTGAGACTTGAGCACGTGTGGGTTTTTCTACCCTTGGAGGCTTTTGAAACCAATTCTTCATGATTACTTAGGAACTACTGTACTTCACCTAGCTCATAAGAATGTAATGAGCCCATGGTTGGGAAAGCACTTTATAAATTAAAGGCCATCATTCATGTCATTTTCAATTCCTTTGTTTACAAGATGTGAACAATTCTATTTAATAATTTCTAAAGTTTTTACCAGTTTACAGTATGTGAAATTCTCTAAAATGTTACTAAGGCAACCCAGCACACATTCATTTGAACTCAGTAATTGGATGGTAAATTTGAGTGAGCCAGAACACCTTTTCTGAGAGTTAGAATCCCCATTATCTATGTGGTAATATAATTATCTACCCCAAAGCTCCGTGGTAAGCTTTGCCTAAACAAAGGACATTTTGTGACAAGAATGGTTGGCCTTCTCAATTTCAGCCTCTTCATTATGCAGTGGACATAATAGTAAGACTCTGTTTTCTCCGAATAACTTATTATCTGTCAGTATTAAGACCTTTGGGCTCACCAGGTGGCCCTGGTGGTAAAGAACTGCCTGCCAGTGCAGGAGACATAGTAGACAAGGGTTGGATCCCTGGGTCTGGAAGATCCCCTGAAGGAGGCCGTGTCAAACCACTCTAGTATTCTTACCTGGAGAATCCTATCGACAGAGAAGGCTGGTAGGCTGTACTTCATAGGAATGCAAAGAGTCGGACACGGCTGGAACAACTTAGAACATAACAAACAATCAGTTCAGTTCAGTTGCTCATTCTTGTCCGACTCTTTGCGACCCCATGGACAGCAGCATGCCAGGATTCCCTGTTCATCACCAACTCCTGGAGCTTGCTCAAACTCATGTCCATTGAGTCAGTGATGCCATCCAACCATCTCATCCTCTGTCATCCCCTTTTCCTCCTTCCTTCAGTCTTTCCCAGCATCAGGGTCTTTTCAAATGAGTCAGTTCTTTGCATCAGGTGGCCAAAGTATTGGAGTTTCAGCTTTAGCATCAGTCCTTCCAATGAATATTCAGGACTGATTTCCTTGAGGATTGATTGGTTGGATCTCCTTGCAGCCCAAGGGGCTCTCAAGAGTCTCCTCCAACACCACAGTTCAAAAGTATCAATTCTTTGGCTCTCAGGTTTTTTATAGTTCAACTCTCACATCCATACGTGACTACTGGAAAAAACATACTGTTGACTAGGTAGACCTTTGTTGACAAAATAATGTCTCTGCTTTTTAATATGCTATCTAGGTTGGTCATAACTTTTCTTTCAATGAGCAAGCATCTTTTTATTTTATGGCTGCAGTCACCATCTGCAGTGATTTTGGAGTCCAAGAAAATAAAGTCTGTTACTGTTTCCATTGTTTCTCCATCTATTGGCCATGGAGTAATGGGACCAAATGCCATGATTTTAATTTTCTGAATATTGAGTTTTAAGTCAGCTTTTTCACTCTTCTCTTTCACTTTCATTAAGACACTCTTTAGTTCCTCTTCACTTTCTGCTATAAGGGTGGTGTCATCTGCCTATCTGAGGTTATTGATATTTTTCCTGGCAATCTTGATTCCAGCTTGTTTGTGCTTCATCTACCCTGGCATTTCGCATGATGTACACTGCATATAAGTTAAATAATCAGGGTGACAATATACAGTCTTGATGTACTCTTTTTCCTATTTGGAAGCAGTCTATTGTTCTAGGTCTGGTACTAACTGTCGCTTCTTGACCTGCATACAGGTTTTTTAGGAGGCAGATAAGGTGGTTTGGTATTCTCATCTCTTCAAGAATTTTCCACAGTTTGTTGTGATCTCACAGTCAAAGGCTTTGGTGTAATCAATAAAGCAGTAGTAGATGTTTTTCTGGAACTCTCTTGCTTTTTCTGTGATCCAGTGGATGTTGGCAATTTGATCTCCGGTTCCTCTCCCTTTTCTAAATCCAGCTTGAACATCTGCAAGTTCATCATTCACGTATTGTTGAAGCCTGGCTTGGAGAATTTTGAGCATTACTTTACTAGCGTGTGAGATGAGTGCAATCGTGCAGTACTTTGAACATTCTTTGGGCTTCCCTGGTGGCTCAGATAGTAAAGAGTCTGCCTGAAATGCTGGAGGCCTGGGTTCAATCCCTGGGTCAGTATGATCCCCTGGAGAAGGACATGGCAACCCACTCTGGTATTCTCACCTGGAAAATTCCACAGATGGAGCAGCCTGCCAGGCTACAGTCCATGGGGTTGCAAAGAGTTGGAAACGACTGAGCAACTCACTTACTTATTTGACCATTCTTTGGCATTGCCCCTCTTTGGGATTGGAATGAAAACTGACCTTTTCCAGTCCTGTGGCCACTGCAGAGTTTTCCAAATTTCCTGGCATCTTGAGTGCAGCACATTCACAGCATCTGCTTTTAGGATTTGAAATAGCTCAACTGGAATTCCATCACCTCCATTAACTTTGTTTGTAATGATGCTTCCTAAGGCCCACTTGACTTCTCATCCCAGGATGTCTAGCTTGAGGTAAGTGATAACACCATTGTGGTTATCTGTGTCATGAAGATCTTTTTTGTTTAGTAGTTCTGTGTATTCTTGCCACCTCTCCTCACTATCTTCTGCTTCTGTTAGGTCCATACCATTTTTGTCCTTTATTGAGCCTATCTTTGCATGAAATGTTCCCTTGGTATCTCTAATTTTCTTGAAGAGATCTCTAGTCTTTCCCATTCTTTGTTTTCCTCTATTCCTTTGCAGTGATCACTGAGAAAGTCTTTCTTATTCCCCTTGTTATTCATTGGAATGCTGCCTTCACATGGGTATATCTTTCCTTTTCTCCTCTGCCTTTTGCATCTATTCTTTTCTCAGCTGTTTGTAAAACCTCCTCAGACAACCCCTTTGCCTTTTTGCATTTATTTTTCTTGTGGATTGTCTTGATCATTGCCTCCTGTACAATGTCATGAACCTCCATCCATAGTTCTCAGACATTGTCTATCAGATCTAATCCCTTGAATCTATTTGCCACTTGCACTGTATAATTGTAAGGGATTTGATTTAGGTCATACCTGAATGGTTTAATGGTTTTCCCTACTTTCTTCAATTTAAGTCTGAATTTGTCAATAAGGAGTTCATGATCTGAGCCAGTCAGCTCGCGATCTTGCTTTTGCTGACTGTATAGAACTTCGCCATCTTTGGCTGCATAGAATCTATGCAAACCATAGAATCTGCAAACCATATTCTATGCAAACCATTGCATATTCTATGCAAACCATAGAATCTGATTTGGGTTTGGGTATTGACTGTCTGTTGATGTCCAGATGTAGAGTCTTCTTTTGTGTTGTTGGAAGAGGGTGTGTTTGCTATGATCAGTGCAGTCTCTTGGCAAAACTGTGTTAACCTTTGCCCTGCTTCATTTTGTACTCCAAGGCCAAATTTGCCTGTTACTCGAGGTATCTCTTGACTTTCTACTTTTGCATTCTTTTCCCCTATAATGAAAAGGACATCTTTTTTGAGTATCAGTTCTAGAAGGTCTTGCAGGTCTTCATAGAACCATTCAATTTCGGCTTCTTCAGCATTGCTGGTTGGGGCGTAGACGTGGATTACTGAATCGTTTGCCTAGGAAATGACAGAGATCATTCTGTCGTTTTTAAGATTGCATCCAAGTACTGCATTTTGGACTCTTCTGTTGACTATGATGGCTACTCCATTTCTTCTAAGGGATTCTTTCCCTCAGTAGTAGACATAATGGTCATCTGAGTTAAATTCACCCATTCCAGTCCATTTTAGTTCATTGGTTCCTAAAACGTTGATGTTCACTCTTGCCATCTCCTGTGACCACTTCTAATTTACCTTGATTCATGAACCTATCATTCCAGGTTCCTATGCAATATTGCTTTTTACAGCATCGGACTTTACTTCCATCACCAGTCACATCCACAGCTGGGCTTTGTTTTCACTGTGGCTCTGTCTTTCATTCTTTATGGCACACTATTTGAACTTTAAAATATTTGAAGATATTTATATAATTACTCTCTGTCATCTGTTGTAAGAAATTCCAAAAGCTTCTGGTAAACATAATCTTACCCACCTCTCACCCTTAACAAAATAGGACACATTTCTGCTTGTATCCTTGTAGACTACAGCTATTTTCTTCTTTCACACTGTCATACTGAAAAACTTTTCTTAACCCTTAAAAAAAAAATGTTTACCTTGTCAGATTCATAACTGGAAATGTTTGAAAGGACTTGAGGTTTTGAGTGAGAGAAACTCTTACTGTTCTGAACTCAGATCCATTTACCCAACCCACAGCAAAGCCTATCTACTGACATTGGGTTGTGGTAAAAGAAAGTACAGGACTTACTGCAGGAAGTGCTTACAGCATGAAGCAAGGAGAATGAAAATGCTGAGAAGACTCGACCTCCCCAATGGCTTTCAGACCATAGTTTTTAAAGCCAACAGTATAGGTGACGGTTGTAGGTTTTCTGATTAGCTCATGGGCATTCTTCTTATTTGTTAGTCATGAGATAACAGTCATGAGGTTTGGGGAATCTGAATCATCAATCTTCTGGTTCAAACCAGTCTAAGATCTATGTGTTTGTGGTCATTGGGTATTCAACATCCTCCAGCAGTGGGAGTCTTCGTTTCTGAAGAACCACTCCAAGATACGTATTAGATTGTTAGCTATATCCCTTTCAGGAGGAGGTAGGAGTCCTGAGACTGTTGTTAAAGCTGTTATTACCTGCTTTCCTTTGTTCCTGAATTTTCTACTTCTCTAATCATTACCTGTTTGAGTCTGCTCTTTGGAACTCTGGGGGAGCCTCAGAGACTAAAAAGTTCTTTGCACAAACAAGAATTGGGGAGACAGTGGATTGTAGTCACTTGACTGCAAGAGATTAATAGCTGTGAAGATGGGGAGAAGTAGCCAGGTTTGAGATATATGGGAGAGATAGTGCTGAGGGGATCTGCTTAATGATTGTATGTTGGGAAGAATTAAGTAGTAAAATTGGGTAATCAGTGATAAATCCCAGGGATTTTTGCTGTCAGGGGCTAGAAACGCATTCATTTGGCAGAAAAACCCAAAGAAGAGTTATGTCCTGCAATGGATGTGAGACAGAAAGTGTTAGTTTCCATCTTCATGACTTCATCACATGGGCAAGTTTCTTAAATTCTGTGCCTTAGTTTCCTCATGAATGACATGAGAATTATAATACCTAACTCATCACTTGCCCTAAGGATTGAAGGAGGTGCTGCATTAAAATTATTTAGAACAGTGCTTGACACATGGTGAACTCTATCAGAGAAAAGAAAGCCAAAAAAACTCAAAAGTTCTGACATGTATAGTTTGAGATACCTGTTGGACCTCTGAGCATATGGTTGTGTATATTACAGGATGGTTGCAGTGAAGATGCAAAGTGATTAAGTGTGAGATATATGTTGGAGGTAGGTCTGAACAGATGTAGCAATAGAGGGTCATGGTTGATTGTATGGACTCCAAAGACAGACTGGGTTTGTATCCACTTACTAGCTATGAGCATGTACTATAACCTGAGTGCCTCAGTTTCCTCATGTTTGAAAAGAGAACTTTAATGGAAACTATCTCCTAGTTTTGTTCTAAGGATTAAAAATCTAATATATCAAATATATGTATGTGCCAAGTATTAAGGGTGAAGGATTGAGTCATATTTCACATGTTGAAATGGATTTTCAACATACAGGTGAAGATATGTTGAGTAAATGAGCTCAGAGATCAGGAAGACCCAGTGTTCATGATATCAACTGATCATTTGTCAGCATACTTGAAGGAAAGTTAAAACTCCCCTCCAGGTCCTCTCCACCATTCTATGCAAAACAAAGAACTCTCTCACCTGAAGAAAAAAATGGACATTAACGTTGATCACACACAGCTCTCAGCTGGTCTCAGCCTCTGGCAAATCTCCAGAATTCCTTGTCCCAGCTGTTTAAGAGATAACTACTCCGAAAAACGTCGGAGAACAGGCCCCCTTAAGACAGTAGATTTCCACATACATGCGTATATATACTTACTCTTTTCTTGGGTTAGTGCAGCAGCTCACTAATCTGACTGCTGCCCCTTCTCGCCTCGTTAAAGGTGACCTGTTCCTGTAAAGTGCTGGTCTCGTTCTTTTTCCGAACCTTGCCTTCTCTTAACTCCCTTACCCTACAGTACTGATGGCACTTAAAGCTCTAGGGTGGGATGAAATCTCACACGTTTACTCTAAGGATCGAAGAACGAACGTGTGGTGTTTGTGTGTGTGTACTCAGTCGTGTCCAACTCTTCGCCATCCCATGGCTTGTAGCCTGCCTGGCTCCTCTGTCCATGGCATTTCCCAGGCAAGAATACTGTAGTGGGTTGCCGTTTTCCTCCTCCAGGGGATCTTCCCAATCCAGCGACTGAACCTGTGTTTTCTGCATTGGCAGGCACATTGTATACCACAGAGCCATCTGGGAAGCAATGGTGTGAACTGACTATTATTAAAGGGAAAATGATACAGCAAAGTAGAAGAATGAGGTCAGAAGCACTTCACGATTAAGGTCATTGCTCAGGTGTTCTCAGATGACACAGAAGTAGCAGGGAGTCAGAAATAATTGTATACCTCACTAATTTTTAGGGAAAACCTCTAATTCCCAAATTAACTCATGGAACAATCTCATTTGAAGTTCAATACCACAAAATGTCCTTCTTTTAATATTTCATTTAATGCCTTCAAATTAGATTGTAGGTTTCTGTGGCTCATATAAAGTGGTGTATTTTTCTTTTTTTTTGGTATGTCGCTGCCCCTGTCATCGTATAATACAATCAAAAGTGATCATTTTAAATACCCTGTTGAATTAATCATTTAATGTGGTGACTAGCGTATCATTTCCTTAGCATCACGTGGTAGACTAGCCACTGGGGCCCTGAATCGTTTTGTTCTAAGGAAGACATTTAAGTGGAGAGCTAGCTTTGCTGCCTGCCCCACTTCCCACCTCCAGGTACTGACTTTGAAAAACTGATCAAAGGTCGATGGTCAGGGGTCAAGATACACCTTGATTATGCATGTAGAATTCAGAAATTGTCTGTTTCCTCCTACAAAAACTTAGATGGAAAGAATGGATTTGGGATTTGAGCAGATCAATGCCGAAATTTTGGATACTCTCTAGAGCAAAACCTTTGCCAGTTTAATAACCTTCTGAGCCATAGTCTTGTCATATATAAAATGGACATGATGACATCTACCTCATAATACCCAAAGGTGCTGAATGAGGCATGTTGTCACATGATTGTTTTATTATCTGTCCTGCAACATATGCTGCATCTCAGGTGTTTGGGGTGTTTACAAATTCCTGCTTAACTGTGTGCACCAACTACAAATATACTCTTCATCAATTAATTGTGTGCTCAAAAAATTTAACCTATTTTGGAAAGGAGGTTTATAGCTTAAGTAGTGAGTGTATATATATTTTTGGCTATATGATCACAGAGTTATAGAAATGTACTGTTGACTTTTACTGACATAAATTACTTTCCTTATTATTTCTAAATGGTTCTGCAAGTGTAATAGGTGGGGATTTTTTTTTTTTTTTTTTTTTTTTGGAAAAACAAACAAACAGATTTAGCATGTTCTTAGTCAGGGGCTGTCACAGTCTCATTATTTCCTGGCCCCCAGAGGAGAGCTGTGCTAATTAAGTACATTTAATGAGGAAAATTAATGCTTCTTTGGCTATGTTCTCCTTAAGCTATAACTGTTTCTTTACTTATTAGTGCTTGTTGTAATTATTAACCATGAACTATACATTCCAGGAAGGGAAACCTTTCTTCTCTGCCCCTGCCCCTCCCCAAGACTGAAATTACCGGGTAGAAATTTGCATAAAATTACAAGCAGTCAATTAGCTCTTGAGAATAAAGTTACCACGGAGCAGTTTCCTGTAGTGCTGGAGGTCAGAAGAGTTCAGCAGCTTTTGTGGAGCCAGTGCTGATTTCCGTTTTCAAGCCAGGAGCTAAGCGTATAAATCATGTGCAGCACAGTGTACCTGTCTTTAGAAAGCTGTCGACAGTCATGTATATTTATTAGTTTTCCCTGGTTGAGAGTTTCATGTTTTCTTTGTCCTTCTGCTCTGTATCTTTGTATCTAGCAAACAACGTGTGTACACACACACACGCACACATTCACTCACACTCCCTGTTACAAATATGGTGCAATTTTATGACATTTTATGGCATGATTATTTTTCCACCCTTAGCTCCATACCATTGCTTCATTAGTACTTTAAATAAACTGGATATTTTGCTGTACGTGGCTGTTTACAAGTTATCATTTTGTCTCTGGAGGGTTTTTTTTTTTTTCTCTCAATACATTGTATAATAGATTAATGCTGCTGTTAATACATGTAAATTGATTTATTCTTTATTTGTGGATTTGTCAGAGCATGTATTTCTCTTCTGAAAGTATACCCCCGATTCCCTGGTTTTTGTTTTTTTCAGTTCAATATCCCAGTTTAGAAGTGTCATCCAATTTATTTGATCTCTGTGCCTTCATTTTTGATCTATAAAATGGACTTTATGAATGAGTTGAAGGCGGTGATTTGTGCATGGTACTTAGCCCAGAGCTTGGTTCATCTCTTGGCACTGGCTGTGAAGGTGCCTCATGAAGAGATGGGGTCCTGATATGTCTTCTTGAGCCTTGATGGGCTTCGTTATGGCTTTTGCTAACAGGAATGATTCTTTACCCAGCACAGGTAGTTTCATCCAGTCTCTCATTGTGCTGTGACTCTGAACTCTGAGTTGACATGTAAATCTTCTGACTACCCTTGAGTCTGTCATGCTGGAAAGGTGAAGTGTAGCTTTCATGGTCCACTGTCTCAGCTGAACTGGGGATTTTATTCATTTCCATCAAGACAATCCTGTTAGCATCACTCTTGAATCTTCCAGATGTTCCCTTCTACCAGCAGAACATCACAGAAAACACTACTCGTGTTTCACACCACAGAAGAATTTCTTATCCAAGCTTTACATGAGTCCCTAACCCACAGAATGTTGAAATTTAAGAAAATGGTTGTTGTTGTATAAGCCACTATGTTTTAGGACAGTAGTAGATAACTGGAAAACTAATATATATATACATAGAAAGCATCACTACGAACAAACTAGTGTAGGTGATGGAATTCCAGTTGAGCTCTTTCAAATCCTGAAAGATGATGCTGTGAAAGTGCTGCACTCAATATGCCAGCAAATTTGGAAAACTCAGCAGTGGCCACAGGACTGGAAAAGGTCAGTTTTCATTTCAGTTCCAAAGAACGGCAATGCAAAAGAATGCTCAAACTACTGCACAATTGCATGCATCTCACATGATAGTAAAGTAATGCTCAAAATTCTCCAAGCCAGACTTCAGCAATACGTGAACTGTGAACTCCCTGATGTTCAAGCTGGTTTTAGAAAAGGCAGAGGAACCAGAGATCAAATTGCCAACATCCACTGGATCATGGAAAAAGCAAGAGAGGTCCAGAAAAACATCTATTTCTGCTTTATTGACGATGCCAAAGCCTTTGACTGTGTGGATCACAATAAACTGTGGAAAATTCTGAAAGAGATGGGAATACCAGACCACCTGACCTGCCTCTTGAGAAATCTGTATGCAGGTCAGGAAGCAACAGTTAGAACTGGACATGGAACAGTAGACTGGTTCCAAATAGGAAAAGGAGTATGTCAGTATGTCAAGGCTGTATATTGTCACCCTGCTTATTTAACTTGTATGCAGAGTACATCATGAGAAACGCTGGACTGAAAGAAACACAACCTGGAATCAAGATTGCTGGGAGAAATATCAATAGCCTTAGATATGCAGATGACACCACCCTTATGGCAGAAAGTGAAGAGGAGCTAAAAAGCCTCTTGATGAAAGTGAAAGAGGAGAGCGAAAAAGTTGGCTTAAAGCTCAATGAAGATCATGGCATCCGGTCCCATCACTTCATGGGAAATAGATGGGGAAACAGTGGAAACAGTGGCAGACTTTAATTTTTTGGGCTCCAGAATCACTGCAGATGGTGACTGCAGCCATGAAATTAAAAGACACTTACTCCTTGGAAGAAAGGTTATGACCAACATAGATAGCATATTCAAAAGCAGAGACATTACTTTGCCGACTAAGGTCCATCTAGTCAAGGCTATGGTTTTTCCTGTGGTCATGTATGGATGTGTTGTTGGACTGTGGAGAAGGCTGAGTGCCAAAGAATTGATGGTTTTGAACTGTGGTGTTGGAGAAGACTCTTGAGAGTCCTCTGGACTGCAAGGAGATCCAACCAGTCCATTCTGAAGGAGATCAACCCTGGGATTTCTTTGGAAGGAATGATGCTAAAGCTGAAGCTCCAGTACTTTGGCCACCTCATGCGAAGAGTTGACTCATTGGAAAAGTCTCTGATGCTGGGAGGGATTGAGGGTAGGAAGAGAAGGGGACGACCGAGGATGAGATGGCTGGATGGCATCATGGACTCAATGGACGTGAGTCTGAGTGAACTCCAGGAGATGGTGATGGACAGGGAGGCCTGGCGTACTGCGATTCATGGGGTCGCAAAGAGCCGGACATGACTGAGTGACTGAACTGAACACACACACACACACACAAAAGCCACTTATTTATATAAATATATAAATAAATAAGTGGCTTTTGTATGTGCGACATTACTAAAATCAGCTCCGAATACCTGTGGCACTCATGTGAGTCTCTACTACCTGTGACAAGTCCCCATAGATACTTCCCCTTTTGGAGTCAGTGTTGTGGCTGGACCAGCCCTTGTGGTTCTTAGAATGACTGCAAGATGCACGTCAGCAACAGCCTTCAGAGAGCTTTGAGAAAACATCTGCTACTTACCTGTCCGAGAGGGTATACCCAGCACATGAAGAGCTACATAGTTAAGGTTCGAGTAGATAGACAGGGAACATGGCCCTGGGGTTCTGCCTTGACTGGGGCCAAAGGTGGGGTGCCTAGGGTTTTGTGAATTCGCTCTTTATTGGCAAATTTTAAATAAATATAAAATATAAGAGCAGAAATTAGGGCACAGGAGTGGGAAAGGCGGTTCTCAAGCAGTTGTCTAAGTTACTCAGCTCTTTCTAAAATGGGAACTTCATGGGCTGGCTGGCCTGGCTCCGTATCTAGTTGTTTATTAGTAGCCATTTCATACACTGGCAATATGCTCATTCAAGATGAAGGTGCTAGAGATGGACTCCTCAGGGTTATCAGACATGATGCAAAAACAAAAACTTTCTGTCAGTCACTTTCACTATCCTCTTATCTGTGGTTTACTTTTAGGTTTATGCTTTTTCCTAAGCCACTGAGAACCAACAGTACTTGTAAATTCTAAGTAGAGTTGTGAAGTACTTGAAATTTAAATAAAATTATAATTTAAAATGCAGATATTTCTAAAGTCTGTGTCATGTTAAGTACACAAGTTTAGAGTTAGAATCCGCCTGCAATGCAGAAGACCCCGGGTCATTTCCTGGGTTGGGAAGATCCACTGGAGAAGGGATAGGCTACCCACTCCAATAGTCTTGGGCTTCCCTTGTGGCTCAGCTGGCAAAGAATCTGCCTGCAATGAGGGAGACCTGGGTTCGATCCCTGGGTTGGGAAGATCCTCTGGAGAAGCAAAAGGCTACCCACTCCAGTATTTTGGTCTGGAGAATCCCATGGATTTTACAGTCCATGGGGGTCACAAAGAGTCTGACACGAGCGACTTTCACTCTCACTTTTCACTTAGAGTTATGCAAACTAGATTTGAATTTGAGTTCTTTCCCATAAGCTCTGTTGACTTGTGGAACTTCTGCTCTTTGACTTATCTGTAAAATGGGGCTAATAGTGACTTACTACCTGAGATTATATAGAAGTGAAGTGAAGTCGCTCAGTCGTGTCCAACTCTTTGCGACCCCATAGACTGTAGCGTACCAGGCTCCTCTGTCCATGGGATTTTCCAGGCAACAGTACTGGAGTGGATTGCCATTTCCTTCTCCAGGGGATCTTCCCAACCCAGGGCTCGAACCCAGGTCTCCCACATTGTAGACAGATGCTTTACCGCCTGAGCCACCATTAAATGAGATAATCTTACAGTGTTAGCATAATGCTTGGTACAAATCAGTGGTAGTTTTTATATCATGTCAGAGTAGGAAATACTGATGAGATATGTCATAAAAATAACTGTAATATTGGTGAGTGATAATTTATAATTATATCAAAAACATAGTCTTTTAATAACTCAGATGAGATCACTTAAAATTGAAGAATTTGAGTTCTATCCCTTATCTTTTCCTCTACTTCTGACAAGTTTGGGGAAAATGGGGAAATGAAGGGACCAAAAGATAACTTGGATAATTCAGCCATGAATAGTCAAATTCCAACTTCATTTTATTATCCATTTATAAATTAAAAAGTGATGGGTGCTTATAAAGATTATAGTCAATTCTGATGAAATAAAAACAGTGTCAAAATCAGATAAAAGGAAATCAAATAAGAGCTATGGAGAATAAAGCAGGGAAGACATAATTTAACTCCTGCATGATGCAAATGCATGGATTTTTCACCTCAAATTTAACTGTGATATTCTGGAAAGGGAAAAAGATGTCCCAATCACTTCTTCCCCTAAAAACAGACAAGCATACAAGATCTCTGTCTTGATAAATAAAGTTTAGGCTAGGCTAGGACAACTGGAAAAATGAATGAAGGAGAGGTTGGAGGAAAGATGCAGGGGAAGATGAAAGTTTAGTTAACCAGGCATAGAACATCAGGGAGGGTTCCTGTTCGTAAATCAGCTGACATTAATCATACTCAATGCAGGGAAGGGCAAAAGCAGATAAGTGATTATGGTACCTGGTTACTATGGGACCTCCATGCTGAAATTTCTGCCTATTTATAGTTTCAGATCAGTTCAGTTCAGTCGTGTCCAACTCTTTACTGCTACTGCTACTTTTAGGTCACTTCTGTCATGTCCAACTGTGCAACCCCATGAATCGCAGCACTCCAGGCCTCCCTGTCCATCACCAACTCTCAGAGCCTACCCAGACTCATGTCCATTGAGTTGGTGATGCTGTCCAACCATCTCATCCTCTGTCATCCCCTTCTCCTCCTGACCTCAATCTTTCCCAGCATCAGGGTCTTTTCAAATGAGTCAACTCTTTGCATCAGGTGGCCAAAGTATTGGAGTTTCAGTTCAGCACCAGACCTTCCAATGAATATCCAGGACTGATCTCTTTAGAATGGACTGGTTGGATCTCCTTGCAGTCCAAGGAACTCTAAAGAGTCTTCTCCAACATCACAGTCTGAAAGCATAAATTCTTTTGCACTCAGCTTTCTTTATAGTCCAAATCTCACATCCATACATAACTACTGGAGAAACCATAACCTTGACTAGATGGAACTTTGTTGGCCAAGTAATATCTCTGCTTTTTAATATCCTGTCTAGATTGGTCATAACTTTCCTTCCAAGGAATAAGCATCTTTTAATTTCATGGCTGCAGTCACCATCTGCAGTGATTTTGGAGCCCAGAAAAATAAAGTCAACCACTGTTTCCACTATTTCCCCATCTACTTGCCATGAACTGATGGGACCAGATGCCATGATCTTAGTTTTCTTAATGTTGAGCTTTAAGCCAACTTTTTCAAACTCCTCATTCACTTTCATCAAGAGGCTCTTTAGTTCTTCTTCACTTTCTGCCATAAGGGTGGTGTCATCTGCTTACGTGAGGTTATTGTTATTTCTACCGGCAGTCTTGATTCCAGCTTGTGCTTCCTCCAGCTCAGCGTTTCTCATGATGTACTCTGCATAGAAGTTAAATAAGCAGGGTGACAATATACAGCCTTGACGTACTCCTTTTCCTATTTGGAACCGGTTTGTTGTTCCATGTCCAGTTCTAACTGTTGTTTCCTGACCTGCATACAGGTTTCTCAAGAGGCAGGTCAGGTGGTCTGGTATTCCCATTTCTTTCAGAATTTTCCAGTTTATTGTGATCCACACAGTCAAAGGCTTTGGCATCGTCAATAAAACAGAAATGTTTTTCTGGACCTCTCTTGCTTTTTCGATGATCCAGTGGATGTTGCCAATTTTATCTTTGGTTCCTCTGCCTTTTCTAAAACCAGCTTGAATATCTGGAAGTTCATGGTTCATGTATTGCTGAAGCCTGGCTTGCAGAATTTTGAGCATTACTTTACTAGCGTGTGAGATGAGTGCAATTGTGTGGTAGTTAGAGCGTTCTTTGGCATTGCCTTTCTTTGGGATTGGAATGAAAACTGACCTTTTCCAGTCCTGTGGCCACTGCTGAGTTTTCCAAATTTGCTGACATATTGAGTACAGCTCTTTCACAGCATCATCTTTTAGGACTTGACATAGCTCAACATCACCTCCACCAGCTTTGTTTGTAGTGATGCTTCCTAAGGCCCCCTTGACTTCACATTCCAGGATGTCTGGCTCTAGATGAGTGATCACACCATCATAATTAACTGGGTTGTGAAGATCTTTTTTGTACAGTTTCTGTGTATTCTTGCCACTTCTTCTTAATATATTCTGTTTCTATTAGGTCCCTTCCATTTCTGTCCTTTGTTGAGCCCATCTTTGCATGAAATATTCCCTTGGTAGCTCTAATTTTCTTGAAGAGATCTCTAGTCTTTCACATTCTATTGTTTTCATCTATTTCTTTGCACTGATCACTGAGAAAGGCTTTCTTATCTCTCCTTGCTATTCTTTGAACCCTGCATTCAAATGGATATATCTTTCCTTTTCTCCTTTGCTTTTCACTTCTCTTCACAGCTATTTGTAAGAAAAATAGGGAGGTAACTCATTTTCATGCTATCTGTTGGTGTTCTGAAGAAACTAAAAAAAAAAAAAAAGTCTAGCAACAGGAAGATAGCATGGATCAATAAGGAGATATTCATTTAGGAGGAAACTAAACACTACCCTCCTGTTACCATGTCTTTAAACATGATCAAGCACATCTGCAAAACACGTACTTACTAGACCCTTCTTCCTTTACCCCTCAA
Organism: Budorcas taxicolor; assembly: GCF_023091745.1. Taxonomy (NCBI): domain Eukaryota; kingdom Metazoa; phylum Chordata; class Mammalia; order Artiodactyla; family Bovidae; genus Budorcas; species Budorcas taxicolor. Next base: position 9,301,971 of record NC_068915.1, on the reverse strand, counting down.
AGGTAGCAAAAACTAAAGCCCTTCCTGGACTGCGCTTTGCAAAGATACTGTAGACACTCTTTTGCATTTTCCTTGGACTTGCCATTTCATAATGGGTGGCTTTTCTGAGCTGTAAAATAAACACAGGTTAAGTCCCAGGAAAGTGAGAGTGGGTTTCATTGATTATAGCATTGGGGTCCTTATAATGGTTTGGTCAATCAGTAAATTCATTGTCCCCTCTACCAGATAATACCCTCTCACCCTGAGGGACGGAGGTAGTGACAACAAGGAGATTTGAAAGACACCTGAAGAAACAAGAGTTGTGGAATCTACAAATGAGCTACCATTTTTCAATTTCACAGGCTATATTTTTTCACTGCACTGTGGTACCTATAGCATCTGATGTAGAAGGAAAAGCAGAGTGGAAAACACATTATTTTGAAAGTTGTTGTTTATTTGCTAAGTCATGTCCAACTCTTTTGTGATCCCGTGGACTCTAGCCTGCCAGGCTTCTCTGTCCATGGGATTTCCCAGGCAAGGAGTGGGTTGCCATTTCCTTTTCCAGGGATCAAACTCACCTCTCCTACATCGGCAGGCAGATTCGTCACTGCCAAGCCACCAGAGAAGCCATGTTGAAGGTACCCTTTATAATATTCCTTTTAAAAATAATTTATTTTTGTTGGAATATAACTGACACATAACATTATATTAGCTTCAGGTGTCCAAATGTAATGATTCCTTATATAATATATTGTGAAATTATCACCAGAAAAAGTTGACATCCATCACCACACATAGTTAGAATTTTCTTTCTTTGCAGTGAGAATTTTTGTTTTAAGAGCTACTAGCTTAGTGATTTAAAAATATAATTCAGTATTATTAATTACACTTACTATGCTGTAGCATGGTTTATTTATTTTATATAGTATTTTTTTTTGAGGAATTTTAGTAAGTCCAAAATGGACACGTTATATTTTCCAGGCAAATATTTAGTCCAGGGCTAAATAAATTAAAATATCTTCTGCTGATTGATTTGGACCTGACTTAGGAAAACTAAATATGAAAATTTCCTTGTTAGACAGAAAATGATTTATTTCAGGTTTATGTTCTCACAGTAACCCTGTTACTGTTTCTTATATAAATGACTGATTTGATGTCTGCTCAGCTCAGCTTGGTTCTTTGTAAAGAATATTAATTGGAGATATATCCATGATACATATGCTCTTCCCTAAATTAATTACTCAAATTCCAAAATGAACTGTTTCTTTACATACCTGCATTTAATAGATTTTACATTAAAAAAAAAATACAGAGTTTTAGCCCTGTTCCGTGAAAATAGCTGCAGTGCTTCATTTTCCTATGTCTGATTACCTGGTTGTACAGCTGATGTTCAGGGTTTTATTATTTGTTGATTCTGGCTGATCAGAATATTCTAAAAGGCACTGACGCCCACTTAACTGTGCTGACGTTCTGTGTGAAATTGATAGAATTGGGGTGCTGGGGCTGTTGACCCTCAATGTACCCTTTTCCCTTTTCCTCTTCCAATTTTATCTTTTTGTTGTCTCCAATTTTTCTTGTTTATATTGTGAGTTTATTAATAAATTGAGGTTGCTATAGTTATTTTTCCACTTTATTTGTCTCTTTAACCTTTATGGTATAATAACATGTTTGAAAAGCTCTTCTTATAAACAGTTACAGTTTTTTGGTTCTGTTTATCACCTTACTCAAAGTTTTGTGTACTTTTTTCATTTCTGATAGAAGAATTATCTTCAACATTTTTTGTAAGGGAAGTCTAGTACTGATAAATCTCCTCAGCTTTTGTTTGTCTGGCAAAGTCTTTGTTTCTCCTTCGTATCTGAATGACAACTTTCCTGGATAGAGTATTCTCTGGTAACAGTTTTTATCTTTTATAATTTCTAGAATGTCATTCCATTCTCTCCTGGTCTGTAGGCTTTCTGATAAGAAATCTGTTGAGAGCCTAATGGGGGTTCCTTTGTAGGTTACTGTCCTTTTCCCTGGAGGGCTTTATACTTTTTTGTTTGTTATTGACTTTCGACAGTATTAATATAAAGTTTTTTTGGAGAAGGTATTTTTGCGTTGAGGTAATTCAGTTCAGTTCAGTTGCTCAGCCGTGTCCGATTCTTTGTGACCCCATGAATCGCAGCACGCCAGGCCTCCCTGTCCATCGCCAACTTCCGGAGTTCACACAAAATCTTGTCCATCTAGTCAGTGATGCCATTCAACCATCTCATCCTCTGTTGTCCCCTTCTCCTCCTGACCTCTATCTTTCCCAGCATCAGGGTCTTTTCAAATGAGTCAGTTCTTTGCATCAGATGGCCAAAGTGTTGGAGTTTCAGCTTCAACATCAGTCCTTCCAATGAACACCCAGGACTGATCTCCTTTAGGATGGACTGGTTGGATCTCCTTGCAGTCCAAGGGGCTCTCAAGAGTCTTCTCCAACACCACAGTTCAAAAGCATCAATTCTTCAGCATTCATCTTTCTTTATAGTCCAACTCTCACATCCATACATGACCACTGGAAAAACCATAGCCTTGACTGGACGGACCTTTGTTAACAAAGTGATGATTAGATGTTCACTCATCTTCATGGATTTGTACATCCAGTTCCTTTGCCATTTCTCAGCTTTCATTTCTTTAAACTCTGCTTCCTTCTTTTTCTCTTCTTTTGGAATATCCATTACCCTAATATATCCCTTCCTGAGAGTCAGATAGCTCTCATAGAATTTTGTTTTGTATGTCTTATTTCTCTTTCCTCTTCTAACTTGTATCATTTCTAGATTTCTGTCTTGTGAAAGTGTTAGTCATTCAGTCGTTCCCAACTCTTTGCAGTTCCATGGACTGTAGCCTGCCAGGCTCATCTGTCCATGGGATTCTCCAGGCAAGAATACCGGAGAGGGTTGCCATGCCCTCCTCTAGGGGCTCTTCCTAACCCAGGGATTGAATCCAGGTCTCCTGCATTGCAAGCCAATTCAGATTTACCATCTGAGCAACCAGGGAGATTTTTTGTCTTAGAGCTTGCTGATTCTCTCTTCAATGTGGTCTTCTTAATTTCCACTGCTTTCTAAAATATTTTTCATCTTATTTCTTGAGTTCTTCAGCTCCTGAAGAACTTTTTGGTTTTGAATTTCTGTTTGGTTATTTTTTAGAGTTTCAGTCTCTTTGGTAAAGTGTTGCTCTGTTTATTATTTTTATTCCCAACCTCTTTAAACTGCCTTTTTGAGTTTTTCTTGTTGCTCACTGAGTTTCTTCCTGACAGCTATTTTGAATTCTCTGTCAGCTTTGTTGGTTTCTGGAGAATTGTCATTTATTTTCTGTGGTACAGTGTGACTGCTTCCTCATGATAGTTAATGAATTGTCCTGTCTCTGCATTTGAAATGAAGTGTTAGATGTTACAGTTCTTTCTTTTGTTTTTTTGGTAGGTGGCACTATAACACAGATTTTTGGTTTCTCTTTCTGAGTGCCTCTGGTTATATTTGAGAGCTCTCATGTTCCAGCCTCCACAGTCTCTATAAGAGCTATGGCTCTGGGCCTTCCTTGCAGCTTCTTTTGCATCTGGGGTCATTGCTGCCTTGCTTCTGCCATAGCTGCTGTTGTCACTGGGATGGTGGGCTCTTGCCTCATGTCCAGGATCCCGTGAGTCACAGGCTTGGCTACTGTAACAGGAGGAGGGTGGCCAGGGGGAATCCTGATTGTACAGCTGCCTCCTTTCTGTGTCTGGTGTGATGGCACAGGGTCTGCCATCACAAGTGGAGGGGCAGGAGCTGGAGTCATGGGCATCTCGGCATGGGAGGGACTGGATCCAGGCCCCGCTGTCCCATTGCCTGTGGCCAGGGTGTGGCTGTGGAATGGATGCTGGAGCCGTGTGTGCCACCTGCCCTACTGCTCCTGGTTCTCTGAGGCTGTGGACTCAGCTGCCACGATCAGAGGGCTGGGACTCCAAGACACTGACTCTGCTGTTTCCTTGGTTCCAGCTCGTCTATGCGTTTCAGTCCTCCCACCTTTGGATGTGTAGGGATGAAGGCATTGTGAAGTTCTCTGGCCTCTTGTTGTGTTGGGTAGAGGCACCTTTTAGATTCAGGGATGTTTTTCTGGCTATAGATTGAAGGGGATATTGAAAGGTAGTGTTTTATTCTGGCATGTTGCTGACCTCCCTGGATAGAGTATTCTTGGTTGTAAGTTTTGTTTTTCCTTTCATTGCTTTAAATATATGAATGACCTGCGAAGCTCCTGCTGAAGAGTCAACTGACAGTCTTGTGGGAGTTCCCTTTTCCCTTGCTGCATTTAAAATTCTCTCTTTAATTTTTGTCATTTTTATTGTGGTGTGTCTTGGTATAGATCTGTTTGGGTTGATCTTGTTGTGACTCTCTGTGCTCCCTGGTTCTGAACGTCTGTTTTTTTCACCCCCAGGTTTGGGAAGTTTTCAGCTCTATTGCTTCAAGTAATTTCTCTGACCCCTCTCTCTCTCTCCTCCTTCTGGGACATCTATGATGTGAATGTTCATATGCTTGATGTTGTCCCAGAAGTCTCTTAAAACTATCCTTTTTAAACGTTTTCTTCTTTTTAAAATTCTTTCTTTTTTTCTGTTCAGGTTGGGTGATTTCCACTATTTTGTCTTCCAGTTGCCAGATCTATGTCTTGGTATCTTTTTTACCTGCTGTTGATGCCTTCTAATGTATTTTTATTTCAGCTGTTATATTCGTCAGCTCTGTTTGGTTCTTTCTATTTTCTCTTTGTTAAACTTTTCACTGTGTTAGGCCTTTCTTCTCCCGTGTTCATTGAGCATCTTTATGATTGAACTTGAACTCCATATTAAGTAAATTGTCTATCTCCACTTACCTTAATTCTTCTAGAGTTTTATATTGTTCCTTCACGTGGAACATATTCCTCTGTTGCCTTAGTTTGCCCGAGTCTCTGTCTTTATTTCTGTCCATTAGGTATGTTGGTTACATTTCTTGACCTTGGAGATACAGCCTTAAGTAGCAGATGTCCTGTGGTGTCCAGTGGCACAGTCCCCTCCAGTCAGCAGAGTTATATAATCTAGGGATGCTCCTATGTGGGATGCTGCTGCCTTCTGATGTGTAGGGCTGGGTCCTGGCATGGCTGATTGTGGTGCCCCTGATCTGATCTGATCCTGACACTCTGGTGGGCATGGCCAGGTCCTGGCAGCTGCTGTCATATCTGGGGGGTCTTGATTCTGGCCTGCTGGTGGGATGGGGGCCAGGTCCTGGGCAGCTGCTAGCTCTGGGACCTGGGGCTGTGCCAGTCAACTGGCACATGGAGTCTTTCCAGGACCGTAGGCTATGATACCAGGGGTGTCTGGGCCTGTCCTTGCCAATTGGTGGGCAGTGCTAGGTCACAAGCCTGCTTGCTGGGGAATCTGGGGGAGCCCAAGTTTAGAGTCGCCCTGGTGGTAGGTGGACTGGGTTCCCACTTAGCTGGTTGCTGGGCTGAGGGTTTTAAGGACTGGTGGGCAGTTAAACTCCTTTCCAATAGGCTAGAAGAAACACTCCAAAATGGTACTTGCCAGCACCAGTGTCTTCTTGGTAGAATGGTCTCCCCCCAAAGACTGCCACCAGCATCTATGTCCTTCTGGGGACTCCCAGTTGCCTCTTGGTTCTCTGGAGGTCCCCCAAGATCAGCAAGTGTGTTTAATGCAGGTTCCTTTCAGATTATTTCTTCTGCACCTGGTTTCGCATGTATAAGAAACCATGTGTGCCTTTTAAGAGCTGAGTGTGTGTTTCCTACAGCCCCCAGGCGCTGCTGTTTGTACGCCCTGCTGGACTTCAAAGCCAGATATTCTCAGAGCTCATCTTCCTGGTCTAGCTCCCCAGGCTGGAAAGCCTGATGTCGTCTTGGACCCCTTAGTCCTTGGGGAGAACCTCTGTAGTTATGATTGTACTCCCACTTATGGGTCACCTTTCCTGGAGGTGTGGCTCTTGACTATACTATACCTCTGCACTGCTACCCAACTCACTGTGGCTCTCTTTTGATATCTGTTGGTGTGGGAAACGTTTTCTGTCAGTTTTCATACTGTTCACCTTGATGGTTGTTCTGTAAATAGCTGTAATTTTGGTGTGAGAGTAGGAGGAGGGGAGCTCAAGGTCCTCCCAGTCCACTCAGTTGGCCACTCCCCGTTAGTTCTCAGAAATCTGAAACCAAGTGTTGGTCAGGGCTGCGTGCCTCCTGCGTGCCTTCTGGGGAAATAGTCCTTGATTTTCAGTGTCTTGATGCTGCCTGCATTCCTTGGTTCATGGCTCTTACTTCACATCACTTCACCCTCTTGCTCCCAGAATTCTATCTCCTACTGTCTTTTGTAACTTTAAATAAGAGGGAATATCAGTAGGGAAATAAAATAACATTAGCTTTAAACAACAATTTATATCGTCTGGAAAGTGTATTCTCAATTGAAAAACTGCCTAAACTTTGGCAAATAGTTTTTTAAAATCATAAAACAACTTTGCAGGTCTCAACTGATAAACTTTAACAATAACACTATTATTAGTAGAAATAAAGCCGTGTTTCTAAAAAAAAAAAAATCTTACTAAAGGTCCTGCTTTTTGATGACTTTATCATCATTCTTTCAAATAATGTTCTTTCTTGCTTGTTTCCAAGTTCAGCAGAATGTGATAATATACAGTAGCTGGAATATCTATTTTCAGTTTGCATTTTTTTTAAGATTACTGGGCACATTTACTCTTCTGACATAGAACGAAAAGTTCACAGCATCAGTGTGCCATTTGAAATTGAACGACTTGCTGACATAAGGAATGTACAATAATATTTTAATCAGTTTGCTTGCCAACTGGAGACTTTAGGTAAATGAAACCTATCAGTTTCAATTTAGTAGAGCTCTTTTATAAAGGCATGTTAAATTTACTTGAAAGTAATGACCAAATTTTTAAGGAGGATTTAGTGAAAGTTGCATACATTTCTTCCCCAAACAAGTTTTCCTTCAGTTCAGTTCAGTTCAGTCTCAGTCGTGTCCGACTCTTTGTGACCCCATGAATCGCAGCACGCCAGGCCTCCCTGTCCATCACCAACTCCCAGAGTTCACTCAGATTCAGGTCCATTGAGTCAGTGATGCCATCCAGCCATCTCATCCTCTCTCATCCTCTTCTCCTCCTGCCCTCAATCCCTCCCAGCATCAGAGTCTTTTCCAACGAGTCAACTCTTCACATTAGGTGGCCCAAGTATTGGAGTTTCAGCTTTAGCATCATTCCTTCCAAAGAAATCCCAGGGCTGATCTAGAAAGTTACAATTAAAATAAAAGCTAAAGGACAGTAGTTCCTGAATATCTCTAATAGTTTCTAGATGTTTTATAATATTTTCAAATATTATAATGTTCCAGGTAAGGTAAATGAATGTTCCAGGAAATATATTACTGTATATATAACATACAAAATAATATACTATATTGTATTATAATAGTCAAATGAATAGAAATATGGTTAGCATAGTACTCTTGCCTGGCAAATCCCATGGGTGGAGGGGCCTGGTGGGCTGCAGTCCATGGGGTTGCTAGGAGTCGGACATGACTGAGCGACTTCTTTCACTTTTCACTTTCATGCATTGGAGAGAGAAATGACACCCCACTCCAGTGTTCTTGCCTGGAGAATCCCAGGGATGGGGGAGCCTGGTGGGCTGCTGTCTCTGGGGTCGCATAGAGTCGGACACGACTGAAGCGACTTAGCAGCAGCAGCAGCAGCAGCAGCAGCAGTGACTTTAAAATTTTACAGCTGTTTACTGTTTTAAATTTTATGTGCATTAGGTTCAACTGTTTAATCAAAGATAATGAAGAAAATAATTCTGCTCTTCATGGCCACACCAAGATCTCTAGTCACTTTTTCTATCTTGCCCAGTCTTGTGTTTGCTTTGAGTTCCTTCCACAGTCAGCTGTTCTGTGTTTTATTTGTCCCTAGCCTAGATTCCCAAGCTCTTTGCTGTCCCAGTATATTCATGCCAATCTCCAGCTCTGCATCTTTCCGAAGAGTATGGCATCCTGCGATAACTGGAGGGGCAGGCAGAGATCCCGTCTCTTTCTAAGGCACTTGTATGGGCAGCTGAGGCAACTGGGCTTCATCTGTAGTTTCTGCCTCGTCTCAGTTCTGAGGCAGGCTGCACTGAAGGAGCTTTAATTCTCTACAGTAATGTGGCATTCTTGGGTTGGGACCAGTTAGATCTTATGCCCTGGGTCTAGTCTTTCAATTCTGATCTTACCCATTTTTCTCAAATCACTTTGGTACCCTGTTAGAAACCTCTGCTCTGTTCTTTATGTTTTGCCCAGGTTTGTGTCCTATGCCATATTCCAGTCTGCACTGATGTCCTGCTCTCTGCTGAGAGAATTGTATGACATTTTCTCCATTTGTACATCCTGTCACATCTACTTCAATATCAGTGCTAGATTTTTAATGAACCTTGTATTCTTTTGGGGGGTTTCTGAATAATTTGCCCAATAGGATCTCTATCATTTGAATAATTCACCAGTTATCTTCTAAATTAATAATTTTATGATTGCATTTACATGTTATAAGCCAACCATTTTGTTATCAAATTTATATTACATTTTTAGATTATAAACATATTTTTGTTTTGTTCTGGATGAAGTTCAGCCTCTTCTGTGTGACAACCTGTGCATTTGGTCCCCTTACTGAGCAGTCACTGCCAGACTTCACCTTCCCTGATCACATCTGTTGCTTCAGGGAGCTTCCGTCAGCAGGTGTCCGAGTTACCGCATTCTCTCCTAAGGTGACACAAGTATAACTACTCACTGTTTCAGCCTCAGTTCAGTTCATTCACTCAGTCGTGTCTGACTCTTTGCGAACCTGTGAATCGCAGCACGCCAAACCTCCCTGTCCATCACCAACTCCCAGAGTTCACTCAAACTCACATCCATTGAGTTGGTGATGCCATCAAGCCATCTCATCTTTGGTCGTCCCCTTCTCCTCCTGCCCCCAATCCCTCCCAGCATCAGAGTCTTTTCCAATGAGTCAACCCTTCGCATGAGGTGGCCCAAGTACTGGAGTTTCAGCTTTAGCATCATTCCTTCCAAAGAAATTCCAGGACCAATCTCCTTCAGAATGGACTGGTTGGATCTCCTTACAGTCCAAGGGACTCTCAAGAGTCTTTTCCAACACCACAGTTCAAAAGCATCAATTCTTCGGTGCTCAGCTTTCTTGACAGTCCAACTCTCACATCCATGCATGACCACTGGAAAAACCATAGCCTTGACTAGACGGATCTTTGTTGGCAAAGTAATGTCTCTGCTTTTCAATATTCTATCTAGGTTGGTCATATCTTTCCTTCCAAGGAGTAAGCGTCTTTTAATTTCATGACTGCAATCACCATCTGCAGTGATTTTGGAGCCCCCAAAAATAAAGTCTGACATTGTTTCCACTGATTCCCCATCTATTTCCCATGAAGTGATGGGACCAGATGCCATGATCTTCCTTTTCTGAATGTTGCGTTTAAGCCAATTTTTTCACTCTCCACTTGCACTTTCATCAAGAGGCTTTTTAGTTCCTCTTCACTTTCTGCCATAAGGGTGGTGTCATCTGCATATCTGAGGTTATTGATATTTTTCCTGGCAATCTTGATTCCAGCTTGTGCTTCTTCCAGCCCAGCGTTTCTCATGGTGTACTCTGCATATAAGTTAAATAAGCAGGGTGACAATATACAGACTTGAAGTACTCCTTTTCCTATTTGTCCTCTGGGGAGGCCTTAAAAATGGCTATGAAAAGAAGAGAAGTGAAAAGCAAAGGAGAAAAGGAAAGATATAAGCATCTGCTATATATATAGCAAGAAGAGATAAGGAAGCCTTCCTCAGCGATCAATGCAAGGAAATAGAGGAAAACAACAGAATGGGAAAGACTAGAGATCTCTTCAAGAAAATTTGAGATACCAAGGGAACATTTCATGGAAAGATGGGCTCGATAAAGGACAGAAATGGTCTGGACCTAACAGAAGCAGAAGATATTAAGAAGAGGTGGCAAAAATACACAGAAGAACTGTACAAAAAAGATCTTCATGACCAAGATAATCACGATGGTATGATTACTCACCTATAGCCAGGCATCCTGGAATGTGAAGTCAAGTGGGCCTTAGAAAACATCATTACAAACAAAGCTAGTGGAGGTGATGGAATTCCAGTTGAGTTGTTTCAAATCCTGAAAGATGATGTTGTGAAAGTGCTGCACTCAATTTGGCAGCACATTTGAAAAACTCAACAGTGGGCACAGGACTGGAAAAGGTCAGTTTTCATTCCAATCCCAAAGAAAGACAATGCCAAAGAATGCTCAAACTACCGCACAATTGCACTCATCTCACACTCTAGTAAAGTAATGCTCAAAATTCTCCAAGCCAGTCTTCAGCAATACGTGAACCGTGAAGTTCCAGATGTTCAAGTTGGTTTTAGAAAAGGCAGAGGAACCAGAGATCAAATTGCCAGCATCCACTGGATCATCAAAAAAGCAAGAGAGTTCTGGAAAAACATCTATTTTTGCTTTATTGACTATGCCAAATCCTTTGACTGTGTGGATCACAATAAAGTGTGGAAAATTCTGAAAGAGATGGGAATACCAGACCGCCTAACCTGCCTCTTGAGAAATCTGTATGCAGGTCAAGAAGCAACAGTTAGAACTGGACATGGAACAACAGACTGGTTCCAAATAGGAAAAGGAGTACGTCAAAGCACCACCTTAGCCTAACCTAGTAGATTCTTTCCTATGTTTTTACCTTCCAAACTGATAACTATATATGAGAGTAAATATACTGAAGAGGAAGAGCAAAGCATTCCACTCCAGTATTTTTGCCTGGAGAATCCCTTGGACAGAGGAGCCTGGTGAGCTAAAGTCCATAGGGTGGCAAAGAGTCGGACGGGACTGTAACTACTGAGCATGCATGCAAAAGTACTGAAAACTTAACAAACAAAAAAACTAGGACAAAACAAAACCTCCTTTTTATATTGGGCTTTTTCTATTTTTCAGTTCAGTTCAGTCACTCAGTTGTGTCCAACTCTTTGTGACCCCATGGACTGCAGCACACCAGGCTTTCCTGTCCATCCCCAACTCCCAGAGCTTGCTTAAACTCATGTCCATGGAGTCATTGATGCCATCCAACCATCTCATTTAGGTAAGTTCAAAACACTTTAAGTAAAATTACTTTAGGTAAAGGCAGTGTATTGAATTATATGTATTGCCAGGACACTTAGAAGGAAAAGAATCTGCCTGTAATGCAGGAGACCCTGGTTCGATCTCTGGGTTGGGAAGATCCCTTGGAGAAGGGAATGGCAACCCACTCCAGTAGTCTTGCCTGGAGAATACTATGAACAGAGAAGCCTGGCCAGCTACAGTCCGTGGGGTCCCAAAGAATAAGACATGACTGAATGACTAACACTTTTTCCACTTTTCATCTTAGGAAAAAGCAGTGTATTGAATTAAACGTATCACCAATAATGGTAAGAAAATGTGGCAATTTTGCATGTTATTTTTCTTAGAGTAAGTTTTGACCATTCATGGTCTCATAATTGCAAGAAATATATGGTATGCTCCAGTATAATTCTCTTTGGGAATTGTGTTAGCCAAATAAAATGATCAGAACTGTAATAATGTAGAGAGGTTGGTAATATCATAAAATTACTTAGAATTAATTTTCATGGAAAAATAGTACTGCAGAGATTGGTGAGCACTATCTAGTTTATCTATAATTTCTTTCTTCAGGGACTTTCTATAGTGCTTTCATATTTTCTTACAGGCGTCTTCATAGATAAGCTCTGATGTACAGATAGTATACATACCATTATGTCACACCTGTGATGTTATATTAGACATTGGTCACTGGGAATTTATTTGGTGGTTTCTTTTGCCTACATTTATTATGATCCAGATCTTTTTAAAATGCTACCTAATTTTTTCCAAATGTAACTGTGATCCCTAAATAGATATGACAGTACTTCTCACAACACTATTACTTAAAAGTTTGTTCAGTACCGTCATTTTCATATCAATACTGAAATTTTCATGTAAAGCTGAAATTTCTTAAAAGTAAATGTTCATTTCTAAAGTATGGACATTTTTTCCTTCTCTAGTCTTAGAAATATCTACCTATTTCTAGTAGAGACTTGGTTTAGTATATGCGTGTGTGCATGCTCAGTTGCTTAGTCTTGTCTGATTCTTTGTGACCACATGGACTATAGCTCCTTAGGCTGCTCTCTCCATGGAATTACCAAGGCAAGAATCCTGGATTTGGTAGCCATTCCCTGCTCCAAGGGATCTTCCAACCCAGGGACCAAACCCATGTCTCCTATGTCTTCTTCACTGGAAGGCAGATTCTTTGCTCCGAACCACCTGGGAAGCTCAGTTTAATATATAGGAAGGTTTTTAAATTAATTTTCAACTGTGGGTGTTGGAGAAGACTCTTGAGAGTCCCTTGGGGTACAAGGAGATCCAACCAGTCAATCCTAAAGGAAATCAATCTTGAATATTCATTGGAAGGACTGATGCTGAAGCTCCAATATTTTGGTCACCTGATGCAAAGAACTCACTCATTGGAAAAGACCCTGAAGCTGGGAATGATTGAAGTCAGGTGGAGCCGGGGATGACAGAGGATGAGATGGTTGGTTGGCATCACCAACTCAGTGGACATGAGTTTGAGCAAGCTCCAGGAGTTGGTGATGGACAGAGAGGCCTGGCGTGCTGCAGTCCATGGGGTCGTGAAGAGTAGAACGTGGCTGAACGACTGAACTGAACTGAACAGCAAAAGATGAAGAAACAAGAACAAATACATGAAGAATTTCCTCCTTCTCACTGGTGAGTGGTAAACTCTTACCCGTAGTTGTAGTGAGACCACGTATCACTTCTCTCATGCTGTTCTTACAAAGTGATTGACACTCTTCTACCCAGGATGGGATATGTGTTCCCTCCTCTGGAATCTGGTTATTGAGATGGGATCCGTGTTGTATAGAAAATGGTGGAAGCAAATTCTGTGTGATTTTAATGCTAGGTCTTAAAAACATTACAACTTTTGTCTGACTTTCTGTCTGTCACATTACCCAGCCATGGCACCCAATCACTGTGCTTGGGGAAGCCTGGACCAGCTTGTCAGGAGAAACCACATGGATAGGCACTGTGAATAAAAACTGAGGCCCTTATATGACAGGCAGTATCTATCACCGCATTTGTCAGTAAACTATTCTTCCAAAAATTCTAGGCCCCAGTCTCTGGGGTTTCACACTCAAGGCCACTAAGTGTGGAACAGAGGCAAGCTGTCACTTCTGTGCCCTGTCTGAAATACTGACCTCAGAATCAATGGCTGTTTTGTGCCAGTGATTTATATAATAATATGCTATAGAGCATTGGATGACTGGAGTAATATTTAATATTTTTAAAGAAGTTGTGTATCTTAGAATAAGATACATAATAGATCAGAATTTTTTTTTTCCTGTTCATGAGATTTGGCCATAAAATTAACTTATATCTATATAGTTGACTTTGCTTCCTGGTGACTCAGTGGTAAAGAATCTGCCTGCCAGTCAGGAGATGTATATTTGATACCTGGATTCTGATGATCCCCTGGAGAAGGAAATGGTAAACTACTCCAGTATTCTTGCCTAGAGAATCCCATGGACAGAGGAGCCTGGCAGGCTACAGTCCATGGGGTCGCAGAGTCAGACATGGCTTAGTGACTGAATAATAATAATTAGTCTTTATCTCACTAAATAGAATAAACCATTTAATTCACTTTTATTGTTAGCATTTCTAAATTGGTCTTAGTAGTTGAGTTACCAGTGAGAAACCAGGTAGTAGAGTTTGCCCATTCCTGATCACATGAACTGATAAGAGGGACCACAGTTAAGGGTTTTAGCCCTTGTTTGGTTATCTTTGTTTGGGTTGGCAGTTTCTTATTTCAGTGTTTTACCGAGATCACCAATCCCCTCTGATTATGATTAGTTGGAGTCATGGTAGTAAAGTCACAGTCTAGGACCCTGAAATCCTCACTTTCTGGGAAGAGGGTGGCTGCTTTGTGAAAGCAAATTCGCTGTAATTAGAAAGAGGGAAGACAGAAATGGGAAGTTGAGCCTGCTTTGTTCTTTAGACTTATTTTGGTTTTAATGTTCCTCCAGTGGGAAAGTGAAAATATGCACAAACTAGTTCAAATACTTGAAGCCTCAGAGAAAGCATCTTTCTTTTCCTGTTAATAGTTTTGTGATTCAAAGCCATTTATTTCACATATCTGAACACGCATATTTATTTCATGTGGTTAGTAAATCAATTGTACAGAGATGTTATTGATTAATAAATGAGACTGTAAATGTAAAGTATCTAAGTACAAAACTCAAATATATACACACGTGTGTACACACACATGTCTACGTGTGTGTATATGTATATATACGTGTGTGTGATTGAATGAACTAGCTGCGAATAATAACCCAAGGTGCACTCATTCCCTCTTCTCTGCATCTTTGCCTTTCTTTGGGAGATCTCATCTAGTCCTTCAGGTCTCATCTGTATGGTAAATTTATACCTGTATCCCAGAATTATTAGACAAAGGCAAGAGAGTGTGCTAGAAACAGTGATGATATATCTTAGCTGAATACAGTAAAGAGTGAAGAGAAAGAGAAGCTTGGGCATAAAAATGATAGAGGATTCCATTGTCTTGCAAATAGGGCTTTGGAAAAACAAAATTCTGGGCATGAAAAGTGTTGCAAGTTACTTAGAAACAGCAGTTTTAAAGGGCAAGTCAGTGGATTTGTATTAGAAAAGAAAAGCATTATGGTAGGATAGGAAGGGAAAACAAAGCACCATAAACAGAAGAATGCAATGGGAAAAATTCTTGCCAAGGGAAAATGGTGCTGAAGTAAATAGAGATGTGAAGCCTGGTGAATTTGGTGCTGTCATCACCTGGAGCCTGGTGAGTGTTCATGACTCAAGAGTGCACAGACAAGGCCTGTGATCTGGGGAAAATTCTCTAGTATGGGTTGGTGTTCCTTGTCACTCTGGTTACAGTGGTGGGTACTCCTAGCTGCAGGCGGCAGCCAGTGTCGGGCCACGAGAATTTTGTGGCTTGGCACAGGGAGTTCAGGTGCTACAAGGCAGCAGCTGTGTTGTGTGCCACGTGTGGATGAGTGACAGAGTACCATGGTCGTGCTTGAGAAGATTCATTTTTAGAACCATTTAGGAAGATAGCTTGCATGTATAGTTTGTTTTGCAGATGGAATAACACTTACCCTTTAGGGTTTGATTTCTGGTAGAACTGCAGCATGGTCATGGAAGATGGCAGAGTTTAACCTCACACTCATGAACATAAGTGGCTCCATCTTCCTATTATAGAGAGTGTGGAAAAAGAGAACAAATGACATTGTAGTTTGAAAATTGGGTAGCTTACATCTGGTCATACCTAGAAACAGTGGGTGGTGAGATGGGAGAAAAAGAGGTGGAGAAACTCAGAGGATGACACTGAAGTGGAGCTTCAGATCTAACAGGAGAGGGTGAGTCAAGACCTTTAAAATATTGTCACTTTTTAAAAAATCTTAGGCTAGTTTGGAGCAGAAATATGGGTAAGTAACATCAACAAATATTTGTTTCCAATTTATTCTTAAGATTTGCAACCCATCCTGCAGTTTCTGTTTATGTGTTTTTTATGCTTGTTTCTTCTTTTTCTCTAATCATCTTTTTCTCATTAATCTGTGTCTACAGTAGAAAATAAAACAATTTCCTTTTGCAATGAATGTTAGTTTTCTATTTATTAAAAGCTTTCTTGAGATTTCTCCCATTCTAGTTATGTAGCCAATTTGCATGTTAATCTTCTTCCTTTTAATTATTCATAGCTAATATTTGAGGTTGTTTTAAATTATTCTCAAAAATTTCCTACATTGTTTGTGTGTGTATGTTTCCTATAGAGTGGTAATTTCTCAACTCTGGCTATAGGTCGTGGGAATATCTGTGAGTAGTATTTAACCCCATCTTCAGAAATATGATTTATTTAGGAGATCTAATTTCTGACAGTCTTGAAAGCTCCACTAAGTGGTTTTAATATCATTTTAATGTACAGTGATGAGAATCATGGAATTAGATTCTTCTTATTTCTGAGAAGTTTTACAGGCCCCCTAAGTGATTTAAATACGACTTTAATGTTCAGATAGGGATAAGAATCATTCAATTAGAATATTTGATTGGAAATTAGACATTATCTTAGACACTACACCTTTTATACAGATGAAAATTTCTGCAGTGGAATTTAGCCAGCACTCTTGCAAGTTTCACTGAAGGAGGTGTCATGAGGAAGGCAACATCTGACCATGCTTGTCACATGGTCACAGCATTTCATGTATAAGCCACTTAGCAACAGCATGTCAGAGCTTTGTATGGCCTCTAACATCCTAAAAATTCTGTTCTGCATTAGGCAGTCCATCTATGTATTTTGAGTGATGAGTCATAGGCAGCTTCTTCTTGAGCTATTTCATCACTAAATGCAGGTTCTTGTCTCAGTAAGAATTCCTGGGATTAAAATGAATCTCGTGCACTTAGGCACCTGGTAGGGCTGATGAAAATCTTGGCTGTTTTGTTTATATGTAGTTATCGAAATGATCTTTGTATATAAATAGTCACAGGTGGCCACATTTATTGTGTGTAAACACCTGGAGCAGTTGCTAGGAAAATCTTATTTATAATTTGATTTACTTCTGCATTTATTTAACACACTGTCTGCTGATGGATAACATTAATAGATTTTTCCTTATAATGTGGTTTGAGAATAATTAAATCTGTTTACTATTCCCAGCAAAGGCCATTCTGAACATTCGAATATTGTTGCTTTCAATTGGTATATTTTAGAAAGTTACAATATCTTTTCACTCTTTCAGGGTTATAATTCCTGTTTGTTTTGTTACTGCTTCATTTCTCCCTTTAACAATTGCTTGCTTTAATTACTTATTCTCTCAATACTCACTATACAGATAGAGCCATGCAAGGTGCTACAAAGCATTTCTCTGATAGCTCAAAGACGTCAGATCTATTCTGCCCGTACAATGTTTGCAAACTCCACGCTGACTCTCCCAGACTGGTAAAGTGCCAGGTGCAGATTTATTCACTATAGAAAGGAGGCATTTGTGTTCATGACAGCCTGTGTGCCTTGAGCTGATGTCCAGATACGAAAGTTGCAGCTAGTTAACTGAGATATAGCTGATACACAAGGGAAGTTGTATGAAGGAAAGAGTACCTATTTTCACTGTTTTGTAGTCAAATAAATATAAAGATGAATTCTGTTGCTAGCTTTAATATGGAGAAGGCAATGGCAAGCCACTCCAGTACTCTTGCCTGGAAAATCCCATGGACAGAGGAGCCTGGTAGGCTGCAGCCCATGGGGTTGTGAAGAGTCGGACACGACTGAGCGACTTCACTTTGACTTTTCACTTTCATGCATTGGAGAAGGAAACGGCAACCCACTCCAGTGTTCTTGCCTGGAGAACCCCAGGGACGGGGGAGCCTGGTGGGCTGCCGTCTTTGGGGTCGCACAGTGTCAGATAAGACTGAAGCGACTTAGCAGCAGTAGCAGCAGCAGCAGCTTTAATATGCTGACTGGCAGTAGATGTGGCATTAATTCTTTCTAAACCTAAATGGTAGAGTTGTTTTGAGGATTAGATCTAGCAATTTATTGAAATTTTCCAGTACAGTGCTCAGTAATAACAACTGATGTTAGAAATATCTCTTGGTGGTGTTATTGGTATTAAAGGATAATCTACGTATGTTTTTCCATTGGATGTTTTTGCTCAAGTAAATATCCTGTCTTCGGACTTGGTAAACTGAACTGAATTTTTATTAATATTTTGTTTTTTCTTTTACCGTAGACAAAGGAGTGTAAGATCACACTCCAATCCCTTTCTTCCTCTCTGTAGGCTCAACATTGATCAGATCTCTTTGATTTTCAGATTTTGACTTTAGATTTGAGAGAAGGAAAAGTCACTTCATATCTATTATTAATTGCACATTTTTTGCATTTCAACTATATTTAGACCTTCCATTTAAATTGTGTTCCTCTGTGGTTCTGAAATCTATACTTCAGTTTGCTCTTGAGTCGCAAAAGAGAAAGATGACTTACGCTCCACCTCCCCTGAGTAAAGAAGTGCCGAGGAGTTCTTCACTTCTGTAGTTGGTAGGACTTCTGCAAACCACAAGCTCTGGAAAAAAGCATAGGAACCACAAAGAGGACTGGTCCTGAAAAGCACTGTGAAATAAGCAGGAGAATTAAGTAAACGGAAGACCAGTTCTCAGTTTAAGATTTTGGTCTCATCTCCACTCACAGAGGTGAGAAGTGTTGTTTGACAGAAAAAAATGTAAGTTAAATCCTCTTTGGTGAAATGAAACTATTTGGGGAGAAAAACTAGAACAGGATAAAACTATTTACAGGATAAATAAAACTATTTGGGGAGAAAAACTATATGAGGTTAATTCATAATTTACTTAATACCAGACTTTTTTTTTTACAGTTTTCTGTGATGACTCCTTCATGGTCAAGATTTAGAAGCTGTAGGACCTTACTAACACCCGTCTTAAAGCTCTCTACCTTCAGTGTAGTAGTCTGGAAGAAGGTTCCCCAGTATAAGGTCTTACTTTTAACGTGAAAAGCCTCTGCAATAAATAAACAATATGGAAAGAGAAACCAGGGCATTTTTTCTTTAGGTATGAGGGTTTTTAAATTTTTTTTACAAAACCTTTTTTATTTTTTATTGAGATGTAACTGATTAACAATGTTGTGATAGTTTCAAGTGAACAGCAAAGGAACTCAGCCATTCATATACATGTATCCATTCTCCCCAACTCCCCTCTAATCTAGGCTGCCACGTAATATTGAGCGGAGTTCCCTGTGCTGTACAGTAGGTCCTTGTTGGTTAGCCATTTTAAATATAGCAGTGTGTACATGTCCGTCCCAAACTCCCTAACTATCCCCTCCTCCATCCTTACCCCCAGCAATCATAAGTTCATTCTCTAAGTCTATAATCTTTCTGTTTTGTAAGTTCATTTGTATCATTTCTTTTTAGATTCCACATATAGGGGATGTTGCTATTTCCCAGGTGGCATAATGGTAAAGAATCCACCCTCCAGTGTAGGAGATACAAGAGACGTGGGTTTGATCCCTGGTTGGGAAGATCCCCTGAGTAGGAATGGCAACACACTCCAGTGTTCTTGCCTGGAAAATTCCATGGACAGAGAAGCCTGGCAGGCTACAGTTCAGAAGGTGGCAAAGAGTCGCACATGACTGAGCACACACGCACCCTTCTTGGGAGGAATAGCAAGGGATGTGCTTACATGTTGATCACAAACCCTAGTGGTTTTTCTGACATGTCTTCAGTACTGATTCTGCTAAGTTTATCTTTTGAGAGCTCAACAGGAGCGCTTGAAAGGAAGACTTTACAATTCTCATTTATGTTATATATTATTAATAGTTCATTTACATTAGATAAGTATATGTGGACTATTTTCATTATAGTCAGCATGGAATGTTCTTCTATGCAGAAGTAATATTTGTTGTATTTTGTTCCAGAATTCAGAGGAACTAACACATGAATTCCAAGAAGCAGACTTCATTTAGGTAAGAAGAAATAAGCACTGGATAGTGTATCAACCTAAAAACATTCATTTATAAGTGCTCTATTTTACAAAATTACTTAAGTATTTAGTCAATCAAATTCTGGACTTGCTTCCAAGAAATCTACATCATTACCCCTGCTTTCTAAAATCCTGATTCACTAGTGGAAGGAGGAATAGAATAGAAAGTTGTATTTTGCATAAACATCTCTGAGACTAGTTTATGTTTACGGAAACCCACTTCTTATCATTTCTTTAAGACTAAAAAAGATAACCAGCCATATAAAAAATGTTTTTTCAAAATATTTCATTTTTTCATTATTTGGAAAAGGATCCTTGGTGGGTTTGTTTGATAATATCTAACGTATTCATTTGAGACTTCCCTGGTAGCATAGTGGTGGGGTCGCAGAAGAATCAGACAAGACTTAGCAACTAAACAACAACAGTGAATTCATTTTGATGACCTTATCATAAATAAATTCCTTTAGAATGATAGTTACAAAACCTAGAACTCCTAGCTTTTAATTAGCCATACATTGTTACCAACATGTTCCTTTGGCCATCTGAATTTTTAGTAAATTGGCCACTTATTTTTTTTAACTCATCAGTATTTACAAACAACATGTGCATGTGTGCTTGTTAAGTGTTAAGTCAGTTTAGTCATGTCCAACTCTTTGCGACCGTATAGTCTATGGCCTGCCAAGCTCCTCTGACTATGGAATTTTCCAGGCAAGAATACTGGACTGGTTGCTGTGCTTTCCTTCAGGAGATCTTCCTGATCTAGGGATCAAACCACTATCTCTTCCGTATCCTGTATTGACAGGCAAGTTCTTTTTTTTTTTTTTTAATATTAATTGTATGGCAACAAAGCTCTGTTTAGTCAAGGCTACGGTTTTCCCAGTGGTCACATATGCATGTGAGAGTTGGACTGTGAAAAAAGCTGGGCCCCAAAGAATTGATGCTTTGAACTGTGGTGTTGGAAAAGACTCTTGAGAGTCCCTTGGACTGCAAGGAGATCCAACCAGTCTATTCTGAAGGAGATCAGCCCTGGGATTTCTTTGGAAGGAATGATGCTAAAGCTGAAACTCCGATAGTTTGGCCACCTGATTTGAAGAGTTGACTCATTGGAAAAGACTCTGATTCTGGGAGGGATTGGGGGCAGGAGGAAAAGGGGACGACAGAGGATAAGATGGCTGGATGGCATCACTGACTCGATGGACATGAGTTTGAATGAACTCCGGGAGTTGGTGATGGACAGGGAGGCCTGGCATGCTACAATTCATGGGGTCGCAAAGAGTCAGAAACGACTGAGTGACTGAACTGAACTGAACTGAATTACTTCAAAATATTGTGGTAGTCTTTGCCATACAATGACATGAATCAGCCATGGGTGTACATGTGTTCCCCATCCTGAAGCCCCCTCCCACCATCCTCCCCATCCCATCCTTCTGAGTCATCCCACTGTACCAGCCCTGAGCACTATGTCTCATGCATCGAACCTGGACTGGAGATCTGTTTCACATATGATAATATACATGTTTCAATGCTATTCTCTCAAATCATCCATCCTTGCCTTCTCCCACAGAGTCCAAAAGTCTGTACTTTACATCTGTGTCTCTTTTGCTGTCTCACATATAGGGTCATCGTTACCATCTTTCTAAATTCCATATATATGCATTAATATACTGTATTGGTGTTTTTCTTTCTGACTTATTTGCTCTTTATAACAGGCTCCAGTTTCATCCACCTCATTATTAAAAGTGATTCAAATGCATTCTTTTTAATAGCTGAGTAATATTCCATTGTGTAGTTCTTTAACCACTAACACCTTAGGTATGACACCACCTAGGCAATATTTATAAAATGTAACCCCATTTACCTCCTCAGTTCAGTTCAGTCACTCAGTCGTGTCCAACTCTTTGCAACCCCATGCATCGCAGCATGCCAGGCCTCCCTGTCCATCACCATCTCCCAGAGTTCACTCAAACTCACGTCCATCGAGCCTCTGATGCCATCCAGCCATCTCAGCCTGTGTCATCCCCTTCTCCTCCTGCCCCCAATCCCTCCCAGCATCA
This sequence comes from Budorcas taxicolor, assembly GCF_023091745.1. NCBI lineage: Eukaryota > Metazoa > Chordata > Mammalia > Artiodactyla > Bovidae > Budorcas > Budorcas taxicolor. The sequence continues at coordinate 9,280,316 of NC_068915.1, read as the reverse complement.
GAGTCTTTTCCAATGAGTCAACTCTTCACATGAGGTGGCCAAAGTACTGGAGTTTCAGCTTTAGCATCATTCCTTCCAAAGAAATCCCAGGGCTTATCTCCTTCAGAATGGACTGGTTGGATCTCCTTGCAGTCCAAGGGACTCTCAAGAGTCTTCTCCAACACCACAGTTCAAAAGCATCAATTCTTCGGCGCTCAGCTTTATTCACAGTCCAAATCCAGCATGCATACATGACCACAGGAAAAACCATAACCTTGACTAGACGGACCTTTATTGGCAAAGTAATGTCTCTGCTTTTCAATATTCTATCTAGGTTTGTCATAACTTTTCTTCCAGGGAGTAAGCGTCTTTTAATTTCATGGCTGCAATCACCATCTGCAGTGACTTTGAAGCCCCCCCCCCCCAAAGAAAGTCTGACACTGTTTCCACTGTTTCCCCATCTATTCCCCATGTAGTCATCGGACTAGATGCCATGGTCTTCGTTTTCTGAATGTTGAGCTTTAAGCCAACTTTTTCACTCTCCTCTTTCACTTTCATCAAGAGGCTTTTTAGTTCCACTTCACTTTCTGCCATAAGGGTGGTGTCATCTGCATACCTAAGGTTATTGATATTTCTCGTGGCAATCTTGATTCTAGCTTGTGCTTCTTCCAGCCCAGCGTTTCTCATGATGTACTCTGCATAGAAGTTAAATAAGCAGGGTGACAATATACAGCCTTGACGTACTCCTTTTCCTATTTGGAACCGGTTTGTTGTTCCATGTCCAGTTCTAACTGTTGCTTCCTGACCTGCATATAGGTTTCTCAAGAGGCAGGTCAGGTGGTCTGGTATTCCCATCTCTTTCAGAATTTTCCACAGTTTATTGTGATCCACACAGTCAAAGGCTTTGGCATAGTCAAGAAAGCAGAAGTAGATGTTTTTCTGGAACTCTCTTGCTTTTTTGATCATTTAGAGGATGTTGGCAATTTGTTTTCTGGTTTCTCTGCCTTTTCTAAAACCAGCTTTAACATCTGGAATTTCACAGTTCACTTATTGCTGAAGCCTGGCTTGGAGAATTTTGAGCATTACTTTACTAATGTGTGAGATGAGTGCAATTGTGTGGTAGTTTGAGCATTCTTTGGCATTGCCTTTCTTTGGAATTGGAATGAAAACTGTCCTTTTCCAGTCCTGTGGCCACTGCTGAGTTTTCCAAATTTGCTGGCATATAGAGTGCAGCACTTTCACAGCATCATCTTTCAGGATTTGAAATAGCTCAACTGGAATTCCATCACCTCCACTAGCTTTGTTTGTAGTGATGCTTTCTAAGGCCCACTTGACTTCACACTCCAGGATGTCTGGCTCTAGGTGAGTGATCATACTATTGTGGTTATCTTAATCATGAAGATTTTTTTTGTACAGATCCTCTGTGTCTTCTTGCCACCTCTTGTTAATATCTTCTGCTTCTGTTAGGTCCATACCATTTCTGTCCTTTATCAAGCATATCTTAGCATGACATGTTCCCTTGGTATCTTTAATTTTCCTGAAGAGATCTCTATTCTCTCCCATTCTGTTATTTTCCTCTATTTCTTTGTATTTGTGGGCGGCTGGACAGCACACAAGCAAGGGCAGCTGCAATGGCACACAAGCGCGGCTGAGAGGAGCTACCCCACGTCTGAGGTCAGGAGCAGAAGCTGGGAGGATCCCATGCCCAAGGGGTGGCAGCCAAGAGGAGCTACCCCACATTCGAGATCAGGGGCAGCGGCCGAGAGTGCCAGGCTTCGACGGTGCAAGAACGCCTGAGAGGAGCTACCCTCACTTGAGTTTAGGGGCGGCCGCCAGGAGGAGCTAACCCATGTCCGAGGTCAGGGGCAGTGGCCAAGAGGAGCTACCCCTTGTCTGATGTCAGGGGTGGCGCCTGAGAGGAGCTACTCCTTTCCCGAGGCCAGGGGCTGCAGCCGAGGGGAACAACCCCATGTCCAAGGAGTGGTGGCTGCACGGGCGCAGGAGCGCCTGGAGGAGCTATTCCACGTTTAAGTTCAAGAGCAGCGGCAGTGAGGAGATACCCCTCATCCAAGGTAAGGAGCAGTGGCTGTGCTTTGCTGAAGCAGCCCTGTGGAGATACCCCACGCCCAAGGTAAGAGAAACCCAAGTAAGATGGTAGGTGTTGCAAGAGGGCATCAGAGGGCAGACACACCGAAACCATAATTACAGAAAACTAGTCAATCTAATCACACTGGGACCACAGCCTTGTCTAACTCAATGAAACTAAGCCGTGCCTGTGGCGCCACCGAAACCGGGTGGGCATGGTGGAGAGGTCTGACAGAATGTGTTCCACTGGAGAAGGGAATGGCAAACCACTTCAGAATTCTTGCCTTGAGAACCCCATGAACAGTATGAAAAGGCAAAAAGATAGGATACTAAAAGAGGAACTCCCCAGGTCAGTAGGTGCCCAATATGCTACTGGAGGTCAGTGGAGAAATAACTCCAGTAAGAATGAAAGGGTGGAGTCAAAGCAAAAACAATACCCAGTTGTGGATGTGACTTGTGATAGAAGCAAAGTCTGATGCTGTAAAGAGAAATATTGCATAGGAACCTGGAATGATAGGTCCATGAATCAAGGCAAATTGGAAGTGGTCAAACAGGAGGTGGCAAGAGTGAACATTGACATGCTGGGAATTAGCGAACTAAAATGGACTGGAATGGGTGAATTTAACTACTGTGGGCAGGAATCCCTTAGAAGAAATGGAGTAGCCATCATGGTTAACAAAAGAGTCTGAAATGCAATACTTGGATGCAATCTAAAAAATGACAGAATGATCTCTGTTTGTTTCCAAGGTAAACCATTCAGTATCACAGTAATCCAAGTCTATGCCCCAACCAGTAACACTGAAGAAGCTGAAGTTGAATGGTTCTATGAAGACCTACAAGACCTTTAAGAACTAACACCCAAAACAGTTGTCCTTTTCATTATCAGTTCAATTCAGTTTAGTTGCTCAGTCGTTCCAACTCTTTGCGACTGCATGAGTCACAGCAAGCCAGGCCTCCCTGTCCATCACCAACTCCTGGAGTTCCCTCAGACTCAGTGATGCCATCCAGCCATCTCATCCTTTTTAGTCCCCTTTTCCTTCTTCCCCCAGTCCCTCCCAGCATCAGAGTCTTTTCCAATGAGTCAACTCTTCACATGAGGTGGCCCAGGTACTGGAGTTTCAGCTTTAGCATCATTCCTTCCAAAGAACACCCAGGACTGATCTCCTTTAGGATGGACTGGTTGGATCTCCTTGCAGTCCAAGGGACTCTCAAGAGTCTTCTCCAACACCACAGTTCAAAGGCATCAATTCTTCGGTGCTAAACTTTCTTCACAGTCCAACTCTCACATCCATACATGACCACTGGAAAAACCATAGCCTTGGCTAGACAGACTTTTGTTGGCAAAGTAATGTCTCTGCTTTTCAATATGCTGTCTAGGTTGATCATAACTTTTCTTCCAAGGAGTAAGTGTCTTTTAATTTCATGGCTGCAGTCACCATCTGCAGTGATTTTGGAGCCCCCCAAAATAAAGTCTGGCACTGTTTCCACTGTTTCCCCATCTATTTCCCATGAAGTGATAGTACCAGATGCCATGATGTTAGTTTTCTGAAATTTGAGCCATTATAGGGGACTGGAATGCAAAAGTAGGAAGTCAAGGAACACCTGGAGTAACAGGCAAATTTGGCCTTCGAATACAGAATGAAGCAAGGCAAAGGCTAATAAAATTTTGCCAAGAGAATACACTGGTCATAGCAAACACTTTCTTCCAACAACACAAGAGAAGATTGTACACATGGACATCACCAGATGGTCAACACCAAAATCAGATTGATTATATTATTTGCAGTAAAAGATGGGGAAGCTCTATAGAGTCAGCAAAAACAAGACCAGGAGCTGACTGTGGCTCAGATCATGAGCTCCTTATTGCCAAATTCAGACTTAAATTGAAGAAAGTAGGGAAAACCACTAGACCATTCAGATATGACCTAAATCAAATCCCTTATGATTATAGAGTGGAAGTGAGAAATAGATTTAAGGGCCTAGATCTGATAGATAGAGTGCCTGATGAACTATGGAATGAGGTTTGTAACATTGTACAGGAGACAGGGATCAAGACCATCCCCATGGAAAAGAAATGCAAAAAAGCAAGATGGCTGTCTGGACAGGACTTACAAATTGCTGCGAAAAGAAAAGAGGCAAAAAGCAAAGCAGAAAAGGAAAGATATAAGCATTTACCTCCTACTATTATAGAATGAGCTTCCCTCATGTTTCAGACAGTAAAGAATCTGCCTTCTGCAGGAGACCCAGGTTTAGTCTCTGGATTGGGATGATCCCCTGGTGAAGGGAATGGCTACCCACTCCAGTATTCTTGCCTGGAGAATCCCATGGACAGAGGAGCTTGGCAGGCTAAAGTCCATGGGGTCACAATGAGTTGGACATGACTGAGTGACTAAAACACACACTTTCACACTATGGAAAATCTATGCTGCTAAGTCACTTCAGTCGTGTCCAACTCTGTGTGATCCCATAGACGGCAGCCCATCAGGCTCTGCCATCCCTGGGATTCTCCAGGCAAGAATACTGGAGTGGGGTGCCATGTACATAATCCAAAACAAACTTATCTAACGAACAACTAATGGGTAGTATGGAATCACAAAATTACAGCATATAAAAATGGAAGAATTTGTTAACACAATTTTTCACAAAAAATTTTCTGAATATCTGCTATAGAGCTATGTACCCATGTCAATGTATGGCAAAACCAATACAGTATTGTAAAGTAAAATAAAGTAAAAATAAAAATAAAAATAAATAAAAATTTAAAAAAAGAATATGCATTTTACAACATTAACAAATGGTACGTGTCAGTTGTACTCTATAATAAAAGCTGAAAAATCATCATATATTAATCACAATTAAAAGTTAACCAATAAAATATTCTAGAGTTATGTAACCTAACAGCAAATAAATAAAATCATTCCCAGCCTTCACAGAACACTTAAAATTCTCCAGTTCGTTGGCTCTAAAAAGATATGTAATAAAGAGCAATTTGTAAATTTATCAACTAGGGTCAGACAATGTTGATTAGCATAAACTAGAGATGAAGAACATATAAGATGTGATGCAAATTAGTATTATAATAAACATGACAGAATATTAATATAACTATTTATAAAAAGTAACTTTTCAGGTTTCCGTGGTGGCTCAGTGGTGGTGAACAATCTGCCTGCCAATGCAAGAGATGTGGGTTTCACCCCTGATCCAGGAAGACTCCACATTCCTCAGAGCAACTAGTCCGTGTGCCACAACTATTGAACCTGTGCTCTAGAGCCTGGAAGCTGCGACTACCAAAGCTTGCACACCCTAGAGCCCTGCTCCACAACAAGAGAAGCCACAACATGAGAGGGCTGCACACAGCAGCTAGAGAGTGGCCCCTGCCCTCCCCAACTAGAGAACAAGCACAGGAAGCAATGAACAGTCAGCACAGCCAAAAATAAACACATAATTTTTTAAAGCAATTTTCAATCATGATTATAAAACATGCAAGAGTCTAAGCCATCAAAGAACACTAATTTGTTTCAAAAGGCTTGTTTTTAAAGTTTTAAAAGGCATGAGGTAAATCAACACAAGTTTTCAAATCACAGGTTTGACTCACAGATTTCTATGCAAGACCACAATTGATACAGAAAGTACTGAGAGACACAGGATTTGAACCAGAACTTTCAAATAATAACAACATATTCTAAAGGATGACTGCTCACCCCAGCAGTACAGATTACAAAATATTAAAACAAATACCAGGAGTTGAAAAAGAGTATTCCAAGGGAGACACAAAAGAAGTCAGCCATGTAACTAATAATGTTATTTAGCCACCCTTCCTGAAAATGGTTTTTCTAAGTCTTCACAGCTACACATAGTGATTTTGGTCATGTCATGAGAACGTCGTACAACAGAAAAAGAGGGACCATTTTTACACTGAGTGATGTGGAAAGTGGAGTGATGAGTGAAGGAATGCTGGGGAAACTGGGATGAAAATAATGATCTAAATATGCGAGCAAATGACAGTCTTCCCATCCACATAAAAGCACCATGTGAAGAAAGGTCCAGAATGAGAAATGGCATGAGTGGAGCAAAAGGTATATGCATTTGTGGGAGCACAGCTAGCGATTGTATATCTAGATGAACATAACTGTACCAGAGAGCAGCTAAGATGGCGGAGCAGATGTATGCTATGCTCACTTCCTCTCATGAGCACAATCATCTCACTTTCTTTCCTGAGCACCAAAATCACAATAATCTGCATTATGACCATCACTGACAAAGACTAAAATCTACCAGAAAATATCTGCTACAACTAAAGCCATAAAGAAAGAACCACAACAACACAGGAGGGATGGAGCAGACCCATGATACAATCAAATCTCATACTTTGTGTGAGTGACAGACAAACTTGAGAATGATTACATACGCAGTCTCTCCCTCAGAAGCCCCACATCAGACCCTCCAAACCAGGGGTCTGACATCAGGAAGAGGAGAATGTGAATAAAGTTTTCCTGAAATAAACTCCTACATTATTTCCTCTGGCTTATAGAGGATGGTCATTAATATCTGGAAACAAGATTGACACCATGTCCTTGAGATGGGCTTTCATGACAGTCCTCAAAGCCAAGAAAAGAAAAAAACAAAAAAAAAAAACAAAAAAAAAAAACAAAGAAAACAGGAAAGACTCATAAGTGAGGCTCTCATGATACTTTCTATTTCATATCCTACAACATGCTGACCAATCTACTAAGTAGCTTCAAGTGGTGACTTAGTACACAGTAGGAAAATATTAAAACACTTAAGGAAAAGCATTCTCCATCAAAAACTTTCTGTTAGTAAATTCACCCCACAGAGAGTCCATCTGGAGCTGTCTATGACAAGTGGATTGTCACAGTAACAAAACTGGATAAATTATAGACTCTAGGAATATCTATCTCAAAAGCAAGTTTCACACTCAAGATTATAAACTTTTCTACTTGAAGGCAAGAATGTGCTAGTTTTTATATTTTTCCCAGAGCCTAATGAAAGCCAATAAAATAGTTAATCTATTTATTTATTGTTTATTTAATCACACACACAAAATCCCTCAAGTTTCAGAAGGTAAAATTCATGCAAAGGTAGAAGAATATGGAATCAGGAGAGTATACTGATTAGGTACAGCCATAGAAGAGCCATAAAAGAGTGGAAAAAATACAAAATTTGGTGAAGAGATGAAACCATGCACTCAACCCAAGATGCCAAACCAATAGCTTGAAAGATACACATATTTCCCTCATGAGGAACTAGGAAGTGAAAGAAGAGGATCTCTGTCCACTGTCTTTGTAGTTTTGCCATGTAAAAATTAAGCAAGACCCAATCTACCTCCCTGTTTCACACATCCCTGAAGTGTGTGACAAAAATCAGAACAGAAGAAATGGCTGCAAAATCTAAGCAAGGGGAGGGGGCTTGAGACAACAGCTCCCAGAAGGTGCCACATGGAATCAAAAGGCATGTGCTTTTGATTTTGATCAAAAGGCATTTTGATCAATGCCTTCCCATCTTCTGATTAGATCTTTTAAGAACACAAATGGGGATGAAAGAGAGACAAGCCCAGGGAGTGAGTCTGGAAGCATCAACTCTTATTTATATAGACTGAGAACTGAGCATCCAATGAAATTGAGTCCAGAGAGAGAAGTGAAAGTGGGTAAAAGACCCTTTTAAAGCAGCCCTCTTCATGGTACTCAAAGTCAACCAACAACTAGTTCACAGGGACTTGGGTAGGTATCTGTATTTTAATACAATCTAAGCACTCTACCAAACTTGTTCTTCAGAAATTAAACAAAAGAATTAACAAATGTTTAAATCAAGAATAATCAGATTAGAAGTTATTTTATTGCCAAGAAATTGACTAACAAAGAACCCAGCATTGATATTTTAAGGTCCTAAGGTAAAAATGGCATTATCTGTTTATAATTAGCATAAGAAACTCATCCATATACTGATGTTCTTTATAAGCAATTTCAAGGGGATTACTATCAAAATTCAATTTTGAAGTGTTTTTGTTAACTTATTAATGAAAGGATTTCAATTTGTTTCCCCTGAGGAGGCAGAAACACTGGTAGGATGTTAGATCCAAGAGTTGTAATGTTTTACGATGGTTTTATTTTCAAAGCACTGTGTGCCAAATTAAACCTTGGAAGGAAGTTGATGTACCATTTGATTCTATAATTACTGACTTGGCCATGGACAAGCTGCTTGCTCTAGATAGTTACAACTGAAAGTAGATTGCCCAGCTGTTACTGACGCTTTAAGGGACTGTATAACAGAACAGTATTTTCAACCTTCATCTCAGGTTCTCTATTCTAAACAAATATGTTAGCTTGATGACATTTTTTTTTTTTTTTTACTTTTTTCAACAGTCTATGAGGAAATTCTTAAATATATGTTTAATAATGCATTTATATTGAAAATTCAGTTCAGTTCAGTCACTCAGTCGTGTCCGACTCTTTGCAACCCCATGAATCGCAGCATGCCAGGCCTCCCTGTCCATCACCAACTCCCAGAGTTCACTGAAACTCACATCCATCGAGTCAGTAATGTCATTCAGCCATCTCATCCTCTGTCGTCCCCTTCTCCTCCTGCCCCCAATCCCTTCCAGCATCAGAGTCTTTTCCAGTGAGTCAACTCTTCGCATGAGGTGGCCAAAGTACTGAAGTTTCAGCTTTAGCATCATTCCTTCCAAAGAAATCCCAGGGCAGATCTCCTTCAGAATGGACTGGTTGGATCTCCTTGCAGTCCAAGGGACTCTCAAGAGTCTTCTCCAACACCACAGTTCAAAAGCATCAGTTCTTCGGCGCTCAGCCTTCTTCACAGTCCAACTCTCACATCCATACATGACTACTGGAAAAACCATAGCCTTGACTGGACGGACCTTTGTTGACAAAGTAATGTCTCTGCTTTTCAATATGCTCTCTAGGTTGGTCATAACCCTCCTTCTAAGGAGTAAGCATCTTTTAATTTCATGGCTGCAATCACCATCTGCAGTGATTTTGGAGCCCAAAAAGATAAAGTCTGACAGTGTTTCCACTGTTTCCCCATCTATTTCCCATGAAATGATGGAACCAGATGCCATGATCTTTGTTTTCTGAATGTTGAGCTTTAAGCCAACTTTTTCACTCTCCACTTTCACTTTCATCAAGAGGCTTTTTAGTTCCACTTCACTTTCTGCCATAAGGGTGGTATCATCTGCATATCTGAGGTTATTGATATTTCTCGTGGCAATCTTGATTCCAGCTTGTGCTTCTTCCAGACCAGCGTTTCTCATGATGTACTCTGCATATAAGTTAAATATTCAAAATTAGGCACTGCTATTTAAAATAATAAAATAGAGTATGAAAGTGAAAGTGAAGTCGCTCAGTCGTGTCCAACTCTTTGCAACCTCATGAACTATAGCCTACCAGGCTCTTCGGTCCATGTAATTTTCCAGGCAAGAGTGCTGGAGTGGGTTGCCATTTCCTTCTCTAGGGGAATCTTCCCAACCCAGGGATTGAACCCGGGTCTCCTGCATTGCAGGCAGACGCTTTACCATCTGAACCACCAGGGAAGGCGGTTAAAATAGAGTATACTACTTCAAAATAAGCAATTCAAGGTTATTTCAGACTTCTTATTGTAACAGCGTATATTTAAAGTATCAAGTTATCAAAAATGATTGATTTATATGTGCAGGAACTAAAAAGCAATCATGGTAAAATTAACTGAAGTAAATATTCCTTAAGTTTAGTTTTTATGATTCATTTATATGAGTGTGATAAATTTCTCACACTGATCTTCTCAAGTGGAAGCTGAACTGTAATGAAGTAGTTAAAAGAAATTAAATTTGAAGTATTATTGTATCTAATGACATAGCAGCTTGAGGATTGTATCACATTGAAGAATTTAAAAGTCCATCTTATGTTATTTTGTGGCTTAATATCAATTATTCATTTAGAGTATCCTTTACACTTGGTTGTTTCAGTTAGGTCTTGCTGTGTAATAAACTACCTAATGGTTTTAAACAATGCATTTGGCTTCAAATTTTGTGACTGTAATTTGGGTTGACATAGGTGAGTACTTCTATTCGCCTCTGTTGATTCACCTGTGTATGGATTTACTGTCAACTACCAATCAGCTGGGAAAGTTAACACTGTCCAGGGAATTTTGAAATCTGGCTAGGCATGTGTTACAAGGTCTGCTTCTCTGGTAACAAAGAATTATCTTCATTAGGCCTAGATTTTGCTCCCTGGAAGTGTCAGCTGTTACTTGTAACAACTTGCATTGGTAAAGCAAGAGAATAATATGATACTTTCTCACAGGCTTTACAGAGCTCAGAAGACTATGCCTCACTAACATATGATTTAGATATTCAAATATTTTGGAATTGAAATTACAATTTTTTATGATGTTAAGACCATTTGGAATTGAATATATCTTAAATGTCATTTTCTTAGTAAGGATTGACATTTTCAATTTGGCTTTTATTTAATTTTGTCTTTACAACAAGAGAGCTCCTAAATTCTTGACAGAAGTCTCTGAAGACAGAGGCAGCTTTGATTCCCGTCTGTTTATGAAACTTTTTGAGAAATGTATTCATGAGTTGGCAGAGACAGAGCCCTTAAATCCAGGCATATCTGATTATCATGTCATAGCACAGGAAGAGAACCCTAATGCATTAAGAATTCTCAGACATTAGTAGTGGCTTTCCCTAAAGGTAGTTAAGTAAACTGACAGTTTAGTAAAGTAGCACATCTTGATTATCCTTTCACTGACTGACTCTGAAATCTCATCACAAATGCAAAGTATTCTCACTTCCTCACTGTTAGATTTAAAGTTCCAGGTTTCTGTTTTATATAGAAAAATGTACAGAGTGTGGGCCTATGATAACATGCTTTTTATTGTACCTCAAATAATAAAATTCAGTTCAGTTCAGTCGCGCAGTCATGTCCGACTCTGCAACCCCATGAATCGCAGCACGCCAGGCCTCCCTGTCCATCACCAACTCTCGGAGTTCACTCAGACTCACGTCCATTGAGTCCGTGATGCCATCCAGCCATCTCATCCTCGGTCGTCCCTTCTCCTCCTGCCCCCAATCCCTCCCAGCATCAGAATCATTTCCAATGAGTCAACTCTTCGCATGAGGTGGCCAAAGTACTGGAGTTTCAGCTTTAGCATCATTCCTTCCAAAGAAATCACAGGGTTGATCTCCTTCAGAATGGACTGGTTGATCTCCTTGCAGTCCAAGGGACTCTCAAGAGTCTTCTCCAACACCACAGTTCAAAAGCATCAGTTCTTCGGCGCTCAGCCTTCTTCACAGTCCAACTCTCACATCCATCATGACCACAGGAAAAACCATAGCCTTGCCTAGACGGACCTTAGTCGGCAAAGTAATGTCTCTGCTTTTGAACATACTGTCTAGGTTGGTCATAACTTTTCTTCCAAGGAGTAAGCGTCTTCTAATTTCATGGCTGCAATCACCATCTGCAGTGATTCTGGAGCCCAAAAAGATAAAGTCTGACAGTGTTTCCTCTGTTTCCCCATCTATTTCCCATGAAGTGATGGGACCGGATGCCATGATCTTCATTTTCTGAATGTTGAGTTTTAAGCCAACATTGTCACTCTCCTCTTTCACTTTCATCAAGAGGCTTTTTAGCTCCTCTTCACTTTCTGCCATAAGGATGGTGTCATCTGCATATCTGAGGTTATTGATATTTCTCGTGGCAATCTTGATTTCAGCTTGTGTTTCTTCCAGTCCAGCATTTCTCATGATGTACTCTGCATATAAGTTAAATAAGCAGGGTGACAATATACAGCCTTGACGTACTCCTTTTCCTATTTGAAACCAGTCTGTTGTTCCATGTCCAGTTCTAACTGTTGCTTCCTGACCTGCATACAGATTTCTCAAGAGGCAGGTCAGGTGGTCTGGTATTCCCATCTCTCTGAGAATTTTCCACAGTTTATTGTGATCCACATAGTCAAAGGCTTTGGCATAGTCAATAAAACAGAAATAGATGTTTTTCTGGAACTCTCTTGCTTTTTCCATGATCCACTGGATGTTGGCAGTTTGATCTCTGGTTCCTCTGCCTTTTCTAAAACCAGCTTGAACATCTGGAAGTTCACGGTTCACGCATTGCTGAAGCCTGGCTTGGAGAATTTTGAGCATTACTTTACTAGCATGTGAGATGAGTGCCATTGTGTGGTAGTTTGAGCATTCTTTGGCATTGCCTTTCTTTGGAATTGGAATGAAATCTGACCTTTTCCAGTCCTGTGGCCACTGCTGAGTTTTCCAAATTTGCTGGCATATAGAGTGCAGCACTTTCACAGCATCATCTTTTAGGATTTGAAAGAGCTCAACTGGAATTCCATCACTTCCACTAGCTTTGTTTGTAGTGATGTTTTCTAAGGCCGACTTGACTTCACATTCCAAGATATCTGGCTCTAGATTAGTGATCACATCATCATGATTATCTGGGTCATGCAGATCTTTTTTGTACAGTTCTTCTGTATATTCTTGCCACCTCTTGTTAATATCTTCTGCTTCTGTTAGGTCCATACCATTTCTGTCCTTGTTTATAGTTGTGAAAATATTGTGAAATGGGTGGTTTTATTTCTTCAAACTATCAGCTATTCAAATACCTATAATCTTGCTTGTAAGCATATAACTTTATTAGTTTTGAAAGTGTGAAAGTGAAAGTGAAGCTTGCTAAGTTGTGCCCAACTCTTGGTGACCCCATGGACTATACAGTCCATGAAATTCTCCAGGCCAGAATACTGCAGTGGGTAGCCCTTCCCTTCTCTAGGGGATCTTCCTCACCCAGGGATCACACTCACGTCTCCCACATTGCAGGAAGATTCTTTACTAGCTGAGCCACAAGGGAAGCCCAAGAGTACTGTAGTGGGTAGCCTATACCTTCTCCAGAGGATCTTCCCAGCCCAGGGATTGAACTGGGGTCTCCTGTATTGCAAGCAGATTCTTTGCCAACTGAGCCATGAGGGAAACCCAAAGTTATTAGTTATTAGTTCATGGTACCCCACTCCAGTACTCTCGCCTGGAAAACCCCATGTTCGGAGGAGGCTGTTGCACTGCAGTCCATGGGGTCACGAAGAGTTGGACACAACTGAGCGACTTCACTTTGACTTTTCACTTTCATGCATTGGAGAAGGAAATGGCAACCCACTCCAGTGTTCTTGCCTGGAGAATCTCAGGGACCGGGGAGCCTGGTGGGCTGCTGTCTATGGAGTCGCACAGAGTTGGACACGACCAAAGCAACTTAGCAGCAGGCTTAGCAGCATCCTCTTTCAATAATTTGACTCATAAGCATTTTAGACAGACTTAATAGTCTTCGAGTTGCCTCAGACATGAACATATTCCAACACATTGATCCATAATGTTTTTATAAGTTCAAACTTTTTTTGCAATGGCTTTTGCATACAAACCACAGACATACTGATCAAATTATCCCCAGAGTATGTTGGGTAGGTTGGATAACAGAGTCAAGTTTCAGATCAGTGTCTCTTGCTTAGCATAAATACCTGTATTAAAAGTAACATACCTATCTACAAGATAGGATGAGTATCACATATGATAGCATGTGTAAAATAGGTACATTTTGGTATACTGAAATACTCTTATTAACTTAAATGTAGATTAAAACAATGAGGTAGAAACAGGAAAACAATCTTTGCTTCTACTTTCCATTTAAATTATTTCTTTAAACCCTTTATTTTCTTAATCCTAGAGGAAAACATAAGAAATTTCCTTAGGATTCTGTTCAGGTAATATGGTGTCCACATATGCCCCCCCTGATAAGATCTGGTCAGAATGCATGGGGAATGTATTTGATCGTTGAAAATATATAGGAACTGCTTGACCAGATTCTAAGTAACCTATTTGATCTGAATTTTTTATTTTCCTTCCTGTTCCCTCTAGCCCCCACACATGAACTTAGCTTAGTGGTAAACCTGGATAGAGCATGATGGTGCAGACAGAGGGCTCCAGGAGAGGCTTTCTGCTTCTGACTTAAAGAGCAGGAACCTCAACTTCTAAAGCTAACAGTAAGTTTAAAAAACCCTATAATTTGTTTTTTCTTTTGTATTTTTCTGTTCTCTCTATGCCCTGGACCATAGATAGTTCAGTGGCATTGGTAACTGCAGTGGCAGCAGAGAGAGAAACAATGCATTACCTTTAGGGTAACAATGATTCAGATGTTAGAGATTAATAATTAATCTTTAATTAATAATTAGAAATTTCTCACCAGAAACCATGGAAGAAGGAACTTGCACAACGTATTTAAAGTATTGAGAAAAAAGAGCTGTCAAGTGGTAAATTTTATAGCCAGTGAAAATATCTTTCTGAAATGAAGGTGAAGTAAAGACATTTTCAGATGAAGAAAAACTAAGAAAATTCATAACCAACAAATAAGCTCTAAAATTATTGCTAAAATTTCTTCAGGTATAAAGGAGATGATACTAGAAGGAAACCTAGAACACTGAAATATCAGGAAGGATGAACAACAGAAATGATATATATTTAAGTCAATATTTGCAATTGTTTGGCAATTGATTACACACACATACACACACATTGTATACATACATGCACATACTTGCTAAACATGCTTTAAGAACTTTAGAGGATAGTTTATACTATATGTGTATAGTTTATGTATGTGTATGTGTGTGTGTGTGTATGTATATAATTTCACTTGAAGTAGAAAGATGTTGATTTTAAGTAGCCTGTGAAAAGTATGCATTTTAAATCCTAAGGTTTTTTTTTTTCTTTTTTTGCAAAGAGATATAGTTAAAATTACAATTGATACATTAAGCTGGAACATAATATTCAAATAACCCAGCATAAAAGAGAGAAAGGGAAATGAAAAACAGAAAAGAAGACAAGTAAAAAGAATAATCCAAATCAGTCAATAACTACATTTCTGGAAGTTTATTTTAAAGCATCTATTAAAAAATATAGCTTGTCAAAAGGTATTAAGAAAACAACACAACTACATGCTGTCCATAAGAAACTCACTTCAAAATTAATGATATAGATTGGTTATAATCTAAAGGATGGAAAAAGTTATGCTCTGCAAAAGCTAATCAAAGAAGGTTTGAGTGACTATGTTACTCTCTGAAGTAGATCTCAAAGCAAATTACCAGGGATGAAAGAAGATATTATACATTGATAAAGGGTCAGTTCACCAAGGAGAAATAACAATCTTAAATGTTTGTATACTTAAAAATAGAACCTTGAAGTATACAAAGCAGAAACTCAAAGAAATGAAAGTACCCTGGAAGCTCATCCATCCTTAACTGCATCTGCCACCTCTGTCTCTTGCAGTCACATCTTTTTTTTTTTTTTTTTAAATTTCACTTGTGCTTTCCCATTGTTATCCACATATGCTGTCTTAGCCCCACCTCAATTAAAACAATATTTTCTTGACCTCCCATCGCTGTAGAAACTATCATTTTTTTTTCTTTTACAGTAAAAACTTGGAAGTTGTCTGTGTTACCCTGCCTTCACCTGCACTCCTCTCACTGCATATTGAACACACTTTATATGCCCATAATTCCATAAAAATTGCAGTTCTCAAGGTCATGAATGCCTCTACAGTGCCTAATCCAATAGCCATTCTTCCTTTCTCACCTTCCTGAACTTTTGGCAGCATTTGACAGTGCTGATCATTCCCTCTGTGGAGTGTTTTCAAACTCCATCCTTTGACCGCACTGGCTGTTTTTCTCCGCTGTTTTACATCCACTTCAGGTAACTGACCTGTGAACAAGGAAAGACTACCCACCTCCGTAGTAGCAGCTTTTTCTAAAACTGGTCAATTTACTGTATCTTCTAGTTGCTCAAGCCAAAACGAGCAAACAGAAAAGCACAATTTTATCCTGAATGTCTGTTCATCTTTCACATGAAATTCATTAGCAGATCTAGTTTGAAATACTTTCTGAATCTTATAACTTTTGAATAACTCCACTGTTTAGCCTGTGTGCATAGCACTGTCATCTTCACTTAGATTTTTGTGTTGACCTCCAGGAAGTCTCCCTTTTTTATCTTTGTTTCCATATGCACCCACTGTATTTTCCACACTAATGTGAGATTGATCTTTCTGAATGTGAAGTTAGATCATGTCATATCTCTGTGGTTCCACTCTCTCAAGAAAAGCCAAATAATTTTTATGTGCAACAGGGCTCTGCATAGTCTTCCCCTCCTGATAAGCCATCCTTAATTCCTTCTCCTAGCTGACTCACTCAACACCATCCAGCCACTTTGATCTCATTCTTTTTTCAGTGCACAGAAAATGTTTTGTAGGTCATCTGTAACTGCTTCTCTACAATCGTACTGAGCTGTTCCTCAGTTATATCTATGGCTTTTACTAGCAATTCCATTATAAATACTGTATCTCTCATCACTCTATGACCCTTAACCTGTTTTCTTCCCCCTCATTCTTAGTTCTTTCTACCATTTGCCATAATGTGTATTTATTTGTATCTGTTTTATTTCCTGTTTTCCACTTAAAAGTGAGTGATAAAAAAACAGGCCTTTTCTCTTTTAAAAATTTTAATTGACCTATAATTGATATCATATTAATTTCAGGTATAACATGATTCATTATTTGTACATATTATGAAATAATCACTACAGTGTCTAGCTACATTCTTTACTATGCCTAGTTAAAAAAAAAATTTTTTTATTGTCATAATAAGAACCTTTAAGATCTGCTCTGGAAGCAAGGTTCAAATACACAACACACTATTGTTAGCTATAATCCTCATGCTGTACTTTACATTCTATGACTTACTTATTTTATAACTAGCAGTTTGTATCTTTTGACCACCTCATATTTTTTATTGGCAGTGTTTCTATCAGTGAAAGTAAAGACTGGCACATAATAGCTGCTCAGTAAACATTTGACAGATGACTGGTGGAATGTAAAGGCGACCGTTGTGCCTGACAGAGAATGATGATCAGGAGGAAGACTGGATAACCTATGAAAGAAAAGCAAGGACACCGAGGAGCCACTCTGTGGCTTGAAGAAGAAAATTGATAGTACCTGCATTGGAATGGTGAGTGATCACTGTGTCTGCTGTGGCAAGAATGGATTTTAGGGAAACAGGATTTAGGAAGGTAGGTGCCTAGTGAACAGTCTGAGAGAGAATTGTGGCCTAGGCATGTACAGTAGGGTATTCCAGCATTAGCCACAGAGTGGGTGGTGGTGATGTGACCACTGTAACCGGGATGTTTTCAAGCATCTAGAAGGCTGTTTAACATGGGCATCTAAAGATGGGTGCTGACGGTATGTAAGTGGGAGGCCACATCACAGTAGGTGAAAAGAGGGACTAGATGAGATTATTTAGATAAGAATAGATGCATGCACAATGTAGTCCAACAAATACATTTAGGTATTTGAACAGGGCTCAGAGAACAACAACAAAAAAGAAAAAAGAGAAGCCAATATCATGAGGTTAAGCCCATATTATAATGGTATAAACTAGGAGAGAGTGGTGAGTCTAAAGAAGCCAATAGTAGTATAAAATGTTTCAAAATGAAAACGATAGTTAATGGTGCCAAGTGTTCCAGACAGAGAGTATGTAGGTTGAAAATATATAGGCCTAATATTCAAAAGCAGAGACATTACTTTGCCGACTAAGGTCTGTGTAGTCAAGGCTATGATTTTTCCTGTGGTCATGTATGGATGTGAGAGTTGGACTGTGAAGAAGGCTGAGCGCCGAAGAATTGATGCGTTTGAACTGTGGTGTTGGAGAAGACTCTTGAGAGTCCCTTGGACTGCAAAGAGATCCAACCAGTCCATTCTGAAGAAAATCAGTCCTGGGATTTCTTTGGAAGGAATGATGCTAAAGCTGAAACTCCAGTACTTTGGCCACCTCATGCAAAGAGTTGACTCACTGGAAAAGACTCTGATGCTGTGAGGGGTTGGGGGCAGGAGGAGAAGGGGACGACAGGATGAGATGGCTGGGTGGCATCACTGACTCGATGGAAGTGAGTCTGAGTGAACTCCGGGAGTTGGTGATGGACAGGGAGGCCTGGCATGCTGCGATTCATGGGGTCACAAAGAGTTGGACACGACTGAGTGATTGAACTGAACTGAACTGAATATTATCTAATATAGGCTATTAGATAAGCAATGTGAAATTCCATAAGGTTCATAGAATTCATTCATTGAACAGCAACAACGACATGTAGCAGAACAGTGTTTTTGGAATGGCACTAAATTTTATCAAAGAAGACAGAATTAGTGTTAATATTCTAGTAGTTTACACTGGCATTAAGTAATTGATAGCACATAAATCACTTTTTAATTTTATTTTTAAACATGCCATTATCTAATCATTTTCCCTAATAATTTTCATTCATGGAGTTGATTCCAGGTTTATTTGTACATACAAAAAGTAATATATGCAGGGTTATTTATTGCATTATTGCTGATTGTACCGCTATTTCTCATGGCAAAATAATGTTGAAATAAGGTACTCATTCATTTACTGATAGATAAATAAGAAATGATATAGCAGTAAGGCTTCCATGTAGCTGAACTGTGAATGAAGAATGGGTTTATGAACTGATATGAATTGACCACTGAGAGATACAGTTGTAAATATATGATGTATATAAACATAAGAAATTGTTGAACATTGTTAATACTATAATGCTATTAGTGTAAAAGATCAGAAAAAAAACTAATACATGTGTTATCTTGAATAAGCATGCAGTATTTTCAGAATTTTCTTCAAGATGCTGTGTTTTATCCCTCATTTAGGTACAGAACTACTTATTTGAGGTGCAGGGATGGGAACTAGACTTGTATAGTGTACTGTTTTGTGAATTTTAGGTTTAGAAACAAATGTTATGCTATATAAAGTAAACATTTAAAAAGAAGACTTCTAAAAAGGCATTTGTACCTTTTAAAAAAGTGATTAGTGTTCGTTTCTTTTCATTGTTGATTTTATTTTTATTTGTTTTATCAGTGATCTAAAACATATACATAGAAGGACACCCCAGTGGGAAATGGAAGAGGACACTTTGTCATGTTCCAGATGATTTATAGTTAATCTCTGGTCAGTGACGTTGATGTAGGAGAAAAAACAGTTGCAATAGTTAGGCTCAGAAACATCTTTGAAATAAAATACAAATCACTTCCTAAAGAAAAGTCAGTGTCAGTAATTGTTACATCAGTTCGTTTAAGTCTCTGAGTCATGCCTGACTCTTTGCAACCACATGGACCACAGCACGACAGGCCTCTCTGTCCATCACAAACTCCCGGAGTTTACCCAAACTCATGTCAGTTGAGTCAGTGGTGCCATCCAACCATGTCATCTTCTCTTGTCCCCTTCTCCTCCTGCCTTCATCTTTCCCAGCACCAGGGTCTTTTCAAATGAGTCAGCTCTTCGCATTAGGTGGCCAAACTGTAGAAGTTACAGCTTCAGCATCAGTCCTTCCAATGAATATTCAGGACTGATCTCCTTTAGGATGGACTGGTTAGATTTCCCTGCACTTCAAGGGACTCTCAAGAGTCTTCTCAAACACTTCAAAAACATCAATTCTTCGGTGCTCACCTTTTTTCATAGTCCAACACTCACATCCATACATGACTACTGGAAAAACCATAGCCTTGACTAGATGGACCTTTGTTGGCAAAGGAATGTCTCTGCTTTTTAATATGCTGTCTAGTTCAGTCATAAATTTCCTTCCAAGGAGTAAGCATCTTTTAATTTCATGGCGGCAGTCTCAATCTGCAGTGATTTTGGAGCATCAAAAAATAAAGCCTGCCGCTGTTTCCATTGTTTCCCAATCTTTTTGGCATGAAATGATGGGATCAGATGCCATGATCTTGGTTTTCTGAATGTTGAGCTTTAAGTCAACTTTTTGACTCTCCTCTTTCACTTTCATCAAGAGGGTCTTTAGTTCTTCTTCCCTTTCCATCATAAGGATTGTGTCATCTGCATATCTCAGGTTATTGATATTTTTCCTGGCAATCTTGATTCCAGCTTGTGCTTTCTCCATGCCAGTGTTTCTCATGGTGTACTCTGCATATAAGATAAATAAGCAGGGTGACAATATACAGCCTTGATGTATTCATTTTCCTAGTTGGAACAAATCTGCTATTCCATGTCCAGTTCTAACTATTGCTTCCTGACTTGCATACAGATTTCTCAAGAGGCAGGTCAGGTGGTCTAGTATCCCCATCTCTTTCAGAACTTTCCACAGTTTATTGAGATCCACACAGTCAAAGGCTTTGGCATAGTCAATAAAGCAGAAATAGACGTTTTTTGGAACTCTTTTTTTCCATGATCCAGCGGATGCTGGCAGTTTGATCTCTGGTTCCTCTGGCTTTTCAAAACCAGCTTGAACATCTGGAAGTTCAGGTTCACATATTGTTGAACCTGGCTTGGAGAATTTTGAGCATTACTTCTTTACTAGCATGTGAGATGAGTGCAAATGTGTGGTAGTTTGAGCATTCTTTGGCATTGCCTTTCTTAGGGATTGGAATGAAAACTGACCTTTTCCAGTCCTGTGGCCACTGCTGAGTTTTCCAAATTTGCTGGCATATTGAGTGCAGCATTTTCATAGCATCATCTTTTAGGATTTGAAATAGCTCAACTGGAATTCCATCACCTCCATTAGTTTTGTTCATAGTGATGCTTTCTAAGGCCCACTTGATTTCACATTCCAGGATGTCTTGGCTCTAGGTGAGTGATCACACCATCGTGATTATCTGGGTCATGAATATCTGTTTTATACAGTTCTTCTGTGTATTCTTGCCACCTCTTGTTAATATCTTCTGCTTCTGTTAGGTCCATACCATTTCTGTTCTTTATTGAGCCCATCTTTGCATGAAATATTCTCTTGGTATTTCTAATTTTCTTGAAAAGATCTCTAGTCTTTCCCATTATATTGTTTTCCTCTATTTCTTTGCACCAATCAATGAGGAAGGCTTTCTTAACTCTCCTTGCTATTCTTTGGACCTGTGCATTCAAATGAATATACCTTTCCTTTTCTCCTTTGCTTTTTGCTTCTCTTCTATTCACAGCTATTTGTAAGGCCTCCTTAGACAGTCATTTTGCATTTTTGCATTTCTTTTTCTTGGCGATGGTCTTGATCCCTGTCTCCTATACAGTGTCATGAACCTCATTCCATAGTTTATCAAGCACTCTGTCTATCAGATCTAGTCCCTTAAATCTATTTCTCACTTCCACTGTATAATCGTAAGGGACTTGATTTAGGTCATACATGAATGGTCTAGTGGTTTTCCCTATCTTCTTCAATTTAAGTCTGGATTTGGCAATAAGGAGTCCATGATATGAGCCATAGTCAGCTCCTGGTCTTGTTTTTGCTGACTGTATAGAGCTTAAC
Source organism: Budorcas taxicolor (assembly GCF_023091745.1). Taxonomy (NCBI): domain Eukaryota; kingdom Metazoa; phylum Chordata; class Mammalia; order Artiodactyla; family Bovidae; genus Budorcas; species Budorcas taxicolor. The sequence goes on along the minus strand of NC_068915.1, from coordinate 9,258,886 downwards.
CATCTTTGGCTGCAAAGAATATAATCAGTCTGATTTCGGTGTTTACCATCTGGTGATGTCCATGTGTGGAGTCTTCTCTTGTGTTGTTGGAAGAGGTTGTTTGCTATGACCAGTGCATTCTCTTGGCAAAACTCTATTAGCCTTTGCCCTGCTTCATTCCATATTCCAAGGCCAAATTTGCCTGTTACTCCAGTTGTGTCTTGACTTGCTACTTTTGCATTCCAGCCCCTATAATGAAAAGGACATCTTTTTTGAGTGTTAGTTCTAGATGGTCTTGCAGGTCTTCATAGAACCATTTAACTTCAGCTTCTTGAGCATTACTGGTTGGGGCATAGACTTGGATTACCATGATTTTGAATGGTTTGCCTTGGAAACAAACAGAGATCATTCTCTTGTTTTTGAGATAGTATTGAAGTACTGCATTTCAGATTCTTTTGTTGACTCTGATGGCTACTCCATTTCTTTTAAGGGATTCTTGCCCATAGTAGTAAATATAAGGGTCCTCTGAGTTAAATTCACCCATTCTAGTCCATTTTAGTTCGCTGATTCTTAAAATGTCAGTGTTCACTCTTTCCATCTCCTGTTGACCACTTCCATGTTACTCTCATTCATGGACCTAACATTCAGTGAGTCGGCACTTCACATCAGGTGGCCAAAATATTGGAGCTGAGCTTCAGCATCAGTCCTTGAAATGAATATTTAGGATTAATTTCCTTCAGGATTTACTGGTTTGATCTACTTACAGTCCAAGGGACTCTCAAGAGTCTTCTCTTACACTGTAGTTCAAAAGCATCAATTCTTCTGAATCAGCCATCTTCATGGCCCAACACTCACATACATACATGACTGCTGGAAAAACCAATAGCTTTGAATATGCAGACCTTTGTTGGCCGAGTAATGTCTCTGCTTTTTAATACACTGTCTAGGTTTGTCATAGCTTTTCTTCCTAGGAGCAAGCATGTTTTAATCTCATGGCTACAGTCATCATCTGCAGTGAATTTGGAGCCCAAGAAAATAGTCTGCTATTAGTTTCAATTTTTTCCCCATTTATTTGCCATGAAGTGTTGGGACTAGGTGCTGTAGTCTTAGTTTATTATTGTTTTTAATAATGAGTTTTAAATAAGCTTTTCCACTCTGTTCTTTAACCTTCATCAAGAGGCTCTTTTAGTTCCTCTTTACTTTCTGCCATTAGGGTGTTGTCATCTGCATATCTGAGAAAATCTTGATTCCAAGAAATCTTTATTCCAACCTGTGCTTCATCCAACCTGGCATTTTGAATGATGTATTCTGCATTTCAGTTTAAAAAGAGGGTGACAGTATATAGCCTTGACACACTCCTTTCCCAGTTTAGAACCAGTCTGTTGTGTTGTTTCATGTCTGGTTCCATCTGTTGTTCCATATTGCTTCTTGACCTGCATGCAGATTTCTCAAAAGGTAGGTAAGTTGGTCTGTTAGCCATATCTCTTGAAGAACTTTCCATAGTTTGTTGTTATCCACACAGTCAGAGGCTTTAGTGTAGTCGATGATTCAGAAGTAGATGTTTCTCTGGAACTCTCTTGCTTTTTCTAGGAGCCAACGAATGTTGGCAATTTGATCTCTGGTTCTTCTGCCTTTTCTAAATATAGCTTGTACATCGGGAAGTTCTTGGTTCACATGCTGTTGAAGCCAAGATTGAAGGATTTTGAGCTAGCATGTGAAGTGAGTGAAGTGAGCACAATTGTACATTAGTTTGAACATTCTTTGGCATTGCCCTCCTTTGGGATTGGAATGAAAACTGACCTTTTCCAGTCCTGTGGCCACTGCTGAGTTTTCCAAGTTTGTTGGTATATTGAGTGAAGCACTTTGACAGCATCATCCTTTAGGATATGAAATAGCTCAACTGGAATTCCATCACCTCCATCCACTAGCCTTGTTTATAATAATGCTTCATAAGGTCCACTTGATTTCACACTCCAGGCTATCTGGCTCTAGGTGAGTGATCATACCATCATGGTTATCAGGGTCATTAAGACTTTTTTTGTACAGTTTCCCTGTGTATTCTTGTCAGCTCTTCTTAATATCTTCTGTTTATATTAGGTTAATAGTGTTTCTGTCCTTTATTGTGCCCTTCTTTGCTTGAAATATTCCCTTGGTGCCTGTCATTTTCTTGGACGTCTCTAGTCTTTCTTATTCTATTGTTTTCCTCTATTTCTTTGCATTGTTCACTGTGATATATGGGAATTAACAGTTGGTCAACTCTTCACAGAGTGGTTGTAAGAAAACCTAAGTTTTGGTTTTGAGCTGCTAGGTGTAGAGGTGGTCAGTTAGGAGAAGGAACCAAAGTGAAAATAAGAACCAAGACTTTATTCACTTACTACAACCTTGTAGGCAGGAAGGCAAAACAGGAGGCAGGAATGTTGCATTTTCCCCTGAGTTGGTATCAGGAAGTGTCAGCCTGATGACACAGCACAAGTGGCGTAATCCTCTCACAGCCAAGGAGCCTTGAATGAAAGTCTCCTGACGTTTTAGGTACCCAGGGAGCTTGGTGGTTAGAACAAGGGGAGGGGTAGGAGTAGAAAAGTACTGAGTGGAGAATTATCTTAGTCAAACTCTGCACCCCTGAAAGGAGTTGTCAGCAGGAACTCCTGAAAAGTTCTTCACCCTAAACTCGCATCCCCTTCACTGGGAGGCCTCTGACTGAAGGCACTTGGGCCGGGAATAGAGGCAGGCCTGGAGCATGGCTGGTGGGGAGGGAAGAACTCTGAAGGGACCAGTGGGCCTGTGTTTACATCTCTCTCCAGAAAACTAACACACTGGCTGTGCACTCAGTGTGGTGCACGGAGGGCCACTGTCTCCTGTGAGACTTGACAGGTAAAGCCGTGTGCTCACCTGTGGTCAGGATCAAAAGATCACACACAGAACTTGGGCCTGGAGCCAGACTTTTTAATAAGCTATGTGAACGTGTTTCTAAAGCTATAAAGCATTATTTATATTTAAGACATACATATTATTAATGCTTTTTATTAATTAGACTTCCCTGGTGGCTCACACAGTAAAGCATCTGTCTAAAATGCGGGAGACCTGGGTTCGATCCCTGGGTCGGGAAGATCTCCTGGAGAAGGAAATGGCAATCCACTTCAGTACTATTGCCTAGAAAATCCCATAGACAGAGGAGCCTGGTAGGCTACAGTCCATGGGGTCGCAAAGAGCCGAACACGACTGAGTGATTTCACTTTCACTTTTAATATTAATGCAGTTAAAAGTATGAGGGCACAAGCAGTATTTCCTTATATAGAGAAAATAATTCTATAGAACATTTAAATTTAAGACAAACGTCACGTTACTCTACCCTTGCTCTAACCCCCTGTTGTAGTTGACTACTGGGAAGAAATTGTTAATATGATAATTTAAAATATTTTGAGAAAGAATAATTATACTGATTAAAATGCAAAGAAAACTCTTCCTTGTTGGGAACAATGGATATTGGATTGTGAAAATATGATTTAAGATCCAAGTATCCTGAGAAATTTGAAGTGACTCCATGAGCAGGTTGTACATAATGATATTGTATGAATATATTAACATTTTAGATATTTCTGATAGAATTTGGTTTAGGTTGATTTTATCTTTACTGTATTATGGATGTCTGAGTCTAGTTGGATCGTGTTTGGCCTCCTTATACACAACAGATGCACTATTTGCATAACTAAGATTTATATGTGGGCTTGTTTTTTGGCTGTCTCTAGATTTATGACACCAAATTATGTTTTATGCATATGGAAGAAAATCTGATGAGGTAATGGATGTCAGTGGAAAGAAGAGTTAATTTAGTTCCTCTTACAAATAGTAGGGGCTTCCCTGGTGACTCAGATGGTAAAGCGTATGCGTGCAATGCAGGAGACCTGGGTTCCATCCCTGCATCAGGAAGATTCCCTGGAGAAGGCAATGGCAACCTACTCCAGTACTCCTGCCTGGAAAATCCTATGGATAGAAGAGCCTGGTAGGCTACAGTCCATGGGATCAGAAACAGTTGGACACAACTGAGCAACTTCACTTCATAAATATTAAATATTTTTAAAGTCACTCTGATATAATTTTGGGTATGTGAATTAATTGCTTCATTCATGGATGTATATATCTTACATAGAAGGTTTTTAAAGTTAAAAAATGGCTATAATGTTTAGAAATAATGTGTATCTTTATTTCTAATTGTATTGCTTGAATAATATATTTGAACTCTTTAGTAACTATATTATTTTTCACTAAGATTTTGGATTTTATTGGCGAACTCTACAATTATATATCAGTTTAAATAATTTAAGCATAATGACATTTAAATCTTTTTAGAATGTGTAATAATCATATATTTAGATATGAAAATGCTTTCAGAGGATAAAAGTTAAAAAACAACTTCTTGTTTAAAATATGATACTGATCCATTTTTCTTATGACTTGATCTCATTTAATTCTGATACATCAGTTAGAAACATGTAACACTGTGAAATAAGCATTAGCTTATTTAGCTCAAGTATTCTTAAGTTCAAATCTGCTCTCTATTATATAGCTAAACAGAGACAAATTAATGAGCTCGGTTTCCTCAGTGGCATTTATATGGGTAATAAAACTATCACACACTAATGTTGAAACATATTAAAGTATATAATCATGTAGGTATACATAGGTATTTATGTGCGATTATATACACACACGTAAAACATTTTTAATATTGTATTTGACTATAGACATATATTTGTGTATTCTTATTTGTATATTCAATAGCTGAGATATATACGTTATCTACCCTTCAAATAGTTTATAATCTGATGATGGAAATAGAGAAAAGTAAGTATATAGAAATGTAGGGTACCATGGAGCTGAGAGTAGAGGCAGCCTGAGCTGAGTGAAAGATATATTTGGAAAAACAAAAAACAAACCAGGATTGAATATGGTTAGGCTTTCTAGAAACAAGTGAGAAATTAAAAATAAAATGAAAAATAAAATTTAAGGAAAAAAGGAACATGGTCATTCATGTAGGAATCATAAAGAGAGAAACAGAAGAATAAAATAAAGTTGTTTAATTAGAAAACACTTTTTAATTGTTGATGATGTTTAAGCAAGAAGGGAATAGGTAAGATGAGAGTGTAAATGAGTGGCAGATTTTGTGTATTACGGAAGAAACTTTGGACTTTATTTGGTGACACAATATATTAAGCTAATAGTTAAATAATTCCTTAAAATATCCATCTGACAGACTGGTGGATAATGGATTGGTTGGGTTAAGTTTGAAATAAGAAGGTGATTACTGGCATTTTTTTTTTTTTTTTTTACCATGGACAGGGTGGAATTCTGAACAAAGTATAAAATATAGATAGAAAAAAAAAAAAAAATAGAAAGCATCAGTAAGCCAGCCAGTTCAGTCGCTCAGTCATGTCTGACTCTTTGCGACCCCATGGACTGTAGAATACCAGACTTCCCTGTCCATCACCAACACCCAGAGCTTGCTCAAACTCATGTCCATTAAGTTGGTGATGCCATCCATCTCATTCTCTGTCAACCCCTTCTCCTTCTGCCTTTAGTCTTTCCCAGCATCAGGGTCTTTTCTAATGAGTCAGTTATTTGCATCAGGTGGCCAAAGTATTGGAGTTTCAGCTTTAACATCAGTCCTTCCAATGAATATTCAGGACTGATTTCCTTTAGGATGAACTGTTTGGATCTACTTGCAGTCCATGGGACTCTCAAGAGTCTTCTCCAACACCATAGTTCAAAAGCATCAATTCTTTGGCACTCAGCTTTCTTTATAGACCAACTCTCACATCCACATGTGACTATTGAAAAAAACCATAGCTTGGACTAGCTGGACATTTGTTGTCAAAGTAATGTCTCTGCTTTTTAATATACTGTCTATGTTTGTCATAGCTTTTCTTCCAAGGAGCAAGCATATTTTAATTTCATGGCTGCAGTCACCATCTGCAGCGATTTTGGAGCCCACGAAAATAAAATCTGCCACTATTTCCATTGTTTCCCCATCTGCCATGATGTGATGGGACCAGATGGTATAATCTTAGTTTTCTGAATGTTGAGTTTTAAGCCAACTTATAAACTCTCCTCTTTCACTTTCATTAACAGGTTCTTTAGTTCTTCTTTGCTTTCTGCCATAAGGCTGGCATCATCTGTGCATCTGAGGTTATTGATATTTCTTGCGGCTATTTTGATTCCAGCTTGTGCTTCATCCAGCCTGGCATTTTGCGTGATGTACTTTGCATATAAGTTAAATAAGCAGGGTGACAAAATACAACCTTGATGTACTCCTTTCCCGATTTGGAACCAGTCTGTTGTTCCATGTCTGATTCTAACTATTGCTTCTTGACCTGCATACAGATTTCTCAGAAGGCAGGTCAGGTGGTCTGGTATTCCCATCTCTTGAAGAATTCTCCGTAGTTTGTTGTGATCTACACAGTCAATAAATTCTTAAAATATTATAAAATGCATATTTTAATATATTTTAAAATCCCACATTCTTTTAATTTTGTTAGACATTTCAAAGTAGATATGACCAAATAAACTGAAGGAATCTCAGTTTTAGAAGTATAGTGTACAGATCGATAGCGAGATAGATCTGGGTACACATGCACATATGCAGTAATCATTTGTATATGTCTGTATCAATTTCAATCTGGAGTAGACTGAACATGCATGCTAGAACACAAGCTCATGTTCACAGTTGAGTCTACAGTACAGAAAAATAGTGGAAATAGGGAAATTTACATCAGAGTTATTCAGTCATTTCAGGTCAAAGACACATTTTATTCAAAGTTATTGTTGGAGGATAAATATAGCTTCAAATTTTATGTTTTGAAAAGTTCCAAGGCACTTTTAATTCCAAGTTGCATAAGCTGCTTTCAGGAGAAAATAGAACTTAGTTACATAAGACAGAAAGCACATTAAGGTTTTGATCTTCGTGTAGGGAGCAAAGGTTTAGCTCTAGGTGAAAAACACATCCAGTTAACTGTACCTTCAGAGATATTTAAAAAATAAGTACAGTTTATGAGCCATCACTGTCCCCAAAGTAACCATGTTTCCCTGACTCCTGTGATCATTTAAAAATATTTGTCATTCTGTGATGTCTATATATATTTAAAGCTTTGTGATTCTAAGGGGTAAAAATTTCTGTATTAAAATATTTTAGTGGAGAAAAGTCTTTGTTGTTTGATTAAATGGCAGAAAAATGCAGCAGAGATGTTTGTGATTTATAGTAGAGTACTAAGCCAGATTTACATTTTTATTCACCTAAAAATTTATTAAAACATTTCAAAGACGTACAAGAAAAAATACTAAGAGAATACCATGGAGGTCTAGTAGTTAGGACTCAGTGCTTCCACTGCAGGGGACACAGTTTGATCCTTGGCCAGAAAACTAAGATCCCACATGCCTTACTGAGGGGCCAAAAAGAAAAAAAGGTAATAAAAAATAAGAGTGAATAAAGAACATTAAAAAAGAAAAAAAAAATTTAAAAAGGTATCCATAAACTCATTCCTTAGATATAGCCAGTTTCAAACTATGTCATATTTATTTTATATGTTTTAATTATTAAAGGAAAAAATAAAGAGCTAGATGAAGGAGATTAAGAGGTACAAACTTCCAGTTACAAAATACATGTGTCCTGGATATTAAGTGTACAATGTGTAATACAGATGTACAATGTGGAATATAATCAACAATACTGTAATAACTTTGTATAATAAAAGATGGTAACTAGACTTACCTTGTTGATCATTTGATGATATACAGAAATATATCATTTTGTTATATACCAAGAAATAACAAAATGTTTTAGGTCAATTATATATCAGAAACAAATAAACCATTCATAGAGATCAGATTTGTGATTACCAGAGGAAGAGGGAAGAGAGGATAGAATGCAGTGAAAAGGTACAAACTTACAGTTATAAGAAATTAGTATGAGGGGTGTAACAAACAACCTGAAAAAGATAATTAACAATGCTCTATGTTTTATATTGGAGAAGGAATTGGCAACCCACTCCAGTATTCTTGCCTGGAGAAACTCAGGGACGGAGGATCCTGGTGGGCTGCCGTCTATGGGGTCGCACAGAGTCGGACATGATTGAAGCGACTTAGCAGCATGTTATATATAGACATAAATGGTGTTATATATATCAGTTCAGTTCAGTCGCGTCCAACTCTTTGTGACCCCATGGACCGCAGCACGCCAGGCCTCCCTGTCCATTACCAACTCCCTGAGTCTACCCAAACTTGTCTCCATTGAGTCGGTGATGCCATCCAACCATTTCATCCTCTGTCTTCCCCTTCTCCTCCTGCCTTCAATCTTTCCCAGCATCCGGGTCTTTTCCAGTGAGTCAGATCTACGCATCAGGTGGCCAAAGTATTGGAGTTTCAGCTTCAACATCACTCCTTCCAGTGAACACTCAGGACTGATCTTCTTTAGGATGGACTAGTTGGATCTCCTTGCAGTCCAAGGGACTCTCAAGAGTCTTCTTCAATGCCACAGTTCCAAAGCATCAATTCTTTGGTGCTCAGGTTTCTTTATAGTCCAACTCTCACATCCATACATGACTACTGGAAACACCATAGCCTTGACTAGATGGACCTTTGTTAGCAAAGGAATGTCTCTGCTTTTAATTTTTTTTTATCTTTAATTTCTTTTTTTTATTTATAGAAATTTATTAATATATAGGAGTTAGTATATACACATGTATTTCCTTGCTATGTCAACTGAGAGGACATAGAAGCAATGATACCTTATTAGTAACTAACATTCTATCACCCAGATCTTGTTTTCTTTCTTTTTTTTTTTTTAGTTTTTTATTTTTTTAATTTTAAAATCTTTAATTCTTACATGTGTTCCCAAACATGAACCCCCCTCCCACCTCCCTTCCCATAACATCTCTGTGGGTCATCCCCATGCACCAGCCCCAAGCATGCTGTATCCTGCGTCAGACATAGACTGGCGATTCAATTCTTACATGATAGTATACATGATAGAATGCCATTCTCCCAAATCATCCCACCCTCTCCCTCTCCCTCTGAGTCCAAAAGTCCATTATAGACAGCTGCGTCTTTTTTCCTGTCTTGCATACAGGGTCGTCATTGCCATCTTTCTAAATTCCATTAAAAAGAATTCATTTGAATCAGTTCTGATGAGATGGATGAAACTGGAGCCGATTATACAGAGTGAAGTAAGCCAGAAAGAAAAACACCAATACAGTATACTAACACATATATATGGAATTTAGAAAGATGGCAATGTCTCTGCTTTTTAATATGCTGTCTAGGTTGGTCATATCTTTCCTTCCAAGGAGTAAGCATCTTTTAATTTCATGGCTGCAGTCACCATCTGCAGTGATTTTGGAGACCAAAAGTATAAAGTCATCCACTGTTTCCATTGTTTCCCTATCTATTTCCCATGAAATGATGAGAACAGATGCCATGATGTTAGTTTTCTGAATGTTGAGTTTTAAGCCACCTTTTTTACTTTCCTCTTTCATGGTCATCAAGAGGCTCTTTAGTTCTTCTTCACTTTCTGCAATAAGGGTGGTGTCATCTGCATATATATGTGTTTTATACACACACACACACACACACACACACACACACACACATATATATATATATATAGTGATTGCAGCCATGAAATTGAAAGATGCTAACTCCTTGGAAGAAATGTTATGGCCAACCTAGACAGCATATTAAAAAGCAGAGACATTCCTTTGCCAGGAAAGGTGCATCTAGTCAAGGCTATGATTTTTCCAGTAGTCATGTATACATGTGAGAGTTGGACTATAAAGGAAGTTGAGTGCTGAAGAATTAATGCTTTTGAACTGTGGTATTGGAGAAGACTCTTGAGAGTCCCTTGGACTGCAAGGAGATCCAACCAGTCCATTTCAAAGGAAATCAGTCCTGAGTGTTCATCAGAAGGACTGATGTTGAAGGTAAAACTCCAATACTCTGGCCACCTGATGTGAAAAGCTGACTCATTTAAAAGGATCCTCTCCTGTTTGCAGATGACATGATCCTCTACATGGAAAACCCTAAAGACTCCACCAGAAAATTACTAGAGCTCATCAATGAATATAGTAAAGTTGCAGGATATAAAATGAACACACAGAAATCCCTTGCATTCCTATACACCAATAATGAGAAAGTAGAAAAAGAAAGTAAGGAAACAATTCCATTCACCATTGCAACGAAAAGAATAAAATACTTAGGAATATATCTACCCAAAGAAACTAAAGACCTATATATAGAAAACTATAAAACACTGATGAAAGCAATCAAAGAGGACACTAATAGATGGAGAAATATACCATGTTCATGGATCGGAAGAATCAATATAGTGAAAATGAGTATATTACCCAAAGCAATTTACAAATTCAATGCAATCCCTATCAAGCTACCAGCCATATTTTTCACAGAACTAGAACAAATAATTTCAAGATTTGTATGGAAATACAAAAAACCTCGAATTGCCAAAGCAATCTTGAGAAAGAAGAATGGAACTGGAGGAATCAACCTGCCTGACTTCAGGCTCTACTACAAAGCCACAGTCATCAAAACAGTATGGTACTGGCACAAAGACAGACATATAGATCAATGGAACAAAATAGAAAGCCCAGAGATAAATCCACACACATATGGACACCTTATCTTTGACAAAGGAGGCAAGAATATACAATGGAGTAAAGACAATCTCTTTAACAAGTGGTGCTGGGAAAACTGGTCAACCACTTGTAAAAGAATGAAACTAGATCACTTTCTAACACCGCACACAAAAATAAACTCAAAATGGATTAAAGATCTAAATGTAAGACCAGAAACTATAAAACTCCTAGAGGAGAACATAGGCAAAACACTCTCAGACATAAATCACAGCAGGATCCTCTATGATCCACCTCCCAGAATTCTGGAAATAAAAGCAAAAATAAACAAATGGGATCTAATTAAAATTAAAAGCTTCTGCACAAGAAAGGAAAATATCAGCAAGGTGAAAAGACAGCCTTCTGAATGGGAGAAAATAATAGCAAATGAAACAAGTGACAAACAACTAATCTCAAAAATATACAAGCAACTTATGCAGCTCAATTCCAGAAAAATAAACGACCCAATCAAAAAATGGGCCAAATAACTAAATAGACATTTCTCCAAAGAAGACATACGGATGGCTAACAAACACATGAAAAGATGCTCAACATCACTCATTATCAGAGAAATGCAAATCAAAACCACAATGAGGTACCACTTCACACCAGTCAGAATGGCTGCGATCCAAAAATCTGCAAGCAATAAATGCTGGAGAGGGTGTGGAGAAAAGGGAATCCTCCTACACTGTTGGTGGGAATGCAAACTAGTACAGCCACTATGGAGAACAGTGTGGAGATTCCTTAAAAAGCTGCAAATAGAACTGCCTTATGACCCAGCAATCCCACTGCTGGGCATACACACCGAGGAAACCAGAATTGAAAGAGACACATGTACCCCAATGTTCATCGCAGCACTGTTTATAATAGCCAGGACATGGAAACAACCTAGATGTCCATCAGCAGAGGAATGGATAAGAAAGCTGTGGTACATATACACAATGGAGTATTACTCAGCCGTTAAAAAGAATTCATTTGAATCAGTTCTGATGAGATGGACGAAACTGGAGCCGATTATACAGAGTGAAGTAAGCCAGAAAGAAAAACACCAATACAGTATACTAACACATATATATGGAATTTAGAAAGATGGTAATGACGACCCTGTATGCAAGACAGGAAAAAAGACGCAGCTGTCTATAACGGACTTTTGGACTCAGAGGGAGAGGGAGAGGGTGGGATGATATCGGACAATGGCTTTCTATCATGTATACTATCATGTAAGAATTGAATCGCTAATCTATGTCTGACGCAGGATACAGCATGCTTGGGGCTGGTGCATGGGGATGACCCACAGAGATGTTATGGGGAGGGAGGTGGGAGGGGGGCTCATGTTTGGGAACACATGTAAGAATTAAAGATTTTAAAATGAAAAAAAAATAAAAATAAAAATAAAATGTGAATGATAAAAAAATAAATAAATAAATAAAAATAAAAGGATCCTGATGCTGGGAAAGATTGAAGGAAGGAAGGAAGATAAGGGGACAACAGAGGATGAAATGGTTGGATTGCATCACCAACTCAATGGAGACAAGTTTGGGTAAACTCGGGGAGTTGGTGATAGACAGGGAGGCCTGGCGTGCTGCAGTCCATGTGGTCGCAAACAGTCAGACACAACTGATTGACTGAACTGAACTGATGTTATATGTGAATATTGTTAAGAGTAAATCCTAAGAGGTCTCCTCACAAGGGAGATTTTTTTTTAATTTTCAGTCTATGTATGAATGTTCACTATTGTGGTAATCATTCCATGATTCATGTGAATCAAAGCATAATCATGTACACCTCAAACTTATGCAGTTGTATGTGAATCATATCTCAATAAAACGGGAGGAAAAACAAAGTTAAAAAAAAACATACACAGAGAAAGTGAAAGCACTCTGTCCCTCTTTACTCTTTCCTATTTTCGTGAGACTTATTTTACAACTTTTTCATTTCTTGATTTGAAAACAGATTGTTCTGCAATATTTTTAAATGTTTTTACTAAACTTCAAAATTTCATATCAGCACTCAGAAGACTTGATACAGCTTTTTCATGATTATTAATACTTTGCATGTTTCACTTAAAGCCCTTTACAGACTATGATGATAGTCATATATTTATAACAGCCAGTAGACATTTATATTATCTTTCAATCATAATTTTATTGTATATAGAATACCAGGAGAAAGTTTTAAGAAACCAAAATTCTGCATCTCTATTTCTGCATGTTGAGTAAACCCGTAAAATCAGCACACAGATAAAGAGAACATTAGCACACCCTTGAAGGTCCCTTGTGTTTCTCCTTCCAGCCATTGTTCCCTCTGGTATAACTACTATCCTAATTCCTAATAATTTTCCTCATTGTTTAATTTTTGATAAAAAGGAATTATATAATCTTTATCCCTTTATGACTGGCTTCCTGCCTGTAATGCTGTGTATTTGATACCTATCCACTTTGTTGTATTGGATAGATTTTACTCAGTTGCTGTATATTAAGTTGTATGAATATACTTCAGTTATACATGAAGAACCAGAAAATAAGAATGTCCTTTTAGCAAAGTAATGCTGTAGATGTACGGGTAGTAAAACTTACTTTTCTCTTGGGATATTCTAGATTCTCCCTCAGAAGCAATTTTTATTTTAGATATGACTTGTTAAAACCAAGACCATTAGGTATTGAAATGTTGATTGTGTGGTCTGTATGAGTTAAATAGTACAGTAGAAAGAAATAAAAGTAGCTGCTAGAATTAGGTACATTGAGAGTATGAAGTAGTGAAAGTCTGGCCTAATAGAGTGAGGAGGGCAGAAAAACTGTATGGGACAAAACAAAGTTCTGGCATTTAATGATATTTCAGTACCTTTTTGAATCTCTCATCCTTTGGTGTTGCTGGACTGGTGAGTTATTTACTCTCTTTTCTTTAGGCTAGTCAAAATCCATTATGAAGATACATTCATTGTAAGCTTGTTATGAAATCAGTATCATTTTTAATTTTATATGAGATGAATAACAAGTTAAAGACACTAAGAATTGGTATTTTCTTGAAGAGTGAGACAGAGAGGAAGAATAGAGCAGGGAAATGAGATTGAGGAAAGAAAAGGGCGTTCCTGGCAGGAAAATGGCTAAGCAAAGGCACAGGGGTGAGAATGAGAATGAGTTAGTGAAGTGGAGGGAGATGAAGTGTCAGTCTTTCCACGGAAGACCTTCAGTGTTAAGCAAAGTAGTTTGCAGACTTTTCATTATGTGCAGTGAGAAGTCTGCATATGTCAGCTGATGTGTGATAAATTGTATTTCAAGAAGATAAATCTTTGCCTTTTTTTTTTTTTTTCAGACTACTTATTTTTGTCTTCTGGTCCCCCCTCCCATTTTTTGTTAATAACCTATTGTTTACACCAAAAGTTTATGACTGTCTCATCAGATCCAGCCAAACATAATTGTGTCAGTTTTACTGCTTGTTTCCACATTTTTAGTATGACTGCTCTAGTTCATGCCCTCCTTATCTCCTTCTAAGACGATTGTAGTAGGTTTCCTGTTTTCCCTGCTTTCATTCTTAATGCCACTCCTCCATTTTATCTGCTCTTCAAAATGCTCTCTATATAATAGAAAATGAAAATCTGAACATATCTTCCTCTTGTTTAAGTGGCTCTTCATCCTCTGTGGGATAATGCCAAGACCAAATAACGTAGGGTGCCAAATAGGGCTCCTTTATAAGACCTGATTTGTAGCTTCCTTTTTTACATTGCCTGCTTACTTTTGGCTTTCATAATGCTAATGTATTATCTCTTGTGCACTCCAAGGACTGTTAACTCTTCTTTAAGCAGTAATACTTACATAAATAAATAATAAATAAATTTGAGTAGAATACCCTTTCCATCTTTTTGCCTGGATGATACTTAAAACTCAGTGGGAAGTTGAAGCATGTAGTAAAAACTTCAAACTGTACAGGAAAACTCAGGGGAAAAAAATCATGTTTTAATACTATTACCTAGCAATAAGCTGGAGAGGGCAATGGCACCCCACTCCAATACTCTTGCCTGGAAAATCCCATGGCTGGATGAGTCTGATGGGCCACACTCCATGGGGCCGCTAAGAGTCAGACACGACTTGAGCAACTTCACGACTTCACTTTCATGCATTGGAGAAGGAAATGGCAACCCACTCCAGTGTTCTTGCCTGGAGAATCCCAGGGACGGGGGAGCCTCGTGGGCTGCCGTCTGTGGGGTCGCACAGAGTCAGACACGACTGAAATGACTTAGCAGCAGCATACATATCTAAATAATTGTCAGTGGACACATAATTTTACTTCTGCATAAAGTAGAAGTATGCTTCTATACACACTAGAAAGATGAGTGTCTTTCAGGATTAGTGCTACTAAGAATATCTTCAACATGAATATTGATGCACATGTGAATGTATTTCCACCTTGAAGCTAAGATACTACACAGTTTTGTTTCCAGACGTTTTGTTGTAGTTATTCAGTTGCTCAGTGATGTCCAACTCTTTGCAACCCCGTGGACTGCAGCACTCTGGCTTCCCTGTCCTTCAGTATCTCCCATAGTTTGTTCAAACTCGTGTCCATTGAGTTGATGACACCATCCAGCCATCTCATCCTGTGTCATCCCCTTCTCCTCCTATCCTCATTCTTTCCCAGCATCAGGGTCTTTTCCAATGAGTCAGATCTTTGTGTCAGATGGCCAAAGTATTGAAACTTCAGCATCAATCTTCCCAATGAGTATTCAGGGTTGATTTCCTTTAGGATTGACTGGTTTGACCTCCTTGCTGTCCGAGGGACTGTCAAGAGTTTTCTCCAAAACAAGTTTGAAAGCATCAATTCTTCAGTGCTCACCCTTCTTTATGGTTCAACTCTCACATCCGTACATGACTACTGAAAAACCACAGCTTTGAATATAAGGAGCTTTGTTGGCAAGGTGATGTCTCTGCTTTTTAATATGTTGTCTAGGTTTGTCATAGCTTTTCTTCCAAGGAACAAGTGTCTTTTAACGTCATGGCTGCAGACATGGTCCATAGTGATTTTGGAGCTCAAGAAAATAAAATCTGTCACTCTTTCCATTTTTTCCCCATCTCTTTGCCATGAAGTGTTGGGAACAGATGGCATGATCTTAGATTTCTGAATGTTGAGTTTTAAGCCAGCCTTTTCACTCTTCTCTTTCACTTGCATATACGTTAAACAAGCAGGGTGACAATATAAAGACTTGATGTACTCCTTTCCCAATTTGGAACCAGTCCATTGTTCCATGTCCAGTTCTAACTGTTGCTTCTTGACCTGCATACAGGTTTCCTGGGAGGCAGGAAAGGTGGTCTGGTATTCTCATCTCTTTAAACATTTTTGACAGTTTGTTGTGAACCACACAGTCAAAGGGTTTAGTGGAGTCAATGAAGCAGTTGAAGGATTTTGAGCATTACTTTGCTAGCATGTGAAATGAGTGCAATTGTGTGGCAGTTTGAGGATTCTTTGGCATTGCCTTTCTTTGGGATTGGAATAAAAACTGATCTTTTCTAGTCCTGTGGCCACTGCTGAGTTTTCCCAATTTGCTGGCATATTGAGTGTAGCATGTTAACAGCATCATCTTTCAGGATTTGAAATAACTCAGCTGGAATTACATCACCTCCACTGGCTTTGTTCATCATAATGCTGCTAAGGCCCACTTGATTTTGCACTCCATTGTGTCTGACTCTAGGTGAGTGAACACACCACTGTGGTTATCTGTGTCATTAAGACCTTTTTTTTTTACAGTTCTTCTGTGTATTCTTGCCACCTCTTCTTAATCTCTTCTGTTTCTGTTAGGTCCTTGCTGTTACTATCCTTTTCTATTTCCATCTTTGCATGAAATGTCCCCCTGGTATCTCTAATTTTCTTGAAGATATCTCTACTTTTTCCTATTCTATTGTTTTTTTTACTTTCTTTGCATTGTTCTCTTAAGAAGGCTTTTTTTTTTTTTTTTTTTTTGAATCTCTCCTTGCTATTCTTTGGAACTCTGCGTTCAGATAGGTATATCTTTCCTTTTCTCCTTTGCTTGCACTTCTCTTCTTTTCTCAGCTATTTGTAAGACCTCATAAGACAACCATTTTGCCTTGTTGCATTTCTTTTTCTTGGGGATGGTTTTGGTCACTGCCTCCTGTACAGTGTTATGAATCTTTGTCCATAGTTTTTCAGGCTCTCTGTCTATCATATCTAATCCCTTGAATCTATTTGTCACTTCCACTCTATAACCGTGAGGGATTTGATTGAGGTCATACCTGAATGTCTAGTGGTTTTCCCTGTTTCATACAGTCCTATTGCAAATGTTTGGTCTGAGTTAATTATTGCTAACTGGTTTTCTAAAGGATGTGTGTCAGTTTATCCTTTCATCTTCTCATCAAAATGTAGTGTTGTCTGTATTTTCATTTTAACCCCTCTAATATGCTATAGTGATGCAGAGGTTTAAATTTCTATTTCCATGATATTAGGGAATTTAAAAATGTCTTGACATATTTACCTGCCATTTGGTGATACTTCATTAGGAAGCGCCTACCCAATTCTTACTCATTTTTTTTCTTTTTTCTTTTTTTTGTGGATAAATATATATGTATGTATATCTCCTGTATACAATCTTCTTTTTGATATATACATATTTAAAATATTGTCTCTCACTGTGTGATTTACCTTTTCATTGTCTTATGGTTTCTTTTTGAATAACAAGCTTATAATCTTATCAAATTTATCAATATATTTCCTTTATGGTTAGCACTTTTGTGTCCTATTTTAAAAAAATCTTTGCTTACAACAAGAGAAATAATTTATTAAGTTTAAATAATTTACTTTCCTAGTTTAATATACAATTTGTTAAGAATTAGTTTGTGTGTTAAATTAATATTTAATTTATCCATATGTACAACTAGCTGACCCAAGCAAAAAAATTGCAAAGACCATCTTCTCACTACACTGAAATGTCTTCAGCTAACTGTGCATGGAGTTCAGTTTTGAGATTTTTCTGTTCTACTCTAGTCTGCTACCTTGGCATCTTTACCACCTTCTTTTAGTTTCTATAGGTTTTTTGAGGGTTTTTCTTTTAGTAGTTCTTCATAACTGATAGAAGAACTCATGCATCATTATGCTATTTCAAGATTGACTTTGACATTTTTGAACTTTTTCATTTTTATATAAATTTTTACCATTTTTTTAATCAGAGAAAGAACATGCACTATTGGTATTTTGGCAGGGAATGCATTAACAGTATTGACATCTTTAAAATTTGAAAAGTTCCCACCAGAAATATGGTGTATCCTTCCACTTACTTGGTTTTCTGTTCACTATTGTCAAAATGTTCCTTTAGGGTGATACATTCACTGATGATGATAATATTTTTTTTTAATGCTGTCAGCATGACTTTGATATGCATGCCAGTGAAAAATTTTGTTTGCAGTATAATCTCTATTTCTCCTAGAATTTTAGAGCATTAATACCTATGATATGACATTTATCTCTATTCATCTAGTGGTAAATTAAATGGCAAATGAAATAAATTTAATGATATCACCAGATATTCTCAATAGTGAACTGTTTTGTCTTCCTAGACCTTGACATTCTATATTCAAACCAAATATAATTTTAAAAATTGAAATGATAAATATTATGAAATACTACTAAAACAGTCCCATGATCATAGTGAAAGTAAATGACATACAGACTAAAAAAGCAATAGAAAAGATTGATGAAACTAGGAGCTGTTTCTTTGAAAAGATAGACAAAATGGAAAAACCTTTAGTCATACTCATCAAGAAAAAGAGAGAGAAAACCCAACTAAATAAAATCAAAAATGAAAGAGGAAAATTTACAACTGACACTGCAGAAATACAAAGGATCATATAAGATTACTAGAAATTATTATATTCAAACAAATTACATAACCTAAAAGGAAAGAGATAAATTCCTGGAAGCATAATTTTCTAACATGGATTCAGGAAGAGAAAATTGGACAAGACTGATCATTAGTAATGAAACTGAATCAGTAATAAAATTTTCCCAACAAACACAAGTCCAGGACATGACAGAATTTTCACAGGGAAATTCTAGCAAATATTTAAAGAAGAATTAAAACCTATTCATTTTAAACTGTTCTAAGAATTTAAAAATTGAAGAAGAAATAAACACTTCCACACTCCATTCCAGGAAGCCATCATTACCCTGATAGCAAAACCAGATGCAAACTGTGAAATAATAAAATTACAGGCCAATAGCCACAATAAAGATAAATGCAAAAATTCTGAACCCAACTAGAAAACTGAGTTCAACAATGCACTAAAATGATCATAATCAAGAGGGATTTATTCCAGGGATACATGGATGGTGAAGTATCCAAAAATTTTAACTGTATGGTACACTAATTTAGAAAATACACAAAAATCACATGATCATTTCAATAGATGTGGCAAAAGCATTTGGCAAAGTTTAATATCCATTTATGATAAAGCTCTCAACAAAAGTGAGTATAGAGGGAACATAACTCAACATAATAAAGACTGTATATAACAAGCCCGCAGCTAACATAGTCACAGTGCTGAAAAGCTAAAATCTTTTCTGCTAAGATCAGAAGACAAGTATATCCACTGTTGTCTTTATTATTCAACATGGTATTTGAAGTCCTGATCACAGCAATCAGACAAGAAAAAAGATGGACAGCAGAGGGGAGCCTGTGGGGTTAGGGTAACATAGGTAAAGGGGATTAAGAGGTGCAAAATACTAGTTATAAGCAAGTCAGGGTTGATGTAATGTATAGCGTACAGAATGTAGTTAATACTTAATAACATTGTACAGTGACAGATCATTTCTAGACTTATGGTGAACAGTGTATAGTAACTATATGAAATCACTATGTTGGACACT
The DNA here is from genome assembly GCF_023091745.1 of Budorcas taxicolor. Lineage (NCBI taxonomy): Eukaryota > Metazoa > Chordata > Mammalia > Artiodactyla > Bovidae > Budorcas > Budorcas taxicolor. The sequence goes on along the minus strand of NC_068915.1, from coordinate 9,239,369 downwards.
GAAACTAAACGATAAGTCAAATATATTTCAACTGAAAAAAATCCCCTATTATGAAGGTCTGAGGAATCTGTGTCAGCTCTTTAGAAATGCTAGACCTGCAGGGATGCATATCAACACATGTGGATGTGGAAGAAAATTCAGTGACAGAGCATTTTTTTCTTCAGGCCAAAGCAGACCACTAACCATAAACATATGTTATCAGAAGTTAACACCTGTGTTTATCTCAGACCTAGACTTTCCAGATGATATGATTTCTTGAGGCATTTGTGAAAGCTGTAATGGACTTAAGTAGTGGTGGCTGCACAGCGCTGGAGAGACTGTGAGGAGATACCCCACATCCAAGGACAGAGAAGCCCCAGCAAGACTGTAGGCACTGGAGTGGCAGCTGTGTAGCACTGGAGTGACTTTGAGAAGATACCCAACATCCAACGGTAAAGGAGAAGCCTCAACAAGATGGTAGGAGGGGCAAAATTGTGTTTAAAATCAAACCTCATACCAGCCAGAGATGCTCAGAGGGCTCAAACAAACCTTGTGTGCACCAGAACCTAGAGACACCACAGAGACTGAGACAGAACTGTGTTTGAGTGTCTCATGTGGAGGTAAAGGTCAACAGTGGACTGTTGCTGGGGCAGGGGCTCTGGGAGCAGCAGACCTGGGTATGGCATAAGCCCTCTTGGAGGAGGTCACCATTAACCCCACCATAGAACCGCCAGAACTTACACAGGACTGGGGAAACAGACTCTTGGAGGGCACAAAAAAAAAAAAAAAAAAACCCTTGAGTGCACCAGGACCCAGGAGAAAGGAGCAGTGACCACACAAGAGACTGACCCAGACTTGCCTGTGAGTGTCCAGAAGTCCCTGGTGGAGGAAAGGTTTGGCGGTGGGCTGCTGCAGGGTCGGGGGCACTGAGTGTAGCAGTGCCTGCATGGGACCTTTTGAAGGTCCATCTTCATTACCTCCACCATAGTTTGGCACCAGGTAAATAACAGGGAGGGAACACAGCCTGACCTGTCAACAGAAAATTGGATAAAGATTTACTGAGCATGGCCCCACCCATCAGAACAAGACCCAGTTTCACCCTCAGTCAGTCTCTCCCATCAGGAAGCTTCCATAAGCCTCTTATCCTTCTCCATCAGAGGGCAGACAGACTGAAAACCACAATCACAGAAAACTAACCAATCTGATCACATGGACCACAGTCTTCTCTAACTCAGTGAAACTAGGAGCCACGCCGTGTAGGGCCACCCAAGACAGATGGGTTGGTGCAGAGTTCTGGCAAAATGTGGTCCACTGGAGAAGGAAATGGCAAACCACTTCAGTTTTCTTGCGTTGAGAACCCTATTAACAATATGAAAAGGCAAAAAGTTAGGACATTGAAAGATGAACTCCCCAGGTCAGTAGGTACCCAATATGCTAATGGAGATCAGTGGAGAAATAACTCCAGAAAGAATGAAGAGACAGAGCCAAAGGAAAAACAACATCCAGTTGTGGATGTGACTGGTAATGGAAATAAACTCCAATGCTGTAAAGAGCAATAATGCATAGGAACTGGAAATATTAGGTCCATGAATCAAGGTAACTTGGAAGTGGTCAAACAGTAGATGGCAATAGTGAACATTGACATTTTAGGAATCAGCAAACTAAAATGGACTGGAATGGGTGAATTTAACTCAGCTGACAATCATATCTACTACCGTTGGCATGAATTCCTTAGAAGAAATGGAGTACCCATCATAGTCAACAAACAAATCCAAAAATGCAGCACTTGGATGCAGTCTCAAAAACGATAGAATGATCTTTATTCATTTCCAAGGCAAACCGTTCAATATCATGGTAATCCAAGTCTATGCCCCAGGCAATAATGCTGAAAAAGATGAAGTTGAATGGTTCTATGAAGACCTACAAGACCTTTTAGAACTAACACCCAAAAAAGATGTCCTTTTCATTATAGGGGACTGGAATGCAAATGTAGGAAGTCAAGAAATACCTGGAGTAACAGGCAAATTTGGCCTTGGGGTACAAAATGAAGCAGGGCAACGATTAATAGAGTTTTGCCAAGAAAATGCACTGCTCATAGCAAACACCCTCTTCCACCAACACAAGAGAAGACTCTACACATGAACATCACCAGATGGTCAACACTGAAATCAGATTGATTATATTCTTTGCAGCCAAAGATGGAGAAGCTCTATACAGTCAGCAAAAACAAGACTGGGAGATGACTGTGGCTCAGATTTTGAACTCCTTATTGCCAAATTCAGACTTAATTTGAAGAAAGTAGGGAAAACCACTAGACCATTCAGGTATGACCTAAATCAAACCCCTTACAATTATAGAGTGGAAGTGGCAAATAGATTCAAAGGATTAGATCTGATCAACAGAGTGCCTGAAAATCTATGAATGGAGGTTCTTGACATTGTACAAGAGGCTGGGATCAAAATCATTCCCAAGAAAAAGAAATGTAAAAAGGAAAAATGGTTGTCTGATGAGGTATTACAAATAGCTATGAAAAGAAGAGAAGCAAAAAGCAAAGGAGAAAAGGAAAGATATACCCATTTGAATGCAGAATTCCAAAAAATTGCAAGGAGAGATAAGAAAGCCTTCCGCAGTGATCAGTGCAAAAAAATAGAGGAAAACAATAGAATGAGAAAGACTAGAGAGCTTTTCAAGAAAATTAGATATACTAAGGGAAATTTTCATGCAAAAATGGGCTCATTAAAGGACAGAAATTGTATGGACCTAACAGAATCAGAAGATATTAAGAAGAGGTGGTAAGAATACACAGAAGAGCTATACAGAAAAGATCTTCTTGACTCAAATAATCACAATGGTGTGATCAGTCACCTAAAGCCAGACATCCTGGAATGCAAAGTGAGGTGGACCTTAGAAAGCATCACTACGAACAAAGCTAGTGGAGGTGATGGAATTCCAGTTGAGCTATTTCAAATCCTAAAAGATGATGCTGTGAAAGTGCTGCACTCAATATGCCAGCAAATTTGGAAAACTCTGCAGTGGCCACAGGACTGGAAAAGGTCAGTTTTTATTCCAATCCTAAAGAAAGACTATGCCAGAGAATGCTCAAACTACCGCACAATTGCACTCATCTCACAACCTAGCAAAGTAATGTTCAAAATTCTCCAAGCCAAGCTTCAACAGTATGTGAAATGTGAACTTCTAGATGTTCAAGCTGGATTTTGACAAGGCGGAGAAACTAGAGGTCAAATTGCCAACATCCCTTGGATCATGGAAAAAGCAAGAAAATTCCAGATCATCTACTTCTGCTTTATTGACTATGCCAAAGCCTTTGACTGTGAGTATCACAACAAAGTATGATAAATTGTTAAAGAGATGGAAGTACGAGACCACCTGACCTGCCTCTTGAGAAATCTATATGCAAGTCAGGAAGCAACAGTTAGAACTGGACATGGAAAAACAGACTGATTCTAAATAGGGAAAGAAGTGCTCCAAGACTGTATATTGTCTCCCTGCTTATTTAACGTATATGCATAGTACATCATGAGAAACACTGGGCTAGATGAAGCAGAAGCTGGAACCAAGATTGCCAGGAGAGATACCAATAATCTCAGATATGCAAATGACACCATCCTTATGGCAGAAAGTGAAGAACAACTAAGGAGCCTCTTGATGAAAGTGAAAGAGGAGAGTGAAAAAATTGGCTTAAAACTCAACATTCACGAAACTTAGATCATGGCATGTGGTTGCATCACTTTATGGCAAATAGATGGGGAAACAATGAAAACAGTGACAGACTTTATATTTCTGGGCTTCAAAGTCAGTGCAGATAGTGACTGAAGCCATGAAATTAAAAGATGCTTGCTCCTTGGAAGAAAAGTTATGATCAACCTAGACAGCATATTAAAAAGCAGAGACATAAATTTTCCGTCAAATGTCAGCTAGTAAAATCTGTAGTTTTTCCAGTAGTCATGTATTAATGTGAACATTGGATTATATAGAAAACTGAGCACCAAAGAATTGATGCTTTTGAACTGTGGTGTTGAAGAAGACTCTTGAGAGTCCCTTGGACTACAAGGAGATCCAGCCAGTCCATCCTAAAGGAAATCAGTCCTGAATGCTCATTGGAAGGATGATGTTGAAGCTGAAACTCCGTACTTTGGCCACCTGATGTGAAGAACTGAATTATTTGTAAAGACCCTGATGCTGGGAAAGATTGAAGGCGGGAGGAGAAGGGGAAGACAAAAGATGAGATGGGCTGGATGCCTTCACTGATTCAATGATCATGAGTTTGAGTAAACTCCGGGAGTTCCTTATGTTCAGGGAGGCCTGGTGTCCTGCAGCCCATGGGGTCACAAAGAATTTAACATGACTGAGCCACTGAACTGAACTAGCAATGGTAAAGAATAAACATTTCTTGCTAGAATATAAACAATCTGCCTGGGTTTGAATGAAATACAAATGTAGAAGCTGAATCTTACTAGGAAAAAACTCAAAAACTCTAACCCTAAATTATTAAACTATATGTTGACTACTAGACTGTATCCAAACACAGTATGGCTGAAGGTCTATAACAGTGACCCACAGTGGGCCTGTATGTTACCAGCATTTCCACAGTCACCGTTAACTTGGAGGGATAAGTCACAGAGCATGTGTTTGATAAACTTTTTCAGCAGCAACTTGGTTTTTTGATGGAAAAAGTACATTCATACCATCTTCTTACTCTCAGGAAGAAGATAAATTGCTGTGGATATTGATGATTGAAGGGAAGAAGAAAGCAATGAGGATCACCAAGGATTTTAAGGTAGGTATCTATCACCTCAAAGTTTCAAAAAATTTTTTATTTCTCTGTTTCATATAAAACTCAGAGAAGGCAATGGCACCCCACTCCAGTACTCTTGCCTGGAAAATCCCATGGACAGAGGAGCCTGGTAGGCTGCAGTCCATGGGGTTGTGTAGAGTCAGACATGACTGAGCGACTTCACTTTCACTTTTCACTTTCACGCATTGGAGAAGGAAATGGCAACCCACTCCAGTGTTCTTGCCTGGAGAATCCCAGGGATGGGGGAGCCTGGTGGGCTGCCGCCTATGGGGTCACTCAGAGTCGGACACGACTGAAGTGATATAGCAGCAGCAGCAGCAGCATATCAAATGAGTATGTCATATATTATACTTCTGTCTGAATTATAAAAATGAAGGCAGTATCAAAGCATATAGTTGTTATCATTAACATTTTACTGCATGTGTATTCAGAGTTACAAATTGACACCATTTTTTAAAAATATCTTTTAAGAAACTATTAAAAGGTAACATTAAAGCATGTTACTTGTCTAATCGGCTTAACTATGAAGTCAATATGTTTTAAAATTACTTAGTTTTTATAAATTAAAATTCTTCTATGTAGCAATCAGATTTTTTTGGATAGCCAATTATGCTATTTATTTTTGTCATATTATTTTAGAACTCTGAACATTAGCTTAAGCAGGGAAAGAGAGGCTACACAAAAACACATTTGTACAGCTATAAACTTGATTTAATTTGACTTTCCAAATTTATGAAACACTCTGTGGGTACACATATGGAAAGCATTGTGCTGTATTTAAATTACATTATGTTTCTCATTGTGTAAAATTGCTCCATGCAAATACAGAAAGACAAATATTTGGAGATGTTTAATATTTTTAATTGTTTGTATTGCATATTGAATCATAGTTTATTATTAAAATATAAACAAAAGTGGCCTACAGTTATTTTACTTCCAAATCAAACCCCTGGATGGCCTTATGTCTTTTACATTATACACTGGTTACTCCCAAATGAAAACAGATACTCAGTTCCTAGTCTTAATTGTGTACAGCTTTTTCAGTTTTAGAGAATATCTAGGATCAAACTGGAGAATAATATGATATTTTGCTAAAGATGTATTTTTTACTTTCAAGTATTGAATATCTCCCGAATACTAGTGACATGAATTCCTTTGTTAAATAAGTTAAGAATACACTAAATTCTACCAATCGAGTGTACAAAATGAAAAAAATTTCATATATCATGCAGTATTTTACTTTCACCCTTTCAAAATAATAGAAAGTAATTCATAATAGTTATCTTCAAGTTTCTGGTTAGTTACTTTTGAAATCCGTTATTGTATATGCAGCCAAATTAAAGGTTCAGATTCATCATGTATAGGGAAAAAAACTGGTATACATAATTATTCTGTCCAGTATTTCCATTTCAAAATGTTATTTTGAAAACTTTAAAAAATTTTATTCACATGCTTTTATTTGCCAAAATGTTAGAATATGGTATTTTGGTCTTTAATGAGTTTTGTGCACATACAGCTGTATTCAAAGTGGACCGTGCCTTTGCGGCCTTGATGGGAAGCCCTTTCTTAGGAGTGTACGGTGGGAAAAGCCATTAAGCACACTCGGGAGGAATTGACCTAGGGTCACTTACTTGGCACCCCATGCCAGTACTCTTGCCTGGAAACTCCCATGGATGGAGGAGCCTGGTAGGCTGCAGCCCATGGGGTCGCGAAGAGTCAGACATGACTGAGCAACTTTACTTTCACTTTTTACTTTCATGCATTGGAGAAGGAAATGGCAACCCACTCCAGTGTTCTTGCCTGGGGAATCCCAAGGACGGAGGAGCCTGATAGGCTGCCATCTATGGGGTCGCACAGAGTTGGACACGACTTAAAGCAACTTAGCAGCAGCAGCAGCAGCACTTACTTTATCACCTGCTCATCATTAGCTGGAAATACATCTTTTAAATTACATAAAGACTGAAACGATATTTTAAATTATTTGAGCTTTGATCGCATTCTTAATTGAAATAATTCTAATTATTTGATCTAACTCTAAATCTCAGATTGTACTGATAGACTTAGTCCTTAGGTTGATTAGAAATCCAGGGAGTCCGAGGAGGAGCAGAAAGGTGTCTGGGGCTCTTGAGGAGGAGAAAAGGACAAACTTTATTTATTTATTTATTTTTTCTCTCTACATTCCTTCATATTAGTCACATAAGAGGGTGGCATATTGATGGATGGTAGATGAATGGATGGATAGATGGATAGCAGGAAAGTAAATAGATCAATCAGATTGCATGTGCCGCAGTGAAGATGTCCTTTAGTTTTATTTAAGGACAGGGTTTTGGAGGAGGTAATGCTTTGGGGGAAAATGTACAATTCTTGCTGTGTTCTAGAAACTGTATGAAGGATAGAATTTGAATACAAAACTATGGTAATCTGATGAGTCAGAAACCCATTGCATATATCAGACAAAAAGGATAAGTTAAAACTAAGATACAGTAGGAAGAGAAGGAAGAACAACTTGAAGAAGGATTTGTGTTGTATATTGGAAGGACATGTCAGTGATTGTGTGGATGAGGTTTGTAATAAAAAGTTAAACTCGGTTATGACATTTGGTTGCAAATTACTTTTAAGCCTCACATCTGGCTTTTCCTATGCTTCTCACCTGGGCACAATGAGAAAGAAGCCCAGGTGTTGCACCTTTAGCACGTGTAGGAGATTCAAACCACCCAACCACCTCAGTTCCTATGGGAATCCTCACTCAGGCCCACCCCTAACCACAATGAAAGCCTGAACCCAGACTGCTCTCTTTGTTTTCTCATGCCATTTTGGACCTGCTTGAGACAGCACTGCTCATCCTGGAGCTCTCAATTATGTAAGTCATAGCTCTTTTCCTGCCTTCTTGGTTTATGCTTGTCATCATCTGTCACCACATTCAAACCAAGTTTGGGTGGAGGTTCTTTCTGTTTTGATAAAATGGCCTGGGTACAACAATGTTGAAAAGAATTTAATGGAGTAGAAGATGCAGATTTTTACTGTAGGTTACTAGGCATTGATTCTTTTTTTCATTCTCAAGAAAAGAAAAGAAAAAATCAGAGGGGATAGGTGATCATGAACTTCATTAGGGGTCATGATTTTTCACTTTTATGTTTATTGAATTTAAGGTTCCTGTTGATGTTGTTTAGTCCATTTTTGGCTTGGGAAATTAAAAGAGACTGTAGAAATCAGTCATTCTAATATAAGGAACAGTTGAAAGCATGTGAAATGAATAGTTGAAAATGATGTTCAGCATTAGCTTAAAAGAAATTGCAGCAACAGATAAATTTTCTTATAAATATAGCACTTTTAATGCCTTTTAAGTTTTAAAAAGACTTCAGAACTAAACCATCAGCTTCTAGTAGTTTCAGAAGCAGACTTCTACCACATGTGTGCTTGTTTGGGGAGTTTGTATTTTCCTCGGTTCTGTGTCGTTGCAACAAAAATTTGAAGTGACGGAACAGTATTGGAGCCCTTGGACGGACCAGTGTTACAGCCCTCGAATGAACCAGTGTTACAGCTCTGTGCTATGGCTCAGTTTTATTTAGAAAGTAAAGGAAAATACATACTCGATGTGTGAGGGCATGCCGACCCAAAAGACATGAAGAGAAGAGAGCCCAATGTTGGCTTCTGCTTTTATATGTTTTTTCTTCTCTCGCTGGGCTTGCCTTATGTAAACTGGGCTAGCCAGGAGTGCTGTTTGTTTTACCTGAGGTCTTCACTCCAGTCCTCAGACCTTCCTCTGTTCTATTTTTGTGGGCTTTTCCCTTCCTTGTCTTTTAGCCCCACCATTCTGGACTCGTTTTTGGTATTCTAACTACCTAACATCCCTGCCTCAAGAGATGGGAGGCCTCATTCTTTGAGAATAGGGGTGTTGAGGTCTCTCTGGCTACTTCTTGCTGAACTGGGAGGGCGAGGGGCATTGGGCCTCCCCCTCTTGCTAGTCTCAAGCCTCAGAGTCCTTATAGCAGTGTCCATCCAAGGGTAAGTGATATTTTACATGGTCAGCTGAAATTTTATATATCCTTGTTGAACTGGAATTGCATATTGTAGCTTTTGACCTGGGCAGAGACAAAATGGGTTAGACAATTGATAATACATGAATCAATCATAGGCAACATCAATATGGTATAACAAGGACTAGTAGGGGCATTATCCAACTCCAAATTCCTCCTCACCAGGAGAATCCCCTAAAGAGAGATTGTAACCATCCTGAGAACTCTCAGTTTGTTCTTTGAGATCCTGTTGGGTCTGAATGTTTTTCTCGAGGACTATGACACTTTATTTAACTTAGCTGGAGGTATTTACCCAGAAGCAACACATCTCATTCAAGATGGTTCAGTTCCTCCTTGTTCAGGGATCAGGAGATCTATCTCCTGTCTGTTTTGGAGTAGAACCCCTGCCAAGCTGTGTTGACACTTTAGAGCTGTCCTGAGAAATCTTATTCCCAGAAACTTAATTTTGGGGGTGTTCATTAGAATGACACACATTTTTAGTTCTGAATAGTTATCTGAGATCTCCCAGGGGCTCACAGGTGTATTGAGTGTCCTCTTCTGTTTTCTTCCATGACTTGACTCCTGAGTAGTGAATCCAGGAGTCATGTCCTGGTACCTTCTTACAGTTTAGGGGCCCTTCCATGTGGGCTGGAGTTGAGCCTCTGGGGACCCATCTTTTCAGACTTTAATTAGGACCTGATTCCCTGGAGCATATAGTGATGACTCCTTAGAATCTTTTGGGTCCTGGTTGACACCCCACAAGCATATATCCTATTGGAATTGCCCAGTGACCATGGTATAAGACAGAGAGGTCATTGACATAAACAAAAGGTCTCCCATATAGCATCTCATAAGGACTAAGACAAACCTGTTCCTTAGGGGCAATACAGGTGTGAAGGAGAGCTATTGGTAAAGCCTCCTTCCATCCCAGAAAGGTCTCTCCTGGGTCATCTTTTTTATCACTGATTTTAAGAATTGGTTGGCTCTTTCTCCTTTTCCTAAAGACTGAGGTCTCCAGGCACAATGGAGATAATAAGTAATGCCCAATGCTTTAGAGACCCCTTGGGTGACCTTAGAAGTAAATGATGTTCCATTGTCACTTTGTAATGACCTGGACAGACCAAATCTCGGGATGATTTCATGGACCACTCTTCGTTTGTTTGTTTAAGCACCTCCTCAGCTTTCTCAGTGCAGGTGGGAAAGCCTTCAATCCATCCTGTGAATGTATCTATCATGACTAATAGGTAGTTATACCCTTGAAAAACTGGCATCTGGGTGAAGTCCATTGGCCAGTCCTCTCCTGGGTAGGTCCCATGTTGTTGGGCGGGCTGAGCCAGCTGGGGCCTTTGAACTTCTTGGGGGTTGTTTAATTGTCAAGTTGAACAAGAGAAGACCACTTGCTTTATAGTCATTTGGAGGCTTGTTCCTCTGAAGGGCCTTTCTAGTAATCTTTGGAGGGCCTTTTCCCCTAAATGACTGGTGGCATGTAGCGAGTTAACCAACTTCCATTGGAGCTTTCCAGGCAGAAAAAGGAGTCCCTCCTTTGGGAACCACCCCATATGATCTTGAAAGCCCTCACGCTTAGCTTTAAGAGTCTCACCTTCAGTGTATGAAGGAGTTCCTGGCAAATTAGTCTGTGAAACTAAGGTGGCAACCCCTCTTATGTCATTGTTCTGTAATGCTGCTCTCTTAGTTGCCTGATCAGCGTCTTGGTTCCCTCGTGCCACTTCTGTGCTCCCTTTTTGGTGTCCTTTACAGTGGGAAAGTGAAACCTCAGCGGGCAGATGACTGCCTCCAAGAGTCTAAGGATCTGATCACCATATTTGATTGGGCATCCTAGGGTGGTCAAGTGGCCTCTTTCTTTCCAAATAGCAGCATGTGCATGTAGCACCAGAAAGGCATACTCAGAGTCAGGGTAAATGGCTACTCTTTTTCCTTTTCCCAACTCTAAAGCTCGAGTCAGGGCTTCAGCTAATTGGGCTGAAGTACCTGGTGGCAAAGGTTTAGCCACTACAGTCTAAATATTGAACAGTACTACATATCCGGCTCTTCTTTTTCCATCCAAGACAAAGCTGCTTCCATCAGTGTACCAGATTCCTTCAGGATTGGTCAGAGGATCTTCTGACAATCCCTCTCAGGGTTTTGTCCAGTGGTCCAGGGTTTCGAGGCAAGAGTGAAAGGGGAGAGATCCCTCGGGGGTAGGCAGGAGGGTGGCTAGGATAAGAACCTCACAAGGGGATGTGGTGGTTTTTCCATCAGTACTGCTTGATATCTGAGGATTCTTCGATCAGACATCCATAAGTGGCCTCTCCCATTTAAGAGTTGTTTCACTTGGTGGCTGGTAAAAATAGTTAGTTTGCCCCCAAAAGAGAGTTTAAAAACATCTTCTAACAGGACTGCAATAGCTGCAAGATTTTGAAGGCAGGGAATCCAGCCTTGGGCGGTTGGATCGAGCCTCTTGGATAAGTAAGCTACATGCTGGGGCTCAGGTCCCAACCTTTGTGTTAACACTCCCAAGACTATTCCTTCTTTTACATGGACATAAAGTTGGAATGCTTTTTCTGGGTCTAGCAACCTCAAGGCAGGTGATTTAGTGAAGACTTATTTTAGTGTAGCCTCTGCTTTCTTGAGAGTCCCTTAGACTGTAAGGAGATCCAACCAGTCCATTCTAAAGGAAATCAGAAAGAAAAACACCAATACAGTATACTAACACATATATATGGAATTTAGAAAGATGGCAATGACGACCCTGTATGCAAGACAGGAAAAAAGACGCAGCTGTCTATAACGGACTTTTGGACTCAGAGGGAGAGGGAGAGGGTGGGATGACATGGGAGAATGGCATTCTATCATGTATACTATCATGTAAGAATTGAATCGCTAGTCTATGTCTGACGCAGGATACAGCATGCTTGGGGCTGGTGCATGGGGATGACCCACAGAGATGTTATGGGGAGGGAGGTGGGAGGGGGGTTCATGTTTGGGAACACATGTTAGAATTAAAGATTTTAAAATTAAAAAAATTAAAAAAAAAAATTAATCCCAAAAAAAAAAAAAAATAAAAATAAAGGAAATCAGTCCTGGGTGTTCTTTGGAAGGAATGATGCTAAAGCTGAAACTCCAGTACTTTGGCCACCTCATGCAAAGAGTTGACTCATTGGAAAAGACTCTGATGCTGAGAGGGATTGAGGGCAGGAGGAGAAGGGAATGACAGAGGATGAGATGGCTGGATGTCATCACTGACTCGATGGACATGAGTTTGAGTGAACTCCAAGGGTTGGTGATGGACAGGGAGGCCTGGAGTGCTGCGATTCATGGGGTCGCATAAAGTCGGATAGGACTGAGCAACTGAACTGAACTGAACTGCTTTCTTTTGAGGAATTCCCCACATCAATGGAATTGAATCATCCTGTCCCTTCAAGCTTTCATATAAGGGCTGGGCAATTAGATATAGTTGGGTATCCAGATTCTACAATACTCAGCCCCAGGAAAGTTTGCAACTGTTTTTGAGTCTTTGAGGGCAATTGGAGGATTTCTGTACCAGTTCAGAGGACAGCCTCCTGGACCCGTGTGTAACCTGAACCCCCTGGTAGGTGACCTTTGTCTTGACCATCTGTGCCTTAGCACAGGAGACTTTATATCCCCTCTCTGCCAAAATGTTGAAAACCTGAATTGCATAATGTTGGACATTTTTCTCATCTGGAGAGCATTTTAGTAGGTTATCTACATATTGTAATATTTTTCCATTAGGTCCCAGGTCCAGACTTAGGAGATCCTGGCTAAGAGCCTGCCCAAACTGGTCAGGGCTATCTCTGAACCCCTGAGGTAATATGGTCTAAGAAGCAAAAAGGTTTTGGGATTCTTTAGCCAGTGGTATGCACAAGAATGCATCTCTGAGATCAAAGACTGTAAACCACTTGGCACTGGGCAGAATTTCTCCCAAGATTACATAGGGATTGGGTACTGTGGGATGGAGGGGGACTACAGCTTCATTTATGATCTGGAGATCGTGAACCATTCACCAGGTTCCGTTCTTTTTCTTTACAGGGAGGATTGGGGTGTTACCAGACTAATTGGTGGGGACCAAGAGCCCACAGGCAAGGAATTTATTTATTAGAGGCTGTAGTCCTTCTTGAGCTTCTCTTCTGAGGGGATATTGTTTCTGGTTAGGAAATTGAGTGGGATCTCGGAGGACAGTGCTGACTGGTTCAGCTTGGTGGGCTCATTTAGGAGTCCCCTGCTCCCACACCTAGGGATTAATTTTGTCCTCCCCTAGTTTTCGGTCTCTCTCTATTGGAGAAAGTGTATTGGATTGTTCAGTACTAACCAGAAGCTGTAGGGTTCTAGGGGCTGAAAAGCTTCCCATCACAAGGGTGGTCCCCAGTTTAGTAAATATATCTCATCCCAGTAAGGGAATAGGACACTCAGGGACCACCAAAAACTGGTGGGAAAATATTGGTCCATCCCAGAAATAAAGCAACACTCGGGTGAATCTTTAAGTAATTGTTTTTCCTGTAGCACACAAAATGGTACAGGTTTGGGATTAGAAGGCTCTTGAGTAGGAGGTCAGGACAGAGTAGGTAGCCCCTGTGTCAACCAAGAAATTCTTGGATTTACCTGCCACATCCAGTTGCACCCTTGGCTCCAACCCCATGATGATTATCTGTGACAGGTGGGCTGGCTGGAGTGGGCAGCTTCAGTCCTGTTGAACCATCATGAGGAAAAGCATGGTTCTTGACCTTGAGGCTCTTGGGTCCCAAAGGCAGAGTGCCACCCAATGTCCCAATTGATGGCATTTGTAGCAAGCCATTTGAGGAGACTTGTCACAGTTTCCTCTCCTGTCTAGAGATAAGGCATTTGCCTCCTGCCTAATCCTTCAAGGACTTGAGATTTGCCATAGGGCTTCCCTGGAGGGGAGCCAGCATCCGGGATGCCTTATCTCTTTCCTTTCCTCCGTCTTCTGGGCCTTGGCCTTCTTTTCCTATTTTCTGTTATAAAAGGTATTGGTGGCTGTCTGGACCATCTCATCTAAAGAGGCAGCAGTGTCCTGCTGCTATAGCTGCTGTAACTTTATTCTGATGTCTAATGAACATTGAAAGAGGAATTTTTCCCTTAAAATCACCTGTCCCTCCTAAGAGTCTAAGTCCTAAGTGGCAAACTTTTAGAGGGCCTCTTTTAGCCTTTCGAGAAAGGCAATGGTGTTCTCGTTGGGCTCCTGAGTTACTGCTGAGACCTGGGCATAGCTGATTACTTTTTGCTGGGCTGCTTTCAGTCCTGCCTTCACACAGATCAGAAAATAATCCCTTTCCTATATGTGCTCAGGGTCATTATAATTCCAATTAGGATTGGAGGAGGGGACTGCAGTTTCCCCACTTATCACTTGACATGTGAAGCCCTGTAGCATACTTTTGGGCTTCCTTAAAGGCTCTAGCATGCTCAAGGTCAGATAAAGTTTGACTAAATATGACCATGATATCCTTCAACATCAAGTCAAAGGTCAAGGTAATGTGTTTGTAATGTATCTATATATTTGCCTGGGTCATCTGTATAGTTTCACAAGTCTTGTTTGATCTGTCTTAGTTCTAAGAGGGAGAGGGGCTTATGGAACCAGGTTGGTCTGAATTCTCCTCTAGTTTCAACTAGGGACTTTTGTGGAGGAGTTGCTCCCAGATATGGGGGCACGTTTGGATACAAAGAAGGAGCTTCAGGCAACTCAGGAGCCATGGGAGGTGAGCCTCCACGGGGAGGTTCCTTCTCTTGTTGCCTGTACCTTACACCATTTGCCTAGTACTCCCACTTTTAGGGCATACAATAATCCCATACTTAAGACAGAGTTCCTTCATATCACTTGGTTGAAAGAAAATTTGGATGTAGGGGATCTCTGTCCATTTCCTTTGTCTTTTGCAGAATAATTCTAGCTGTAATTTTAAACTCCTATCCTCAGGCCAGTGTTCCTTGCCCCAAGAGGATACCATGACAAGGCAGTGGCACAAAATAATTTTAAGCAATGTTTCCTTAGAGTTAGAGGATTGAAGAGCTTCCTGTTATCAAGGATGCATCTCAAGGGTTTCTGTCGGTAAGTGGATTGGTTATTTCCCATCTGAAAGACAGTGATGACAGGGAGGAAAAGAAAAAAGAAAAAACTAATAGGCCTCCTTCAGTTTCCATGGGTGGACTTCCTTAGGGATGAATCTTTCTGAAGCTTATCCTACCCAGTACTGTTGCAGCCTGAAAGCCAGGCATCCCCGGGTCAGGGTGCAGATTCCCAGGCAGGCTGAGGTGTGACAGCCTCCTGGAGATTGAATCCCCAGGCAGGTCAAGTCATGTCGACCTTCTGGGACCCCTGGACTCACGGATCCCTGAGCAGGTTGAGGCATGACAACCTTTTGAGGACCAGATCCCTGGGCAGGTTGAGGCATGTCAACCTCCTGGAACCCCTGGACTGGAGTTGGGTATCCCCAAGGTCTTTAGTGTGACCAGTGCTGGGTAGGATTAAGGGGTTGTAATTTTAACTCATTGCCAGTTTGTTCACTGCAGATGGGAATAGATATCATGATGTAAAGCAATCCAAGCCTGTGCCCTTAGACTGGGAACCTGGAGAAGCAGCCATAAGCCTTATCCTCTTACTGCTCTAAGGGATTGTAAGTCAATGATTTCCTCCCCTAGTCCTCTATAAGAGCTGGTTAGTTTGTCTCCAATGGTAGACATTTCATTGACATAGACCCACTTTAGTTAATATCAGAAGTAATGACAAAGGAATAGGTTATCTGGTCCTGCTAGGGGCATTAAGAGTATTTTAATAATAATTGGGGTGGATCAATGTTCCCTGCAAGGGGGCAGGGTCCTGGTTGTAGGAGTTAGTGAGTGGCTTAAGAACAAATTGATAAGAGGCAACAGATGTTCCATAAAAGTGAGGTGGAGATTTGATCCTAGGGTATGTTTGTAACTTTAGGAGAAGGGTGGTAAGCTTTTGGGCCCAAACAGCCTGCAGGACTAAATCCCAAAGTGGCAAACATTATCCCTGGAAGCCCAACTGTGTTTGAAGGGATGCCAACATATGGACTTGTAGCAGGCATTTTGTGCCTGTCACCTGCCCCAGTGGGTCCACTGAGATATACTGTTCTTGCACATGTTGTAGGAAACATGGAAGATGAAGGCCTTAATATCTAGAGGGATTGGATATTATACAATATTTCCCTCCTAAGGGGCAGTTATTTTCTGGTTGCCCCTGCAGAAGATTGTAGAGGCAAGATTGTGGGTCCATATGGGGTTCAGGAAAGAGCATGAAACAGGAGGGAAGGGGGCAGGGCACAACTTTCGAAAGAATGACATACTCCAAGGGCATAACATAAACTGATTAAAATAAAATGTGTCCAAGATGACAAGTCAAATTCAACTAAACCTGATTGCCAATCTGCAAGCTAAATGACACACCCAGAGGTGCCAGGACAATTCCAAGGCACTGTCAAAGGAAGGAGGAGTGTGTGGTTCCTGGATGGTTGGGGTGATCCTCCCACTCATTAGCATATGGGTTCACCTAGCTGGAAAAAACTAGCCACACCACATTCCACAGCCAAAGCACTTGCCCTCTTCGATGGCTCACACTGTGTGGAGTGTGCTGCTGTCTGAATCCTAACAAATCCACCTCTTACCTATGGCTGTGTCTCTCACTGAACTGCATTTTCGAGTACACTGGGCTTCTTGTCACTTCCGCTGCACTGGCTTTTCTTCTCATTCTGCTTTCACTGTGGGAGCTTTCACTGAGTTGGGCTCCTGCTGTGCTTGGCCTCCTTCTTGTTGGGGGCCGAGCTGAGGTTGTTTCAGCCATGTTGAAAGTCACGGCACCAGAGATATCGGGGGAGTTTGTCATTTCCTAGGTTCTGTCTCGTTTCAACAAAAATTTGAAGTGACGGACCAGGATTGCAGCCCTTGGACGGGTCGACCAGTGTTATAGCTCTCAGATGGACCAGTATTACAGTCCTTGAACAGACCAGTCTTACAGCTCAGTTTTATTTAGAAAGTAAAGGAAAATACATCCTTGAGGCATGAAAGCATGCTGACCCAAAAGACGTGAAGAGAAGAGAGGCCCCCAGCCCAATTTTGGCTCCTCTTTTTCTGTTTTTATTTCTCCTTCCCCCGGGCCTGCCCTATGTAGATTGGGCTAGCCAGGAGTGTTGTTTGTTCTACCTGAGGTCCTCACTCTGGTCCTCGGACCTTCCTTTGTTCTGTTTTCATGGGCTTTTCCCTTCCTTTTCTTTTAGCCACTGCCATTCTGGACTCCTTTTTCCTATTCTAACTACCTAACATGGTAATTATAAGTACTTTATCACTTAAAATGTCTGAATAGATGAACTTATGCACAGCTAGTTTTCTCACAAATTCATGTAAAGACACAGCCATTGTTGACATAAAATAAGACAAAAGTCACTGGAGACTCTTTCCTGATTCATGCCTACTGGACTCCTTATTTCACCAAACCATATTAAAAGGTAGAAGATATACAGGCTTTTTAAAACTTTCAGGTAAAGCTTTCTTCCCAGACATTGCTTTCCTATGTAAGACTAAATACGTTTAGAACAGAGAGCCTTCTTCCTTGTTGTGTGAACCTCTGTTCAGCTGATTTTATTCTTCTGTAATTATTTTGGTCACTGATTTGTTACCATTATTTCAGCTACTTGATACCAGAGCACACCATCTTTTAGACATTATTATACTTGATTTGAGTAACCCAGAATTCTATGCTCTAATTAAGTTATTCAGATGGATAGATAATTTTATTTCTTTGGGCAATGAGGTCCTTTCAATCAACCAGGGAAGCACAGACAGCCATTTAAGTTAACTTTTAATTTTGTTCCTTTTTAATTAACATTTATAAAGAACATGAAAATGTAAAATTCATTTACTCTGAGGGAAAAAATGTGAAACTTGAAACCTAATTCCTATTATCATTAAACATTTAGATTTATTAAAATTCTTTTATAATTAAATGACTCACTTCTCCTGTACTTATAATATTAGCATTCATATTTCTCTACATCTTATTTGTCTTGAAGTTCAGAAATAGATTCCCTATTCTTTCTTCCTCCTTTTCAACTCACTTTCTTAATTTTTATGAACTCACTCTACGTTCATGCTCAGTCATACCCAACTCTTTTCAACCTCCATCCATGGGATTTTCAGACAAGAATACTGGAGCAGGTTGCCATTCAGAGGATCTTCCCAACTCAGAGATTGAACCTGTGTCTCCTACATAGCAGGCAGATTCTTTACTGCTGAGTCATCAGGGAAACCCATTATAAACCTACCACCTCTATTTAATCTGAATATTTAGGATCAAATTTTTACAAATTTTGTAGATAAATTTAGCCAATTGTTGAGAACATTGAAGTTTGACCTAATCAAACACAGTCCTTCACTGTTTCCACCTGGAATGGTGTAATCTCTGTGACACTACAAGGCTCTATATCTAAGCCATTACTCACTTTGGTATATGAGATTAAAAGTACTTGTTCAATTATCAAGACCATGTGCCTGTTAATTCAGAATAAATGAACAGAGTTAGTATATCAGTTGCTGTCCCAGGGACACTGGCACATGTATCCTATCCGATTTGGATTTTAAAAAGCAACAGCTTCAGAAACCATTGTGTAACATTATAACTGAAATCAACTGGCAATACATTTAGGAAAAAATATCACAATACAGTTTAGTTCAGTCGCTCAGTCGTGTTTGACTCTGTGCAACCCCATGAACTGCAGCATGCCAGGCCTCCCTGTCCATCACCAACTCCTGGAGTTTACTCAAATTCATGTCCATTGAATCGGTGATGCCATCCAGCCATCTCATTCTCTGTTGTCCCCTTCTCCTCCTGCCCTCAACCTTTCCCAGCATCAGGGTCTTTCCCAGTGAGTCAGCTTTTCACGTTAGATGGCCACAGTATTGGAATTTCAGCTTCAGCATCAGTCCTTCCAATGAATACTCAGGACTGATCTCATTTAGGATGGGCTAGTTGGTTCTCCTTGCAGTCCAAGGGACTCTCGAGAGTCTTCTCCATAACCACAGTTCAAAAGCATCAATCTTTGGCTCTCAGCTTTCCTTATAGTCCAACTGTCACATCCATACATGACCACTGGAAAAAACATAGCCTTGACTAGATGGACCTTTGTTGACAAAGTAACGTCTTTGCTTTTCAATATGCTGTCTACGCTGGTCATAACTTTCCTTCCAAGGAGTAAGCGTCTTTTAATTTAATGGCTGCAATCACCATCTGCAGTGATTTTGCAGCCCAGAAATAAAGTCTGCCACTGTTTCCACTGTTTCCCCATCTGTTTGACATGAAGTGATGGAACCAGATGCCATGATCTTAGTTTCCTGAATGTTAAGCTTTAAGCCAACTTTTTCACTCTCCTCTTTCACTTTCATCAAGAGGCTCTTTAGTTCTTCACTTTCTGCCATAAGGGTGGTGTCATCTGCGTATCTGAGGTTATTGATATTTCTCCTGGCAATCTTGATTCCAGCTGGTGCTTCCTCCAGCCCAACGTTACTCATGATGTACTCTGCATATAAGTTAAATAAGCTGGGTGACAATATACAGCCTTGACATACTCCTTTTCCTATTTGGAACCAGTCTGTTGTTCCATGTCCAGTTCTAACTGTTGCTTCCTGATCTGCATACAGGTTTCTCAAGAGGCAGGTCAGGTGGTCTGGTATTCCCATCTCTTTCAGAATTTTCCACAGTTTATTGTGATCCACACAGTCAAAGGCTTTGGCATAGTCAATAAAGCAGAAATAAATGTTTTTCTGGAACTCTCTTTGCTTTTTCGATGATCCAGCAGGTGTTGGCCATTTGATCTCTGGTTCCTCTGCCTTTTCTAAAACCAGCTTGAACATCTGGAAGTTCACGGTTCACGTATTGCTGAAGTCTGGCTTGGAGAATTTTGAGCATTGCTTTGCTAGCGTGTGAGATGAGTGCAGTTCAAACATAGCTTAAATACGTTGGCTTTCTTCTAGATATTTTGATTTTCCTGAACGTAGACTTGTTGAGGAGAACAGAGTGTTGTTCTCTTAGGTTTCAGAAGGGTTCCTTCCTGCCTCTCCCTGCTGGAAGTGTGAGGCGATTTTAGCGTAACAGTTACCGTGAGAACATGGTGGCACTCTTGGGAATGAACAGCAGAAACTTATTTAGGTCCCCATGCC
This sequence comes from Budorcas taxicolor, assembly GCF_023091745.1. Taxonomy (NCBI): domain Eukaryota; kingdom Metazoa; phylum Chordata; class Mammalia; order Artiodactyla; family Bovidae; genus Budorcas; species Budorcas taxicolor. Next base: position 9,219,362 of record NC_068915.1, on the reverse strand, counting down.
TGGGTTCCCTTGGGGTTTTACATTGGTTTGCCTACACTGAGCCACCAACAGTGTGTCAGTTATAGTTCAGGAGTTCCTACCCTGGCGCAGGTTACCGCCATGAACTCTACCATGCTCTCAGGAAAATAACAGAAAATAACCTCTCATGCTTCCAGCAGGGGTGAGAAAGGGCAAACTTTTTGAAGTACTTCAGAACACACCATTCTCCTTAAGGAGGCCTGACCTCAGGAGAAACTAACCAGAGCCTAACCTTTTGAGTTTTCTCAAAGTCTAATTGAATCGAGGGGAGGGATATTTCTAACTCCAGCCTGCCCTACCCAATATGTCCCACCTATAGGAGGAGGAAAAAATTAACCTTTGTGGAGCTTTCAAACCAGAGACATAGGCTTACCAACAGACTGAGACCTAATCAAAGAACTATAATATGCTTCCCCTCTCCCAACTCCTCAGCACCCCATTACTAAAGGTGTGTTTGCAGCAATTCCTTTTACCAGATAGATCATGTATGGATATCAAGAAATAATTATAAGGCATAATGAAAGGCAAAGAAAAAAAATAAAACACTGCCCCCCCCACCAAAAAAAAAATCTGAAGAGACAGCACTAGAACCAAACATGGCAAAGATGCTGAAATTATAATATTGGGCATTTAAAGTACTATTATTAATTAGGTCTATGAAAGAAGGGCTCTAATGGATAAGTAGATAGCATGCAAGAGCAAAAGGGGATTTAACAGCAAAAGGAATTGTGTCATTTTTTATAATTCACTGGATGTAACTGATGAATCTCTGAATTTGAAGATACATCAATAGAAACCTCTTCTACTGAACAGCAGGCTTCTCAAGTGGCTCAGTGGTAAAGAATCAGCCTGTCAATGCAGGAGACTCTGGTTCAACACCTGTGTTGGAGAGATCCCCTGGAGAAGGAAATGGCAACATACTCCAGTATTGTTGCCTGGAAAATTCTGTGGACAGAGGAAACAAATAGGGTCATGATAGAGTTGGACAGGTCTTAGTGACTAAACAACAACGATAACTTAACTACAGGTTCAGGGGTCGCAAAGAGTCAGACACGACTGAGCGAATGAACTGAACTGAACTGAACAGGGGGATCAGAGAAAACCAAGCAATATAAATGGCAACAAATCTACACTTAGGCATATCACTTTTTAACCATCGAAAATCAAAAATAAAGGCAAAATACTGGATGCTAAAAAGCCAGGGTTTGGTGGGGGAAGGATACTTCGTATAGAAACAAAGATAAGAGTTGCAATCTGACTTCTCTTTGGAAACAATGCAAGCAAGAGAGTGGAATTAACTATTTTAAATGGTCAGAGAAAGACCAAACAGCCTGGAATTGGAAAAATTCCAGGGAAATTCCTGGAAATTATCTTTCAAAAATGAGGGGAAGAAGACTCTTTCAGACAAACAAAAATTTAGGTAATTTGTTGTCAGTAGATTGGCCTTGTTTAAATGTTTAAAGTAGCTCTTTAAAGAAATCTTTATAGATAAGAGGAATAATACAGGTCAGAAACTTGGAACTCTATTATAAGAAAGTAGCATCAAAGAAGGGATAATGAAAGTAATATGCATTTATCTTTCTTGTTGATCAAGCAGATAAGTTCAAAATAATAGCAATGTATTTGATTATGTGCTTATTATACAACTTATGTGTGTATATATCTGCTTGGATATGAATACAAGTGAACTGAATGAAGCAGTGCCAAAAGGGGTAGCAGGAAGGAATTAGGGTGTTTTTTGGTGATGTTATTTTAAGGTACTCTTCTCTACTCCTGTAGTAGTATAGTGTTATTTGAAGGTAGACTAGGATTAGCTATAAATGTGTATTTCCAGATTCGAGGGCAACTATTGAAAAGTAAATAATATCTCTATACACACATTATATAAACAAACATGTATAGGCACACATGTGCGCATATGTGTGTGTGTGTGTGTGTGTGTGTGTATTGATGCTTTTGAACTGTGGTGTAGGAGAAGACTTGTAAGAGTCCCTTGGACAGCAAGGAGGCCAAATCAGTCAATCCTAAAGGAAATCAGTCCTGAATATTCATTGGGAGGACTGATACTGAAGCTCCAATACTTTGACCACCTGATGCAAAGAACTGACTCATTGGAAAAGACCCTGGTGCTGGGAAAGATTGAAGGCAGGAGGATAGAGGATGACAGAAGATGAGATGGTTGGATGGAATCACCAACTTGGTGGACATGAGTTTGAGCAAGTTCCAGGAGTTGGTGATGGACAGGCAAGCCTGGTGTGGGACAGTCTATGTGGTCACAAAGATTCAGACATGACTGAGTGACTGAACTGGGTATGTATATCCAATATACTTAAGGAGAAAATGGGATCATATATAATATTCCTTTATAATCACTAAAGGTAAAAAGAGTGAAAAAAAGGAACAAAACAGAAAACAGTAATAGATATGTAAAATAATATTCTAGCTGTACCAATAAAGACTTTGAACATCAATGGTCTAAATGCACCAATTAAGAGACAGGGATTGTCAGAATGAGTCCCAAGTACATGCTGCTTACAAGAAACTCATTTTATACATACACACACACACAGACACACATAGGAACATACTCCCAGGGATGCTGAGATGTACATACCCCCAGAAACTCAGAAATGTACAAATTGAGAGACACCCAGAATAACCCAAGCAGAGAAATAGAAATACACACAAAGACATGTACAGATACCGAAATGACACACCCCCAGAGACACTCAGACACATCCCCAACAAACCCCCAGAGATATCGCCTGAGACAACCACACCTATCCAGGGCCATAGAGACCCAGATATCCACAGACACCCACACAGACTATAATTAAATGGGTTTGAGATACACCATGCTAAGTGTAATTTTACAACAGAGAAGTAGCTATATTAATTTCAGACAGTCCCAACTTCCAATAAGGAAAGTTTTCAGCTACATAATGATAAGCAGGCCAGTTTACCAACAAGACATCACAATCCTTAACATGGGTACACCTAACAACAGTGTATGTGATGGAAAAACTAATAGAGCTTCAGGGAGAAATAGATTAATCCACTATCCTCATCTGATGTTTCAATACCTTCTATTCAAAATGAACATACCTGGAAGGCAGAAAGTCAGGACTTGATGTTTATTATCCAAAATACATAAAGAACTCTTAATAAGAAAACAAGTAACCTAACTAAAAACTAGTCCAAAGACAGAGACAGACAGACATATCACTGTGCTGTGGGATGCTGATAACAAAGGCACCTCTGTATATGGGGGTTAGGGTCTATATGGGAAATCTGTGGACCTTCCTCTCAATTTCCCTTTGAAGAAAAGCTAGTCTAAAAATAGTCTTAATAGAAGAAACAATTTTGAAAATGCCTACTCATGGTATTTCAAACCAGCTTAACTTTTGTGGAATCAAATAGGTACACCATATAGATTATGCCCTCAAGAAATAGCTGATAAAATTGTGGCTTAGCCCAAAACTGCCATTTCAAAGTAGCAAGATTTTTCTCCCCCGAATATTGTAACTTGGTGTTATTTGAAGAAACTTTAAAACAGGCTGTTCTGTATTCCATGGTGGGGGAAGTTACGAAATTTTGTCCCTTTTCTTAGGCATTGTAAGCCTGACACCTTTGATAATTGGGCTGTCAAGAAGCATCGAAACATATACATTACCATATGGAAAATAGATAGAAGTTGCTGTTTAGAACAGGGAAATCAACCCACTGCTCTGTGGCAATCTAGAGGAGTGGGATGGGTGTCGAGTGAGAGGGAGGTTCAAGAAGGAGGGGATGTATGTATATATACAGCTGATTCATGTTGTTGTGCAGCAGAAACCAGCATAACATTGTAAAGCGATTATCTTCCAATTAAAAATGTAAAAAGAGCTACATTGCCCAGTGGAACAATGAGAAAGGTCCTCAGAGGTAGACAAGCATCTCACCATGCAGTGTCACCATGAAGGAAGTATTTCATTACTGAGTGAGACCTGCTTCTTGCTAAGTCATACAAGAGGGCTTAACGTTTTTCCTCAAGATATAAGTTCAGTCTTAGTGCTGCCTTAATCGCACCCTCATTGAGATTCAGAGAGGGCAGTGGAAATACTTTATATGAACTCTATACTGGAGAAGCATCAAAAGTAAATACTGATCTTACTCAGGGTATGAAGTTTTTGTAGATACTTGGACCATCCCAGTGAACTGTATGGAAGAAGACCAGGCTTGAATATTATGAGCAAAGGAAATTAAAAGATTGTGATCAAACCTTTTAAAAGAGTAGAATATTTGAGGGCCACAAATTTATATTGTGCAACCTGTACCTTGAGTTAGTAGAGACGTTTCTTTTGCCTTTCAGAACTTTTATGTATGGGGGAAAAAAGAAAGTTCAACTCTGGTGTGCAGCTGAATACAGAGTTTGATTACACTATTACAAATTTTACTAAATTTGTATATGTATTTAGATAGTCATTTTTGTGCTGCTGATTACACATTTGCATAGGTTTGAGTGATACCTAACTCTATTTTCTTACATGCATAATTTTATAGAAAATTATATACCCATGATTAAAATGCTTCGAAAATAATTTTTGAACAATGACCAGTCACTCAGTTGTGTCCAAATCTGTGTGACCCCTTGGACTGCAGCATGCCAGGCTTCCTTGTCCATCACCAACTCCTGGAGCTTGCTCACACTCATGTCCATCGAGTTGGTGATGGCATCCAATCATCTCATCGTCTGTCATCACATTCTCCTCCTGCCTTCAATCTTTCCCAGCATCAGGGTCTTTTCCAATGAGTCAGTTATTTGCACCAGGTGGCCAAAGTATTGGAACTTCGGCTTTAACATCAGTCCTTCCAATGAATACAGGACTTATCTCCTTTAGGATGGATTGGTTGGATCTCCTTGCAGTCCCAGGGACTCTCAAGAGTCTTCTCCAACACCACAGTTCAAAAGCATCAATTCTTCAGTGCTCAAATTTCTTTATAATCCAACTCTCACGTCCATACATTACAACTGAAAAAATCATAGCTTTGACTAGCTGGACCTTTGTTGGCAAAACGATGTCTTTGCTTTTTAATATGCTGTCTAGGTTGATCATAGCTTTTCTTCCAAGGAGCAAGTGTCTTTTAATTTTATGACTTCAGTCACCTTCTGCAGTGATTTTGGAGCCCAAGAAAATAAAGTCTCTCACTGTTTCAATTGTTTCCCCATCTATTTGCCATGAGTAGTGGGACTGGATGCCAAGATCTTAGTTTTCTGAATGTTGAGTTTTAAGCCAACTTTTTCACTTTCCTCTGTCACTTTCATCAAGAGGCTCTTTAGTTCTTCTTCACTTTCTGCAATAAGGGTGGTGTCATCTGCATATCTGAGGTTATTGATATTTCTCCTGACAATCTTGATTCCAGCTTGTGCTTCATCCAGCCTGACGTTTCACATGGTGTTCTCTGCATATAAGTTAAATAAGCAGGGTGAAAATATACAGCCTTGATGTACTCCTTTCCCAATCTGGAACCAGTCTGTTGTTCCATGTCCAGTTCTAACTATTGCTTCTTGACCTGTATACAGATTTCTCAGGAGGCAGGTGAAGTGGTCTGGTATTCCCATCTCTTGAAGAATTCTTCAAAGTTTGTTGTTATCCACATGGTTAAAGGCTTTGCTATAGTTAATAAAGCAGAAGTAGATGTGTTTTGAAACTCTCTTGCTTTTTCAATGATCCAGCGGATGTTGGCAATTTGATCTCTGGTTCCTCTGCCTTTCTAAATCCAGCTTGAACATCTGGAAGTTCACGGTTCAGGTACTGCTGGGAAGCCTAGCTTAGAATTTGGAGCATTACTTTGCTAGCATGTGAAATGAGTACGATTGTGCAGTATTTGAACATTCTTTGGGATTGGAATGAAAACTGACCTTTTCCAGTCCTGTGAACACTGCTGAGTTTTCCAAATTTGCTGGCATATTGAGTGCAGCATTTTCACAGCATCATCTTTTAGGATTTGAAATAGCTCAGCTGGAATTCTGTAACCTCCACTAGCTTTGTTTGTCATGATGCTTCCTAGGCCCACTTCACTTCGCATTCCAGGGTATCTGGTTCTAGCTGAGTGATCACATGATCATGATTATCTGGGTCATGAAAATAGTTTTCATACAGTTCTTCTGTGTATTCATACCACCTCTTCTTAATATATTCTGCTTCTGTTAGGTTCATACTATCTGTCCTTTATTGTGCCCATCTTTGCATGAGATGTTCCCTTGGTATCTCTAATTTTCTTGAAGAGATCTCTAGTCTATCCCATTCAACTTTTTCCCTCTTATTTCTTTGCACTGATCATTATGGTAGGCTTTATTATATTTTCTTGCTATTTGGTACTCTTCATTCAAATGGGTATATCTTTCTTTTTTTTCTTTGCTTTTCACTTCTCTTCTTTTCTCAGCTATTTGTAAGGCCTCCTTAGACAACCATTTTGCCTTTTGGCATTTCTATTTCTTGAGGATGTTCTTGATCCCTGCCTCCTGTACAATATCACGAACCTCCACCCATAATTCTTCAAGTATTCTATCAGATCTAATCCCTTGAATCTATTTGTCACTAGCACTGTATAATCATAGGGGATTTGATTTAGGTCATACCTGAATTGTAGAGAACTTCCCTTGTAGCTCAGCTGGTAAAGAATCTGCCTGCAATGTGGGAGACCTGGGTTTGATCCCTGGGTTGGTAAGACCCCAGGAGAAGGCAAATGCTACCCACACCAGTGTTCTGGCATGGAGAATTCCATGAATTGTAAACCACACAATTGCACTCATCTCACACGCTAGGAAAGTAATGCTCAAAATTCTCCAAGCCAGGCTTCAGCAGTACATGAACCGTGAACTTCCAGGTGTTCAAGCTGGTGTTAGAAATCTGCTGGGTCATCGAAAAAGCAAAAGAGTTCCAGAAAAACATCTATTTCTGCTTTATTAACTATGCCAAAGCCTTTGACTGTGTGGATCACAATAAACTGTGGAAAATTCTGAAAGAGATGGGAATACCAGACCACCTGACCTGCCTCTTGAGAAACCTGTATGCAGATCAGGAAGCACCAGTTAGAACTGGACATGGAACAATAGACTGGTTCCAAATAGGAAAAGGAGTACATCAAGGCTATATGTTGTCACCCTGTTTATTTAACTTATATGCAGAGTACATCATGAGAAATGCTTGACTGGAAGAAACACAAGCTGGAATCAAGATTGCCGGGAGAAATATCAATAACATCAGATATGCAGATTACACCACCCTTATGACAGAAAGTGAAGAGGAGCTAAGAGCCTCTTGATGAAAGTGAAAGACGAGAGTGAAAAAGTTGGCTTAAAGCTCAACATTCAGAAAACGAAGATCATGGCATCTGGTCCCATCACTTCATGGGAAATAGATGAGGAAACAGTGTCAGACTTTATTTTTGGGGCTCCAAAATCACTGCAGATGGTGACTGTAGCCATGAAATTAAAAGACACTTACTCCTTGGAAGAAAAGTTATGATCAATCTAGATAGCATATTGAAAAGCAGAGACATTACTTTGCCAACAAAGGTCCGTCTAGTCAAGGCTATTATTTTCCCTGTGGTCATGTATGGATGTGAGAATTGGACTGTGAAGAAAGCTGAGCTTCGAAGAATTGATGCTTTTGAACTAGGGTGTTGGAGAAGACTCTTGAGAGTCCCTTGGACTGCAAGGAGATCCAACCAGTCCCTTCTGAAGGAAATCAGCCCTGGGATTTCTTTGGAAGGAATGATGCTAAACCTGAAACTCCAGTACGTTGGCCACCTCATGCAAAGAGTTGACTCATTGGAAAATACTCTGATGCTGGGAGGGATTGGGGGCAGGAGGAGAAGGGAACGACAGAGGATGAGATGGCTGGATGGCATCACTGACTCGATGGACGTGAGTCTGAGTGAACTCCGGGAGATGGTGATGGACAGGGAGGCCTGGCATGCTGTGATTCATGGGGTTGCCAAGAGTCAGACACGATTGAGCAACTGAACTGAACCATAAATATATATGGTTATGTATAAACCATACATGTCCAGTGTATGTATGGACATTTAAATTTAAATCTTCAATTTAAATCTGAGTTTGGCAAAAAGGAGTTCATGAACTAAGCCATAGTCAGCTCCAGTTTTTGTTTTTGCTGATTATATAGAGCTTCTCCATCTTTGCCTGGAAAAAATATAACCAATCTGATTGTGGTATTAACCATCTGGTAATGTCCATGTGTAGAGTCTTCTCTTGTGTTGGAAGAGGGCGTTTGCTGTGACCAGTGTGACTTCTTGGCAAAACTCTGTTAGCTTTTGACCTTCTTAATTTTATACTGCAAGACCAAATTTGCCTGTTACTCATGGTATCTCTTGAATTCCTACTATAGCATTCTAATCCCCTGTGATGAGAATGACATCTTTTTTGGGGGTGCTAGTTCTAGAAGGTCTTGTAGGTCTTCAGAGAATGGCTCAATTTCAGCTTTTTCAGCATTACTGGTTTGGGGCATAGACTTGGATTACCGTGATATTGAATGGCTTGTCTTGGAAGCGAAGTGACATCATTCTGCTGTTTTTGAGATTACACCCAAGTACTGCATTTTGCACTGTTTTGTTGACTGTGATGGCCACTTCATTTCTTCTAAGGGATTTTTACCCACAATAGTAGATACGATGGTCATCTGAATTAAGCTTAGCATTTTCAGTCCATTTTAGTTCATTGATTCCTAAAATGTCGATGTTCACTCTTGCCATCTCCTGTTTGACCACTTCCAATTTACCTTGATTCATGGACCTCACATTCCAGGTTCCTATGCAATATTGTTCTTTATAACATCAGTCTTTGCTTCCATCACCAATCACATCCACAGCTGGATGTTGTTTTTGCTTTGCCTCCATCTCTTCATTCTTTCTGGTGTTATTTCTCCACTCTTCTCCAGTAGTATATTGGGTACATACCGACCTGGGGAGTTCATCTTTCAGTGTCCTATCTTTTTGCCTTTTCATACTGTTCATGGGGTTCTGAAAGCAAGAATACTGAAGTGGTTTTCCATTCCTTTCTCCAGTGGATCATGTTTTGTCGGAACTCTCCACCATCACCCATCGTCTTGGGTGGCCCTACATGGCAAGGCTCATAGTTTCATTGAGTTAGAGAAGGCTGTGGTTCATTTGATCAAGTTGATTAGTTTTGTGTGATTGTGATTTTCATTCTGTCTGTCCTCTGAAAGATAAGGATAAGAGACAATGAAAGGTTCCTGATGGGAGAGACTGACTGTGGGGGAAACTAGGTCTTGTTCTGATGGGCACGGCCATGCTCAGTAAATCTTTAAACCATATGTCAACTTTTAAATTGCCTTCTTGTGTGGGACAGATAATTTGTGTGTTGATATTTAACTCTGATACTTCATTAACATTTGAAGCTGAAAATACATCTATTTTGCATAAATATACTTAATGGACATCTAGTAAAGCTAAAATAGATTTTAAAAAATTGCATGTCAAATACCAAAGAGAATTGAGAAAATAAAGTGTTAACTGGACACCATCTTGCCTTTTTGGTAACAGTTGTACAGTGTTAACGCAATATATTCTTACATCAAGGAACAAAATTCTGTTTTTAAAGATTTACTTATTTTTGAAAACTATGCCATTAATATTTTAGGTCATGAAAGACAAAACTTTGAAATAATAAGCAAGATTACAGAACTCTGCAAGTTAGTGGAGGCTCACAATCCTAATAGGTACCCAAATATTTAAAAAAAAAAAAAAAGGAGATGTGTTGAAAATTAGCATAGAAGTAATAAGTAGTCAAAGTAAAAAGAGAAAGTCATTGCTTTTCAGCAAAGCTTTAACAAATGAATGTAACAACAACAAAAAAAATGCTGCAACTTAGAAAGTACTTTGCTATTCTACCATTGCATTTCTAGTGTATAATAGGTTTTATGTCCTTTCTTCTTTGTAATATGTTCATTATACACCCAACTTAGAGCAAAATCAGCCAGAGTGTCTCTTAAAAATATGAAAAAGGGATTTCTGTAATCGTCAGTGGTTAAGACTCTGAACTTCCATTGCAGGAGGCATGGGTTGGTCAGGGAACTAAGTTCCTGCATGCTGTGCAGCCAGAGGAGGGGCGGGGAAATACACACACACACACACACACACACACACACACACACACACACACACACATATGTATATGTATGTTAGAATATATATACGTATGTAATAGGGTTATAGTTATATGATCTTTTGAACTACAGAAGCCTGGCTTTAGGTTATGTAGAGGATCATAATTCAATATTGATATAAAATGTAAGAATATTTAGTTCCCTGTTGAAGAAAAATTATTTTACCAACACTCAGTTTATTTCCCAACAGTTAAAGAAGATATGCTTTTTTTTTTTTTTCTGTGTGTATCACTCATCTGTCTAAAGTGCAAAGTGATAATACTCTGCAAGCCTCATCTCATGTTGCATACACTCCATCATATACTTGTTTGTCAGGAAACGAAACAAGCCCATCTATCAGTTAATCCCTATCAGTCAAATCTGAATGATAGCTGTAGAATGTGTTCTTGTAAAATGTGTTTCAAAAGATAGTTTTTCCTTTAGTCCAGCAAGAGCTGACTTGGGTAACACAGATATGGTATCTGATTTAATTGAAGGATCTTTGTTTAATTAACAGTGACATACATAGGCCTGTTTAATGTTTATGGCTAGGAAGTAAAAAGCCACCATGAAGCCGTAGTCTTCTTCATCTGGGTTATAAAGTCTATTTTACTCTTTTGTCTATATCAAAATTTGGATTTGCTTTCCATCAGATTAACAGTGCTTTTTAAAAAGATGACTTTTTAAAATCTCTTTTTCGCAACAGTTTGCAAATGCAGACTAAGCAGCACAAAGGGGCACTGAATATTCATAGGATTAATAAATGGATAAAAGTGCAAAATGAACATAGTGATGATAATTAGTTTGGGATGAAAAAGAATAAGATAAAATAATTCAAACTAAATATTTCACTTGCAATGCACATATTTTTATGATCTTTGGCTGAAAGAGACAAAAATAATTTTAATTATGAGTAAAAATATAAAATGATGAAGGGATAGCTTAAGAATAGGTTCCTTATTTTTATTTGAAATTTAAAATTTCCTTAACATGTTTTAATTTGATTCTTCAATGAAAAGTGTCAACAGTTTCTTCCCTTTATAATCTTTTTTTCTAACTGCTTCGTATTAGAAATAAGTGTTCCCCACTCCTAGTCTCCACGTGGGAAGGTGATCCCTGAGGACGTTCTTTGACTCTTGATTTCTTTGTCCATTTCTTCCCTCCACGAAGTGGAAGCAAGGGGCTCTGTTTTACCTGATTGTTAATCTCAAACAAGCAATAGTATCTGACAGGTTCATGTCCTCCTCTCTGGAGCCAGCCAAGCCCACCCCTCCATACAGTCATCTGGGCAGGACTCCCTAAAATAGGATCCTCTCTGGTTGTTTATTATTTCTCACACTATCATCACATAGTGGTCTGTCATTACTTTGCTCTCAGCCCAAACCACCTCTTTTATTCCGTTATTTCTTTGCATACTCTGAAATCTCTGCAAATTTTGGAAAACAGATTCTCACCCTAACTTCTCTCTTCTCTGTTCCCTTTATCAACTTGTACCAAAAGTGGAAATTTTCTGTTACCCCATTAGATGTGTGTGTGTGTGTGTGTGTGTGTTTGTCTTAGTCACTTAGTTGTGTCTAACTCTGCAACCCCATGGACTGTAGCCCACCATGCTCCTCTGACCATTTCCAAGGATACAAATTGGGATATAACATTACTTTAAAAAACTTTGCTTATAGATTTAATGCCTGACTTGAATGTGAGAAAATACCACTTTTTAACAGTCTCTAGCTTCACTACTAATATCCTTTTAGTTATTTTAAGTTCATGACTTGAAAGTATTTCAAGGTCTGGTAAAACCTGAAATGACTTGTGTAATTCATAAGGCCACTTAACAGATCTATTTTAGGAAATTCTAGACATCTATGACACTCAAGGAGGATTTTTAAGACCATTATTGCTTTATTGAAACTGATGTTGTTCAGTTGGTCAGTCATGTCTGATACTTTGCCACCCGCACGGACTTCTGCATGCAAGGCTTCCCTGTCCTTGACTATCTCCTAGAGTTCATGCAAAATCATGTCCGTTGAATTGGTGATGCCATCCAATCATCTCATCCTCTATCACAGTATTCTCCCCATGCCCATAATCTTTCACAGCATCAGGGTTTTATCCAATGAGTCTGCTCTTCCCGTCAGGTAGCCAAAGTATGGGAACTTCAGCTTCGGGATCAGTCTTCTCCAACAGGATAGTTTGAAGCATCAATTCTCTGGTGCTCAGCCTCCTTTATGGTCCAATTCTCCCATCTGTACATGACTACTGGAAAAACTTTAGCTTTGACTAGACAGACCTTTGTTGGCAAAGTGATGTCTCTGCTTTTTAATATGCGTTGTAGCTTCATCGTGGCTTTTTTCCCAAGGAGCAAGTATCTTTTAATTTCATGGCTGCAGTCACCATCCAGTGATTTTGGAGCCCAAGAAAATAAAGTTGTCACAGTTTCCATAGTTTCCCCATCTATTTGCCACCATTTTCACTCTGCTCTTTCACCTTCATCAAGAGACTCTTTAGTCCCTGTTCACTTTATGCCATTAAACTGGTATCATCAGCATATCTGAGGTTGTTGATAATTCTTCCTGCAATCTTGATTCCAGCTTGTCCTTCATCCAGCCTGCCATTTCGATGATGTACTCTGCATATAAGTTAAATAAGCATGGAAACAATATACAGCATTTACCTACTAGTTTCTCAGTTTTGAACCAGTCTGTTGTTCTGTGTCTGGTTCTAACTTGCTTCTTAACCTGCATACAGGTTGCTCAAGAGGCAGGAAAGGTGGTCTGGTATTCCCATCTCTTGAAGAATTTTCCAGTTTCCTGTGATCCAAACAGTCAAAGGTTTAAAATGTAGTCAATGAAGCAGAAGTAGTTTTTTTTCTGGAATTCCCCTTCTTTGTTGCCAGAGTCCAGCTCCAGCAGCCAGGGAATCAGCCTGAAGGGATGGGTAGTGTCGATGAGTAAGGATGCAGCCTCTCATTTAGTTTTCTTGGACTGCATGTTTATTTCAAGTTTTAAGTTCTCTTTTATACTTTGAGGAAAGTGTTAGGTCAGAGGTTTGACACTTTCAATTTCCCCTCCCCCAGATTTATTGTCTCCATAAATCATTGTTGTCCTTCAAGCAGAGTTTCTGCTTCAGCAGTTCTCTCAGAATTGTGTTTATTTAAACTTGTGATTACATTGTAACTCATGCTTATATCTGGGCTGCATACCACAAACCTCAGTTTATTTCTTATCTTTCTAAATCCTGTTTGCCTCTGGCATCCTGATCTCACTATCTCTCAGAAAGGCTTTGAGCTGTTAATATCTCTAAAATTCCTAATCTCTATCAGCTATAGTAAAATATGATAACATATTCCTTAAATTAACATTCCTTAAATCTTTAGCTTCTAACTATTTTCAATTATTCCTAAGCCCTAAATTCAGCAAACTCTTTTACCATGACAATTTCCCTCACAGATAAGTTTCAGATAACAATCCCTCCCATGGCCTCAAGGTGTGGCCTATGTGCTCATCCTGGAATACTCTTTTGTAAAGATCTTTGAACAAATGCCAATGATTAACTTTATGAACTATTCTCTGAGCACAACTGCAAAAGACTTTGTGCCTTCTCATGCTCCTCTCAAGAACAATAAGCACCTTAGTATTCTTTTCAGTCAACTCAGCAGCCGAGGAAAGGAAAAAACAAGTCAGAATCACAAGACCTAACTCCTTCATCCCGGGTCTGTGCCTGCGGGACTAGGAGAGGGAGTTGGGACCATGCCTCTATTTTGCCAGTAATGCCTAACGTGGCTCCCGACATTTGTGATCCAACAGATATTGGCAATTTGATCTCTGGTTCCTCTGCATTTTCTAAATCCAACTTGTGCATTTGGAAGTTCTTGGTTCACATATTGTTGAAGCTTCCATTCAGTTCAGTTCAGTCACTCAGTTCTGTCCAACTCTTTGTGACCCCATGGACTGCAGCACACCAGGCCTCCCTGACCATCACCAGCTCCAGCAGTTTACTCAAACTCATGTCCATTGTGCCAGTGAGGACATCCAACCATCTTATACTCTGTTGTCCCCTTCTATTCCTGCCTTCAATCTTTTCCAACATCAGGGTCTTTTCCAATGAGTCAGCTCTTCACATTAGATGGCCAAAGTATTGGAGTTTCAGCTTCAGCATCAGTCCTCCCAATGAATATTCAGGATTGATCTCCTTGCGGTCCAAGGGACTCTCGAGTCTTCTGCAACACCACAGTTCAAAAGCATCAATTCTTTGGCACTCAGCTTTCTTTATAATCCAACTCTCACATCCATGCATGACTGCTGGAAAAACGATAGCTTTGACTACACGGGCCTTTTTGTGCAAAGTAATGTCTCTCCTTTTTAATATGCTGTCTAGGTTGGTCATAAATTTTTTATCAAGGAATAAACATCTTTTAATTTCATGGCTGCAGTCACCATCTGCAGTTATTTTGGAGCCCAAGAAAATAAAGTCTCTCACTGTTCCACTCTTTCCCCATCTATTTGCCGTGAAGTGATGGGACCAGATGCCATGATCTTTGTTTTCTGAATGTTGAGCTTTAAGCCAACTTTTTCACTCTCCTCATTCACTTTCATCAAGAGGCTCTTTAGTTCCTCTTCACTTTCTGCCATAAGGGTGGTGTCATCTGCATATCTGAGGTTATTGATATTTCTCCTGGCAATCTTGATTCCAGATTGTGCTTCATCTAGCCCAGCATTTCTCACGGTATACTCTGCGTAGAAGTTAAATAAACAGGGTGACAATATATAGCCTTGGTGTTCTCCTTTCCCTATTTGGAACCAGTCTGTTGTTCCATGTCCAGTTCTAACTGTTCCTTCCTGACATGCAGATTTCTCAGGAGACAGGTCATGTGGTCTGGTATTCCCATATCTTGGAGAATTTTCCAGTTTATTGTGATCCACACAGTCAAAGGCTTTGGCATAGTCAATAAAGCAGAAATAGATGTTTTCCTGGAACTCTCTGCTTTTTTGAGAATCCAGTGGATGTTGGCAATTTGATCTCTAGTTCCTCTGCCTCTTCTAAATCCAGCTTGAACATATGGAAGTTCACAGCTCATGTACTGCTGAAGCCTGGCTTGGAGAATTTTGAGCATTACTTTACTAGCATGTGAGATGAGTGCAATTGTGTGGTAGTTTGAGCATTTGTTGGCATTGCCTTCCTTTGGGATTGCAATGAAAACTGACATTTTCCAGTCCTGTGGCCACTGCTGAGTTTTCCAAATTTGCTGGCATATTGAGTGCAGCACTTTCACAGCATCAGCTTTCAGGATTTGAAACAGCTCAACTGAAATTCCACCACCTCCACTAGCTTTGTTCATAGTGATGCTTCCTAAGGCTCACTTGACTTTGCATTCCAGGATGTCTGGCTCACAATCACAGTTGTGATTATCTGGGTCATGAATATCTTTTTTTTGTATAGTTTTCTGTGCATTCATGCCACCTCTTCTTAATATCATCTGCTTCTGTTAGGTCAATACCATTTCTGTCATTTATTGAGCCCGTCTTTGCATGAGATGTTCCCTTGGTATCTCTAGTTTTCTTGAAGAGATCTCTCGACTTTCCCATTATATTGTTTTCCTCTATTTCTTTGCAAATGGAAGCCAGCAATTCACCTTTGTCTTTTTGCATTGAAATAGTGAATAATGTACATGTATAATACTGAATGTTTATTTTGTCTCTTTCCTAAGATAATTTCATTTAAATAAGACTAACAGTTCCTTCAAAAGTGTATTCCTTACCCTGGATCAGATAACTTTGTTTATTTTAATATTGAATTTCTCACTTTTTAGATTGAATAATTTCACATGTTATTGTGTGGTATATATGCATTTTTAAATCAAGAAGTTACTTATTTTGAAATACTATTCTATTAGAATTGTATATTTTACAAATAAATCAGTATATTTATCATATGCAGATTAAACCTACAAATGCATACACATATATAGGAAAGCTAAACCTGCCTTAATGAATATGATAATGACTTAATGATTCTACCTTTTTATTTTGTAATATGAGCATTTTATATAAAATAGTTGTGATAAGAGAAATACATATTGGATATATCTGTGATAAATAAGACTCCCCATACATCATTATTCATGTTAAGAATGAATTCCTAGCAAGGTATAACTGCTTTAAAAGCCATATATCAAAGGTATTAATGGCAAGTACTGTTAGAGGCTGAAGAACTCCAAGAACTTCTTTTCCCCTCCAATGGAACTGAATACTCAAAAATCTGAGAGTACTCAAGTAATGGTAAAGATATATTTTTGCTTTTATACCCTTGAATTGCATACCACCTTTAATCTATAAACCATTAATAATATATGAGCTATGAACTGTGGCGTTAGAGAAGACTCTTGAGAGTCTCTTGGACTGCAAGGAGATTCAACCAGTCCATCCTAAAGGAGATCAGTCCTGGGTGTTCATTGGAAGGACGGATGCTGAAGCTGAAACTCCAATACTTTGGCCACCTCATGTGAAGATTTGACTAATTGGAAAAGACTCTGATGCTGGGAGGAACTGGGGGCAGGAGGAGAAGGGGACGACAGAGGATGAGATGGCTGGATGGCATCACCGATTCGGTGGACATGAATTTGAGTGAACTCTGGGAGTTGGTGATGGACAGGGAGGCTTGGTGTGCTGTGATTTATGGGGTCGCAAAATTCAGAGCCACTAGAGTCAGAAGATTCCCTGGTGGCTCATATGGTAAAGCATCTGCCTGCAATTGGGAGATCCGGGTTCAATCCCTGGGTTGAGAAGATCCCCTGGAGAAAGAAATGGCAACCCACTCCAGTATTCTTGCCTAGAAAATTCCATGGATGGAGGAGCTTGGTGGGCTACAGTCAATGGGGTTGCAAAGAGTCAGACACGACTGAGCGAGTGAACTGAACTGAAACTCATTTAAGTGTTCTTTGAATTTGCACATACAAAGGGCTCCCCTGGTGTCTCAAATAGTAAAGAATTAGTCTGCAATGCCAGAGATGTGGGTTCGATCCCTGAGCTTGGAAGACTCCCCTGGAGAAGGAAATGGCAAATCATTCCTGTATTTTTGCCTGGGAAATTGCATGGACACAGGAGCCTGGTGGGCTGCAGTCCATGGGGTTGCAGAGTCAAACAAGACTGAGCAACTGACACACAGAATTCACACCTTTTTAGTACTAAACATAGTAATGAATGGTGAATTACCTATACAGTTGCTTTATAACTACAACTACAGATAGTAATATTTTTTAGTTTTCCAAGTTGAAACGAATGTAGTGCATAGTCAAGTGATTCAATGTTGGTGTAGAATCTTTTCCCAAAAGTTGGTGATATGAAAAATAATACATAAAATGATAGAATATAATTTCTAATAATATAAAAAAGTATATACATATACATATATATATATGGATAATTAATAGAAAAGCATGACTGTACCACATGTCCTGGATCTTATTTGACACATTAGTGATTAGCTTAAATTATAATCCAAATATAATAAACAAATACAATATGCATATTGTTTGCAATTGACTTATTTTAATATATGGAATCTTCATTTTCAATATCTAGAAGCTATAATTGAATGTAGTACAGAATATTTTACTTTTTATTAAGCATTTTGGAGTTTTATATTTAATTACTTAAAGTCCATCCTTCAGAGATAGCATGTCACTGTTTTACTGTGGGGGAAAAATTATATTAAAGATGTGACAATGAAATAGGAAGAGATAATGTCATGCATGTACATTTTTTCAAAAGGGCAAGGTGCTGCAAATGGGATCTGAGTAAGACAAAATCAGAAAATTAAACTATATCATCAGAATTTTGGTCTCATGTGGTTACACTGTTATTGAGGGATAATCTGAATAATCAGTTCACCTCAAATACAGCTCTCAGGAGAAGGCATTTTCATTTATATGACAAATAAAAAATCCAGAAGGAATATAGCGCCTTGATTCATCTCAATTTGGATATTACCGTAAAGACAAATGCATTTCATTTCCTGGTGATTGAAAGTGGATATCAGTTATACATATAGTTAAATGTGGAATATCTGTTTAAGAAAAATATTTTTCTTCTTCTTATATCTTAATATTATTAAGAAATATTTTTCTTAAATATTTCTGGTCCTAATTAAAAACCAAGGTGATTAACTTGCATTAATAAAATAATGTGAGGCAAGGTTTACCTCAAATACTTATATTGCTATTTTCAGGGTTTTCCTCCCTGTTTCTCAAAGGTAACTTTCTATTCTGGACACCAATGCATAGGCATATTCCAAGTATACTATTATTTAGGTACTAGATGTCTTTAAGAATAAAACAAACCCAACAGAAGAGAGCCTAGTAAAAATTCCTAGTAGTCCAATTAAATTTATATAATATCTTGAAAAAAATCCACACAGAATACAGAAATAGAGTATATATGTCTCCTTTCTTAGATCTTATTTTACATATTTCAATATCATTTTATACTATACAGGATCATTTCAGAGGTCTTGATACTTTTCATTTATATATATTTCTAAGTATGATTTTTAGTCTGAAATTCTCATTTTTATTTCTATGTACTATTCACTCAAGTAAGCAAAATCTGAATTTATAGATTGTTTTTATATCTAGTCACTTTGCCAAATTTTACAAGTTATCCCAACTTATATATATATATATATATATATATATATATATATATATATATATATATAAAACGATTAGATTTGTTCATTACCTAGTTATTTTGTGTGTTTACATAAATTTTCCAGAAACATAGGCAATATTAAATAATGATGGTGATTTATGGTACCTATCTCTAGTAGAACAGTTTATAACTTTCTGTTGGTCTTTGGTAACCAGTTAAATATTATTATATATGATTATACTCATTTTTTTAAATGTTTACTAGACATTTACATTAAAAATGCTGCCAGATATTATGTAACTTTTCAGTATATACTGATCTTGTTAAAAGTTCCTTAAGTTTTAGAACGATTTTATTTTACTTGATTCATTGCTAAATAAGCTATAAGCTATTATTTTTTGGATATTAGAACATTTTCTTTATTATTAGTTATTCCAATGAAAATTTCCCCTGTAATAAAAAGGTTAAGAAAGTCTTGTGCCCTGAATAAGGTTGGCCTCATCTTACCTCCCGAGTTGATAGTATACAGGGTCCAGGCACTTGAACACCGAAGGAGCTACAGCAGTCTTTTCTTCACTCCAGCCATCCTGATCCAGGCTATACTGTTGCGGGAGTATGTAATCTCCTCGGTTCTGTCTTGCTGCAGCAAAGATTTGAAACAGTGGACAAGTGTTACAGCTCTGTTACAGCTCAGTTTTATTCAGCAAGCAAAGGATAGTGCAACCTCGAGGAATGAGATTGGGCCGACCCCAAAGAGAGGCCTCAATCCATCTTGGCTCCTCTTTTCGTATGTTTGTCTTCTCCCTCTGAGCCTGCCCTGTGTAAACTGGGCTAGCCAGGAGGGCTGTTTGTTTCACCTGAGGTTCTCACTCCATCCTACCACCATTTTGGACTCCTTTTTCCTATTCTAACTACCTAACAATACTATGGCCCTTACCTTAGATACCTGGTTAGCTCTCCACATTCTTAATTGAAAATCAGGCTCAATACTGAATCTCAGTCTGCCTCTCTGGGTCCTCAGTACTTTCAGGACCTGTGTGTTCTCCCAGGAAGCTGTGGTGTAAATCCTTAATCCCTCAACTACCACTCCTGATGTGATGATGGATTGCATCTAAATTATACCTTCAATAAGCCTCTTATCCTACCTCCCTAACCTGATAAAAAGACCATTATCTGCTCTGTCTTCATTGTGCCTTTCAGATCACATTACTTTTAACTGTCACTTGAACAAAATTAGCATCTTAGAGTTTCTACCTACTTGACCCAATTCATCTAGTCTTCCTTAACTTTTTCAGTAACAATGTTTCTGAGATTTCCAAATGTTGGATTAATGGTGAAAAGGAATTTCTATGAAAAGTAAAAATGAAGAATTTCTTGGATATAAAGGAATGCATAGATTTATTCAAGGGCTTCCCTTGTAGCCCAGCTGGTAAATAATCTGCCTGCAGTGCAGGAGACCTGGTTTCGATCCCTGGGTGGGGAAGATCCCCTGGAGAAAGGAAAGGCAAACTACTCCAGTATTCTGGCCTGGAGAATTCCATGGACAAGGGACCCTTGCGGGTTATAGTCCATGGGATTTCAAAGAGTCAGACACAACTGAGTGACTAACAGATAGGTTTGTTATTTTACCTAAACAGAATGTTAAAGTATTCCATTCCAAACACATTGTAAAAAATCTAATTTATGATTTGCATATGTGTGCTTTTTATTAAGCACCTACCATGTATTTTGTAGTGTTACATGTTAGACACTTATGTTAGAGTAGTAAATATCTCCATCATGATACTTAAATTTGGGAATGGAAGACATTGACATGTAAATAGATAAACTGTCATGATTTCAGATAGTGAGAAATGCCATGAGGACAGGAAAGTGACAGTTACTGAGATTAGTTTAGTTGATCTAATCAAAATTGTTTTCTTCAAAGGAGTGACCTAAGAGCTGGTACTTGACTGACAAAGTTAACCGCATGTAGGTATGAGAGTAAAGAATTCCAAGAAGAATATCCAAGTTGAGGAAAACAATCAATAAGCATATTGCATAGACACAAAATGAAGGCCAGGGGCTGAAATTTAGAAATGGAAAAAGGTAGGCCCACCCCTATCAGAATATTTAGGTCAGTGTAGGGAGTTTAAATGTTTTTGTAAGTCTTAATAGGTATTCTTTAGCTACAAGGTATATGAGTCTTTTATATGTAAATACTCAACAACTTTATTTGGAGAAATACAATACAGCAAAATATCACATAAATTTTTCAATGTGCTGTTTTTGAACAAGGAATATTTTTATTGTTAACATCAATTGTGTGTTGAAAGTGAAATATAATATTGAGGAGGAGACTTTATAGCATTGTCAAAGCAAAATAGTATTTCCTATTGTAATTAGCAAGTTATTGTGGAAAGGTTCTTGCAAAACTTGCTACTTAATATCATTTCTAGAACATGCTTGAAAAGTTGAGACATCTCAAAAATATTCAAATAGTACATCAAAAATCTATCAGTAAACTGTAAGATTAGTCAAACTGAAGTCATTATATGGAATTTTATTCCTTCTTTACATGCCAGCTAGGAAAAACTGACAAACCTGATTTGGGGCAGATCTTCTGCCTGAAATGGTTTCTTGTTATCTATGAATAGGAGTGAATCTCCTGTGTGATTTAGGTCGTAGAATATACTTCACAATGCTAATATCTACTTGGAAATATTTAATACAGTTTAGAGTTTGTTAACATATATATTTAATTTCTATGATTTTAGACACTCTCGTGTCAATATATAATTCAGTATATCATACCACTGAAACTTTTTGGAAAAGTGAAAAATCCTCTTTGGTTTTTTTTTTTTTTTTTTTTTTTAACTTAGCAAAAACAGGTGTAAAGTGAACTTTAGAAAAGATGAGATAACTGTATAAATATGGAGCATCTACCACTTTATTTTTTGCCAAGTTTCAGTCTTAAGTGAAGTGAGTGAAAGGATGATATTCATTTATGTGTGTATGCATGTACCTATCTATATAAGTGTGCACACACACCAATGAACACATATGGATGAATATGTAGGTAAGAATGTATGTCTGTCCCAAGTTCCCAAGCCTGAACATCAATATCTATAAGGTTTATCCAGTTGCTACCATTCCTCATGCCAAAAATCTAAAGACCTAAAGAAGGTAAATGAGGGAAATAGAAGAAATTTCTCTTGGTTAAATCTAACTAGATTCTCTGAAATCTGTATTGGTAGCCTCTGTTTAGGCTACTGACAGCCTAAACAGATGTGCCTCTGTTTGCAAGGACAGGAAAAAATATATTTTTTTGTAAAATTAAGCTTGTGATTTGAAGCTGGATCAACCATCCTCTGGTTAAAAACAATTAATTCCTTCAACCCTGATTTTTGACATTATAGTAGATGTTGCAGATAGGCAAGACAGACTTTGCCCTCAAGAAACTCATATTCAATTATGTTTAAAAACAGTGAAGTTTCCTGAAATAGTAGTCTACCTTTCTAATTCCAGAAGATAGTCTAAAATTTCCTTTGGAAACAGCTTTTATTGTCAGTATCACATTTATTCTGAGTAGGAATGACCTCTCCCTTTCACATTTCTAAGTATAGCTCCCATTTCCTAAAACAACAAATGTATTGGATTCACTGAGCCACAATGGATGATTAAAGAATGCCTGTGTGAACTAAGTTGGTCCAATTTGAGTGAAGAAGCTCTATCTTTATAAGGGAGGTACAAATTCCTCTTTGCTTCGGGGCTTGTTGGCATAAGGCTGTAGATTTCAAACTGTCTTGTCTGTGAAAAATGGGCTTGGACCTCCTGGAAAGTCAGAAAGAAGCTAGCTTCAAGCCTATAGAGCTGATAATGGGTTTGGTTTAAAGATATCAACCTTCCACTGAAGTATTCATTTCTTGAACAAACAGATTTTCTGTAGACGGGTTTCTATCATGCATGACTAAAAGAATACTGACGAAATTTTATCAGATCTAGGACTACAGAAGTTAGACATAAAAAATAAGCAATTGAGTCACTTCACAAGTGGTAAAAAGTGAAGACTTGGATCCATAAGTGAATAGAAAATCTATATGCTATAATATAATAAACTGAAATTTGGACAGAAAACACTATGAAGATGTCTAATAATTTTGGAGTTCCTGATCTGAAAACACCAAGATATAAATAGATAGCTAATGATCACAGCAACAAGATTTCCTGCCACTGGTGCTAAAAATAAGTAATAATGGTAGGTTAAAAAAAAAGAAAAAGAACTAGACCACACAGAAGAAGATCTACTAGAGAGCAAAATACTTTATTACAAGGTATTTCAATATCTATGATATAAAGGAAATTTTAAAATGTTCAGTTCAGTTCAATTCAGTAGCTCAGTCATGTCCGACTCTGCGACCCCATGAATCGCAGCATGCCAGACCGCCCTGTCCATCACCAATTCCAGGAGTTCACCCAGACTCGTGTCCATCAAGTCAGTGATGCCATCCAGCCATCTCATCCTCTGTCATCCCCTTCTCCTCCTGCCCCCAATCCCTCCCAGCATCAGAGTCTTTTCCAGTGAGTCAACTCTTTGCATGAGGTGGCCAAAGTACTGGAGTTTCAGCTTTAGCATCATTCCTTCCAAAGAAATCCCAGGGCTGCTCTCCTTCAGAAGGGACTGGTTAGATCTCCTTGCAGTCCAAGGGACTCACAAGAGTCTTCTCCAAAACCACAGTTCAAAAGCATCAATTCTTTGGTGCTGAGCTTTCTTCACAGTCCACCTCTCACATCCATACATGACCACTGGAAAAACCATAGCCGTGACTAGATGGACCTTTGTTGGCAAAGTGATGTCTCTGCTTTTCAATATGCTATCTAGATTGGTCATAACTTTTCTTCCAAGGAGTAAGTGTCTTTTAATTTCATGGCTGCAGTCACCGTCTGCAGTTATTTTGGAGCCCAAAAAAAATAGTCTGACACTGTTTCCACTGTTTCCCCATCTGTTTCCCATGAAGTGATGGGACCAGATGCCATGATCTTAGTTTTCTGAAAGTTGAGCTTTAAGCCAACTTTTTCACTCTCCACTTTCACTTTCATCAAGAGGCTTTTTAGTTCCTCTTCACTTTCTGCCATAAGGGTGGTGTCATCTGCATATCTGAGGTTCTTGATATTTCTCCTGGCAATCTTGATTCCAGCTTGTGCTTCTTCCAGCCCAGCATTTCTCATGATGTACTCTGCATATAAGTTAAATAAGCAGGGTGACAATATACAGCTTTGACGTACTCCTTTTCCTATTGGGAACCAGTCAGTTGTTCCATGTCCAGTTCTAACTGTTGCTTCCTGACCTGCATATAGGTTTCTCAAGTGGCTTATAACATTTCAAATTTAGAAACAAGATTATGGAAAAAATTATACTAAGATAAATAACATATGGATGAGAAAAAAATCATTTGGCCCTCCAATTTTCTAGTTTCATGGCTGAGATTCCCCTTCTAATAAAAGACAGATAAATGGAGAAAAATATGAGTTTAATAATATGTATACTTTCTGTATACATAGGAGATACCCAACAAAACTGAGTAAGTCTTCAAAATAGCCCAAGAGTCTACCATAAATATGAATTCCAGCTACAGATAAAAGAATGATATTGGGGATGGGGCAAAGGCCAGTTAAGTGAAGTTACCAGGAAAAACACAGGAATATGGTTGTTATTCAGCTTTAAGTCATGTGCTGTCTCCACTGATAAGAGTTTCTAGAGTTTTATTCATTTTTCTCTGTGTGGTACAGAGAGGGAAAAACCCTTAAAAATTTAACTTTTCTTTATAAATGTAAATGGTTCATAAGAGAATAATGTTCACTCTGTTTCAGAGCTTTTCTTGTATCGGCTTTTTTTTTTTTTTTTCTCAATAACTTCAAAATAATTCTTTTTTTATGATACAATGTCACATTGGGAGGTAGCATATTCTGCTCCATTTCAAACCTGCTCTAAAACGTCCAAAACATTTGAAAGTCTAGAATCTGGGTTGGTAGATCTCTCCATTACTTCACTGAATAAGTCTCTTAGTTCTGAGAAGACATTTCAAGTAAACATTTGAGAATCATTTCAGAAGGTGGTGATGCAGATTGGACCCCAAAGTTAGGTCTGTGTGGTGCAAGCAATCAGTTGTTGGGTTTTGTGGTTGTTGTTGTTTTCTGAGTTTTGTTGATTTAGGATGTTGTGGCAATTTTAGGTGTAAAGCAAAGTTAATCAGTAATCCAAATGCTTCTATCCACTCCTTCTTTAAGATTATTTTCCCATATAAGCAATTACAGAGTATTACATAGAGTTCCCTTTGCTATACTGTAGGTCTTTATTAGTTCCCTAATTTATATATAATAGTGTGTATATATATATATATATGTGAATCTCAATCTTCCAAGTTATCCCTTCCCTTATTTACCTTCCTGGTAACTATAAGTTTGTTTTCTACATCTGCAAGTGTATTTTTGTTTTGTAGATAAGTTCATTTGTACCTGTTTGTTTGTTTGTTTGTTTGTTTTCAGTTCAGTTCAGTTGCTCAGTCGTGTCGACTCTTTGTGACCCCATGGACTGCAGCACGCCAGGTTTCTCTGTCCATCACCAACTCCTGGAGCTTACTCAGACTCAAGTGCATTGAGTTGGTGATGCCATCCAACCATTTCTCTAATAAGTAACAATGTTGAGCATCTTTTCATGTGCTTTATAGCCATCTGAATGTCATCTTTGGAGAAATGTCTAATTATAACTTCTGCCATTTTGTGATTTTTTTCTGTTTATTTATTTATTTATTTATACTTAGCTTAATGAACAGTTTCTGTAGTTTGGAGTTTAATCCCTTGTCAGTTGCTTTGTTTGTAAATATTTTCTCCTATTTGGAGGTTGCCTTTTCATTTTGTTTGTGGTTTCCTCTGCTGTGCAAAAGCTTGTAAGTATAATTAGGTCCAATTTGTTTATTTTTGTTTTATTTTCATTACTCTAGGAAGTATATATACAAAAAGATCTGGATATAATTCATGTCACACAGTGTTCTGCCTATGTTTTCCTCTAAGAGTTTGTTAATATTCATGCTTACATTTAGGTCCTTAGTCTTTCTTGAGTTTATTGTTGAATAAGGTGTTAGGAAGTGTTCTCATTTCATTTGTTTCATATAGAAGGCCAGTTTTCCTAGCATCACTTATTGAAGAGACTATCTTTTCTCCATTTATATTGTTGCCTGCTTTTTCATAGGTTAGGTGATGATAGGCACATGGGTTTATCAACAGACTTTCTGTCCTGTTCTGTTGAGCTATATTTCTGTATTTGTGTCAGTACAATATTATTCTGATGACTATAGCTTTGTAGTATAGTCTGAAGTCAAGGAGCTTGATTCCTCCAGCTCCATTTTTCTTAAGATTGCTTTGGCTATTTGGGGTATTTTGTGGGCAGAAAGTGAAGAAGAACTAAAGAGCCTCTTGATGAAAGTGAAAGAGGAGAGTGAAAAAGTTGGCTTAAAGCTCAACATTCAGAAAACAAAGATCATGGCATCTGGTCCCATCACTTCATGGAAAATTGATGGGGAAACAGTGGAAACAGTGGCTGACTTTATTTTTCTGGGCTCCAAAATCATGGCAGATAGTGATTGCAGCCATGAAATTAAAAGACGCTTTCTACTTGGAAGAAAGTTATGACCAACCTAGACAACATATTAAATAGCAAAGACATTACTTTGCCAACAAAGGTCCATTTAGTCAAGGCTATGGGTTTTCCAGTGGTCATGTATGGATGTGAGATTTGGACTATAAAGAAAGCTGAATGCCGAAGAATTGATCCTTTTGAACTGTGGTGTTGGAGACGACTCTTGAGAATCCCTTGGACTGCAAGGAGATCCAACCAGTCCATTCTAAAGGAGATCAGTCCTGGGTGTTCTTTGGAAGGAATGATGCTGAAGCTGAAACTCCAATACTTTGGCCACCTCATGTGAAGAGCTGACTCATTGGAAAAGACCCTAATATTGGGGAAAATTGAGGGCAGGATGAGAAGGGGACGACAGAGGATGAGATGGTTGGATGGCATCACTGACTCGATGGACATGGGTTTGGGTGAACTCTGGGAGTTGGTGATGGACAAGGAGGCCTGGCGTGCTGTGGTTCATGGGGTTGCAAAGAGTCAGACATGACTGAATGACTGAACTGAACTATGTTTCCATATCTAATTCTGTGAAAACTGCCATTGGTAATTTGATAGGGATTGCATTGAATCTGTAATTTGCTTTGGTTTATATAGTCATTTTCACAATATTAATTCTTCCCACCTCACAATACAGTATATCTCTTCATCTGTTTGTGTCATCTTTGATTTCTTTCATTGTATCCTATAGTTTTCTGAACATAAGTGTTTTACCTCCATTACTGAGTTTATTCATAGGTATTTTATTCTTTTTTTATGCAGTAGTAAATGAGATTGCTTGCTTGATTTCTGTTTCTGATCATTTGTTTTTAGTGTGTAGGAATACAAGAGGTTTCTCTGTATTAATTTGTATCCTGCAAGTTTACCAAATTCATTGATGAGCTCTAATAGATTTCTGGTAGCATCTTTAGGATTTTTCCATGTATAGAATCATGTCATCTGTAAAGAGTGACAGTTTACTTCTTCTTTTCCAATTTGGATCCCGTTTATTTCTTTTTCTTCTCTGATTGCTACACCTAGGCACTTCAAAAACCATGTTGTATAAGAGTGGCCAGAGTGTACCTCCCTGTCTTGATCTTACAGGAAATGCTTATAGTTTTTCACTGTTGATGTTTGCTGTCGGTTTGTTGCATATGGCCTTTATTATGGTGAGGTAGATTTCTGCTGTGCCCACATTCTGGAGAGATTTTATCATAAATGGATGTTGAATTTTGTTAAAAGCTTTTTCTGCATTTATTGAGATGTCATATTTTTTTGGATCTAATTTTTTATTCTTCTATTTGTTGATGTGATCTATCAAACTGATTGCTTTGAAGATATTGATATATCCTTGCCTTTGTGGGGTAAATCACAATTGATCATGCTGTATGATCCTTTTAGGCTTCCCTGGTTGCTCAGTTGGTAAAGAATCTGCCTGCAATGCAGTAAACCTAGGTTCGATCCCTGAATGGGGAAGATTCCCTGAAGAAGGAAATGGCAACCCACTGCAATATTCTTGCCTGGAAAATCCCATGGACAGAAGAGCCTGCTGGGCTACAGTCCATGGGGTCACAAAGAATCAGACAGGACTGAATAACTAAACCACCACCACCATGATCCTTTTAATGTTTTGTTGAAATTGTTTTGCTAATATTTTGTTGAGCATATTGCCGTCTATGGTCATTGGTGTTGTTTGTAATTTTCTGTGTGTGTGATATCTTTGTCTTTTGATATCAATGTGATAGTGGCTTCCTAGTGTGAGCCTGGGAGTGTTTCTTTCTCTAGACTTTTTGGGAAGAGTTGCAGAAGGTTAGGTGTTCAGTTCAGTTCAGTTCACTCAGTTGTGTCTGACTCTTTGTGACCCCATGAATAGTGTCACGCCAGGCCTACCTGTCCATCACCATCTCCCGGAGTTCACTCAAACTCACATCCAATCGAGTCGGTGATGCCATCCAGACATCTCATCCTCTGTCATCCGCTTCTCCTCCTGCCCCCAACCCCTCCCAGCATCAGGGTCTTTTCCAATGAGTCAGCTTTTCACACGAGGTGGCCCAAGTACTGGAGTTTCAGCTTTAGCATCATTCCTTCCAAAGAACACCAAGGGCTGATATCCTTTAGAATGAACTGGTTGGATCTCCTTGCAGTCCAAGGGACTCTCAAGAGTCTTCTCCAACACCACGGTTCAAAACCATCAATTTTTTGGTGCTGAGCTTTCTTCACAGTCCACCTCTCACATCCATACATGACCACTGGAAAAACCATAGCCTTGACTAGACAGACCTTTTTTGGCAAAGTAATGTCTCTGCTTTTCAAGAGTTTTAATCACAGTTTTAATTTTAGAATTTGTAATTGGTGCATTCATATTTTATATTTCTTCCTGATTCATAGTTGGAAGATCATATTTTTCTAACTTACTCTATTTTCGTATTTTCTTGATGCTGTCCATTTTATTGGTGTACAGTTGTT
This sequence comes from Budorcas taxicolor, assembly GCF_023091745.1. Taxonomy (NCBI): domain Eukaryota; kingdom Metazoa; phylum Chordata; class Mammalia; order Artiodactyla; family Bovidae; genus Budorcas; species Budorcas taxicolor. Next base: position 9,190,419 of record NC_068915.1, on the reverse strand, counting down.
TGTAGTAGTCTTTTATGACCCTTTGTATTTCAGAAGTGTTTCTTCTAACTTCTCCTTTTTCATTTCTCATTTTATTGCTTTGAACCCTCTCCCTTTTTTCCTGATGAGTCTGGCTAAAAGTTTATCATTATCCTCACAAAGAACCAGCTTTTAGTTTCATTGATCTTTGCTATTATTTTCTTTGTCTCTATTTGTTTCTGCTCTGATCTTTATGATTTCTTTCCCTTTAATAACTTTTGGGTTTTGTTTTTTCTTTCTCTAGTTGCTTTAGGTGTAACATTAGGTTTTTGGAATTTTTCTTGTTTCTTAAGATAAGATTGTATTGCCATAAACTTCCCTCTTTGAATGCTTTTGTTACATCCCATGGTTTTTGGGCTTCCCTTGTAGCTCAGTTGGTAAAGAAATCTACCTACAATGCAGGAGACCTGGGTTCAATTCCTGGGTCAGGAAGATCCCCTGGAGAAGGAAATGGCAAACCCACTCTAGTATTCTTGTCTGGAGAATCCCATGGACAGGCTTGGTAGACCAGTAGGCTAGTCTATGGGGTCACAAGAGTTGGAAATGACTGAGTAACTAAGAACACAATAGGTCTTGGATCATTGTGTTCTTGTTGTCCTTTGTCTCTAGGTATTTTTTTTGCTTTCTTCCTTGATTTCTTCAGTGATCCGCTATTTATTTAGTAACATATTGTTTAGCATCCATGTGTTTACTTCTTACAATTTTTCCTGTAATAATTGATTTCTAATTTCATAGTTTTGTGGTTGGAAAAGATGCTGCATATGATTTCAATTTTCTTTAATTTACTTTGGCTTGATTTGTGACCCAAGATGTGCTCTATTCTGCAGAATGTCCCATGTGCACTTGAGAAAAAAGTGTATTCTGATGCTTTGGATGGAATTTCCAATAAATATCAATTAAGTCTATCAGGTCTAAAATGTCACTTAAGGCTTGTGTTTCTTTATATTCTCTGTCTGGATGATCTGTCCATTTGTGTAAGAGGGGTGTTAACCCCCTACTTTTATTCTGTTACTGTCGATTTCTTCTTTTATGGCTGTTAGCATTTGCCCTATATATTAGGGTGTTCCTATGTTGCCTGAATATGTATTTACTGCTGTTTTATCTTTTTCTTGGACTGACCCCTTGATCATTATGTAGTGTCCTTCCTTTTCTCTTATAATAGTCCTCATTTTAAAGTCTATATTGTCTGTTATAAATATTGCTACTCCAATTTTCTTTTAGTTTCTGTTTGCATGGGGTATCTTTTCCCATCCTTTCACTTTCAGTCTGTATGTGTACCTAGATCTGAAGTAGGGCTCTTGTGACAGCATATAATATACAGGTCTTGTTTTTGTCTCCATTCAGCCAGTCCATATCTTTAGGTTGGAGCATTTAATCTATTTACATTTAAATATTTATATTATCCATATGTATGTTCTTATTGCCATTTTCTTAGTTATTGTGGATTTGTTTTTCTTTTGCTATCTTCTCTTGTGTTTGCTGCCTAAGAACTTCTTTATCATTTTTTGTAAAGCTAGTTTAGTGGTGCTGAATTCTCTTAGGTTTACTTGCTTGTAAAGGTTTTGATTTTTCTGTTAAATTTGAATGAGAGCCTTGATGGGTCTTTTTCTTGGTTGTAGGTTTTTCAGTTTCATCATTTTAAATACATAAATATATCATGCCATTCCTTTCTGGCCTGCAGAGTTTCTGCTGAAAAATCAGCTGGCAACTTCATAAAGATTACATTGTATGTTATTTATTGATTTTCTCTTGTTGATCTTTCTGCAGGCTGCAGGATCATTGTTTCTTGCTTCTGATGTCTGCCCTCTGGTAGCTGAGGTTGTTCCAGAGGCTGTACCATTATCGCCTTAATCGAGGGTTTAAAGAGCCTGCCCTAGATATTGGGCGGGGCCTCCCCTTTGCTCTGTGATTGTTGTCACCTTGTCAGGGGCAGGGTCTGCTCGGTAATTGAAGTAGAGGCCTCCAGATCTATTTCTTAGTTGTGTTTCTGATCTGTGGTTTGAGGTAGGCAGGATTGAAGCACTTCCACTGGGGGAGAAACCACTGAGTGTCCCTTCTCTGGAGCTGTCACCTGTGGATATACTCTGTTTGTCCCCTTCTGCTGTTTGTGTGGACTCACAAAGTACACTGTTGTTGGCACTGCTTTCAGTCCCACCCTAACCCTGGGTATGCTGGCAGTTGGCCATGCTAACTTTTCAGGTGTCATTTTCACTGGGCCACCAACACTTGTCCACTGAGCTCAGGCCCCAGAACTGCAGTTTTATTCACCTGGACCCTCTGTGGGAGCTATGGAGACAGTTCAGACCCTGACCTGGCCCAGCTCTTATGTGCACATGTCCACAAAGCCTACAGCTACTAAAGCCAGATCCATCCCAGCTGCAGGATCACTTGTTACCCTTTCAGATGTTTCCCAGGCACTGAATTTGGGAAGCGGTCAGCAGAGGTATAACTCCATGGTTTGTGCAGCTATGAGGAGATTTTTCAGCTCTTCTTCATCAGTCACAGGGCCCTTGGTGCTCAGCTGTTGTTGTAGCCTCACCTCTGTGTGTATTCCTCCCAATGAGTCTGCTCTAGAGGTTGCCAGAGCACACCAGCCCATCAGGCAGAAAGAGCCCAAGGCTGTGATTGGGGCGCCCAGGTGGGATGGTTTTGGGTACGGTTGGAAAGCACAAACCCATTAGGTGGTGAGCAGGACAAGTGTCACCCAGACTGGGGTGGGGTTGGTGATGGCAGGGGCACATGAGACAGCTCCAGGAGGAGCCCTCCCTAGTGTCCGTGAAGGCAGGAGCCTGTGCCTGAGGAAAGAAGCTTCAGTGGCAGCCCTGGCCTTTGCACATCACTCAGTAATGGCACTTTGCTTCTGTGGTGGTCCAGGCTTCTTCCACAAGCATTTGCACTTGTGGAGCTCATCATCTCCATCCCCTCAGGCTGTCTCCTCACAGCCAACAGTGATCCCCTCCCTGGGTCTGTGTTCCCACCCCCACGGCCCAGCATCCAGCCCTGATCTGCACTGATGGACTCTTGGTTCAGGCTGGGGCACATGGGGCTGTGGCATGAACCACCTGTGTAGGTGTCATTCTGTGCTGCCTGTCCCCAAGGCTCATCCTCTGTCCCCACTGATCTCCCTGCTGGTGAGGGGGCTTCCCCAGATGCAGGAGCTAGTCCTCACCTTCAGTTCCTCCCCAGGGATGTATGTCCCATCCAACTTCCTCTCCTCTTTTTCCTTCTCTCCCCCCACTCTTTGGTCTTACCCAGTTCTGTGGGGATCTTTCTTGTCCTTCTAGGTGTCTGAGGTCCTCTTCTAGTGTTCAGTGGGTGCCCTATAGAATTGTTCCATTTATAGATGTACTCTTGATGTGTTTGTGGGGAGAGAGAAACTCCACATCCTCCTATTCCTATGCCTTCTTGAAAAGTCCACAATCAAGTGCTTAATAAGAGGCATTTCTTTGAAAACAAAAGAATAACAAAGGTTAATGGTTGGAGCAAATTATAACCCCAGTTTCTGAGTTCTGAGGGAAGCCAGATGTCTTACTTGATGACATCTTCAAATGGAGTAAGTGGCAATCTGACAGATTTATTTTTCTGGTTTGCAATTTGAATGTCTCTGGTGACTTTTTTGAGTGGCCCACACAGAAACAAGCAGAAAGGTTGTCCACAAAGGTGCTGTGATTTCTGTGAAGTGCATATGACGTTGTTCATGTTCATTTTGCAGGGCCTTCTCAAAAGGGAAATTTTGTTCTCTGTGATTCTAGGTTATAAGGGTAGTTTTAAGCTGAAACATTACCATGGAGAGTTGTAGCTAGATATTGGAGGAAACTAGAAGAACTCAGGATCCAGTCCATTTTGCATGTAGATTAAAAATTTTGAAAGACAATTAATAACACTAAAATCTGCTATCCACAAAGTTGTGCTAATGAAACATAACTTTTTCTCTCTATGATCACTTTCATTTTTACCAAAGATAATTATAATAAAACTAATTTGATTGCATTAAGGTTGACCTGACTATTTGTGTAAGTGCAGCAAGAATAATGATTTATAAGCTCTTTTAAGTTTGCTTTGCTAGAATCTTTTTTTTTTTAAATTTTTATTTTTACTTTATTTTACTTTACCATACTGTATTGGTTTTGCCATACATTGACATGAATCCACCACGGGTGTACATGCGTTCCCAAACATGAACCCCCCTCCCACCTCCCTCCCCACAACATCTCTCTGGGTCATCACCGTGCACCAGCCCCAAGCATGCTGTATTCTGTGTCGGACATAGACTGGCAATTCAATTCTTACATGATAGTATACCTGTTACAATGCCATTCTCCCAAATCATCCCACCCTCTTTATAAGGAATCTCATATTGGACTTTTAAAAGCCTCATGAAGCTAGGAAACCAATTCAAAAATCACTATTAGACTTCACCTGCAATACCTATAAATTTTGATAAATTTCACTTTTCTCAAAGTCCCAAAAATTTTCTAAGTTTCCTGCACCTGCCAGAACATGACTTTCTTTACCTTGTAAGGCTGTTGGCAATCTTGTAAGCAAGGTATTAGACTGTGTGCCTTTTTTCCCCAAGGGACTTTATTGGCTTCATAAAGTCAACATTAGTTTCTTAGGATTGTCTTATCATATTAGATTCTGTGTACATCATTCTCAAATTGGACATTCCAGTCAAAACCTTGGTAATATAGTCAATATTTCCCATTATGTCTTGGAGAACAGTTTTTTTTTTCTTTTTTTTACTGAATTAATAAAAATAATTATTTGCCTGAAAATAAGAATGCCCACTAAATTTTTGAATGCTGGAATGATGAAATATGAAATAAAGTAATTGTTTGTTAACCAAAAATATGCTTTAACAAGTTGCTATAAGTCATAGATAGCCTGAGAAAATTTTTTCTTAAATCTGAAAAAACAACACAGTGAAAAACCAGCCGTTTTAATTAAAGTGTAATAAAAATTATGATCATCATTGATTCACTCAGTCCCATGGAATTCTTATTTTGATATTTTGTTAGTTTTATAAAAGCATCAGTTTCTATATTAGAGCTCTGTAAATTCTTACCCAGTCCAAAAATAAAATATGAAAGTTATCAGAAACCTCTTCTTGTCAGTCTTGTTTGTCAAATTATTTGAAGATGAAGAAATTTTGCAAAAGCAACAGAGTAAAACAGTAGCTTTCTTTTTTTTTCATTTTAATAATATTTTAATTCAGTATATTTGAATTGTTATTTCATCATATAATCATAAAACATTATGAATTAGATAGTGTTCATTATTTTTATAAAGCCAATCCAGTGTTTTTCACAGTCATAGCACCTCTCACTGTTTATTAGCATACTCCAAGTTTTTAACAGTCATGTGTGGCTAGTGGCCGTCAATACAAGTGATGTAATACAGACAGTCCAGCTCCAGATGACTGGACTGGCCTCTTGGGCATCTTAAATCACCAAATACCCACAGCCCATTGTGAAGGAGTACTTTATTTGCAAATAATTTTCTCCCATCTATCAACAGGCATATATATTCTGTTCTTTTTCCCAAGAAAAGAAAATTTCATCTATCTTGTAAGTGCTATTTCAAGTGTATTTTTTAATCCTGATTTATGGATTTAGATTAAGTGGCATAGCCTTAATAAACAGTATTCATGAATATAACTATTTGACTTTTCTACCTTTTGAAAATGTGAATGTTGTATCTTTGCAATTTATTTGGAGTTCAATTGAAGACATGCATGACATAGTGGCACTAGGTGCTTTGCTTCATTTTATAAGCTGGTTTCCCAGTTATTCATTTCATTTTCAGAGGCCACTGTCAGAGTGTTGGAGTCCAAATCTCTTACACTGATTTCAGATGGCTTCAAATGGAATAGTTCTCCAAACATATGGTCTAGGAGTGAGGTGATATGGTACAGGTGAGCATGTTAAAACACCTGGGTACTTTGGTTAAAAGAATGCTCTTCATCATTATCATTCCAAAACTTCACATAGCCCTTTGCACTCTACTGTGGCAACAGAAAGGAACAGGCAAAACCCAAAGCCACTTCAAATGGTAGGCAGAGAGACAGCATAAATGGGAAGAGTTTATGATACTGTCATAAGACATGGCATTCAACATCAGTGTATCATCAGAACATGGAAATCACGAACCACTATGTCTTGGTCGTTGTCATCATTGTTCTACATATATTATTTTGCTTATTCTTTATGATCAGCGTTGTAATAATTGTACTTATACATTATTTTGTGTATTTTTGTATAATAAGCCTTAATGAAGCTTACAGAGATGAACATCCATATTTTAAAGATGAGAATCTCTACTTGAGAAGTTAGAAAATGTGTCCACATTAAGAAGGAGGAATTCAGAAGCATGTCTTCAGAAGCAAAATAAGAAATTAAGAGAATTCAAAGAGTTCTGTTTCTCTTTTAAATCCTTGTATTAAAAAAGGGTGATGCATAATACAAGCCTGGGGAGATTAGCAGAAACTAGTGGCTTAGCAAAATAAGTACAACGTCTGAATGTTTACCTCTTTCTTTAAATGGCAAGTACTTTTAAAAAGCCAAGCTTAAAGAACTGATAAAAGTTCATGATAAAGGAGTTGAAAAGGTAATTTGGTTATTTCTATGACAAATATGTTAGGATAAGTAAAATTACAATTGAATTTTATAAAATTTCTAATTAATTACCTATATCCATGTCTTGGTGGCTCAGAGTGTAAAGAATCTGCCTGCAATGTAGGAGACCCAGTTTCAGACCCTGAGTTGGGAAGATACCCTGGAGAAGGGGGTGGCTATCCATTTCAGTATTCTTGCCCGGTGAATTCCATGGACACAAGAACCTGAGGGCTATAGTCCATGGGACCACAAAGAGTCAGACATGACTGAGAAAGTAATACACACATACATACAAATATAACCTAAAAAGTTTAGCATCACTTTCTATTTGACAATATTTCTCATGTAATTTATCACATCAAATAGACATAATTAATGTATTGCCTCTTTTTATGAGAAGAAAGAACATTCTTCTGAGATGTTACAGCAGAGCTCTAATATTGTTATTGTTGTTTAGTTGCCAAGTCATGTCTGACTCTATGTGACCCCATGGACTGTAGTCTGCCAGGCTCCTCTGTCCATGGAAATATCCAGGCAAGAATACTGGGGTGGATTGCCATTCCCTTCTCTAGGGGATCTTCCCAACCCACACCTCCTGCATTTGCAGGCAAATTCTTTACCACTGAGCCACCAGGGAAGCCAATTTCAAGGTTGGTTCTAGTTTTAAGACTATTTAGAATCTGTTCATTGAAAACTTGTCAAATATCAAGACATTTTGGAATCTTGACTAAATAGTATCAAAAATCATTATGAATAATGTCTATTTCATAAAAATAACAATCAAAGAAAATACAAATATGTTGTATGGTTGTGAGTAGAACTTAGGTCTTGTAATATTGAGAGTATATGATATTCTTAAGTTGTTAAAACAGTAGGTTCAAATGAACTTGCTTATGCTAAGACCCATGTCACAAACTGAAGACTCAATTACACTTTTGTTCCTTTCAAAAGTGAAATCTTAAATCAACTGGGAATTGTCTGATCAGCACTAGTTAGCATGATACACTGCTGCCATCAACTACCAGAAAATAACTTCAGAATAAGCATACATTTTATCTAGTGTAATTTCCTTGTTTCTACACAAAGTCTTCTTTTGAACAACTTGGAGTGCCTTTCTGCCTTTTATATTGTTTGCTTCCAATTTTAATCATTTTTCTCAAATAAAGTTTTAAAGTGTTTAATAAATCTCAGCTTATATTTTGACATAGTAATCAAAGACTAATAAAGTCAACATGAAACATAGGATATTGTTTTAGTTGAAAAAGATTTTAAATTGAAGTATGCCTTCAATGAGGAGACCTGGGTTCAATCCCTGGGTCGGGAAGATCTCCTGGAAAAGAAAATGGCAACCCACTCCAGTATTCTTGCCTGGGAAATCCCATGGAAGGAGGAGCCTGGTAGGCTACAGTCCATAGGGTCACAAAGAGTCAGACACGACTGAGTGACTTCACTTTTTTTTCACTAAATTTCTGTTCTTCTAAAAATTTGATTTGCAAAATGAAGACAATTGATTTTAATTTCTGAAAGAACTGGATTGTAGTCTGATTGATATCAAGGAGCATATCTGTCCATCCAACTATATTTTCTTCAATTTGCCTTTTTATATCAGGAGATGACATCAAATTAAGATGGAAATCAAAAGATTCCTATGCTATAGGGTTTAATGCAGCATGCCTTTGTAAAGTCTGTAAAAGTGCTATAAATGTTCTCTGACTGTACAATTCAAACTTTGACAAATTCACCTTTGGGAGAAAAGCCTCTGCTATTGCTTCCATTAGCTCCTGAACATCGTCATCCAACTGATCCATTTCCTGATCATTTAATAGGAGAGTCTGGAGAAATTCTGGTCATCTCTTTCCTCTTTCAGGGAGATTTTCCCCAGGGCACCTGGCTTGTCTAATCAATACAGTATAATCGTGGGTGAGAATATCTCTAAGCAGCAAGTCAGGGTCCCTATGAGTAGAATTTTTGATGTCCACTGATCTTCATAACTTCTCTCTACATTAGGTAGGATCTTCCTAAAGTGGAGGCAAAGGGCTTTGTAATTTCTTTTAAAGCAGTCCCTAAGGATAGCCACTAAACTCTTTTGTATTCTTTTTTCAATTTGGTCTTCCCATGGGTGCCCATAAGAAAGTTGTTTAGAATGAGAACTCTAAAATTTTTTACAAAATGGAATTTTTCCTGATTCAAAGCCTAAATGGCTATTGGCAAGTAGGATCTTCAATGGTGTATTTTGTCTCAGTGATCACTTAAAGAATAAGCCTTTTTATGACTTAAACATGTATGCAAGAGGCATCCTCAAGGAGGATATAATACATACAACCCTATGAGATCTAGAAAGTTCATTCCCAGTTTTAACCTATGAAAGCAAAGACCTTTGTTGTCACAGGATGTAAGTATGGTGTTAGTTAAAAACAAACAAATAAAAAAGCAGTGTCTTTGGTTTCCTACAAGAATGTGAAATGCCGCCAGTTAAGAACCAGTCATGTATGACACCAGGCAGTCACTGTTGGAATGGGACTTTGTCATCACTAATGGGACAATGAAGTCTAAGACAAAAAAGGCTGCTTATGGACTGTGACCCCTTGATACAAATTCCCCTGGGAGATGGCACAGTTGGACAAAGAGAATGTTGCTTGTTACTTCATTGTCTTCAGCGCACAGCATGTTCAGCTGGCTGCCACTTATGAGCAAACACTTGCACATCGTGTGGCTAGCAGAAGCCAGATAGATGATTCTCAGTGGTCACAGAGCCAAGCTCTCAAGACATGGAATGTGATGAAAGGAAAACCTCATCATGCATGGCTCAGATAGTAAAGAATCTGCCTGCAATGTGGGCAACATGGGTTTGATCCTTTAGTCAGGAAGATTCCCTAGAGAAGGAAATGGCTACCCCTTCCAGTATTCTTGTCTAGAGTATCCCATGGGCAGAGGAGCCTAGCTTGCTACATTCCATGGGATCGCAAAGATTCAGACACGACTGATCAACTAACACTTTCTTTTACTTTTTCTTTTCTTTTTATGACAGATGACACAGAAGACAAATGAAAATAGTGACCATCTCTAGGAAAGGGATCAATAGAAAACAAGAATTCTTACAGCAAAATGTTTACCAGAGTTGCTATACACAAGAAATAACTTTACACAAATATTTTCTTCTAAGAACCTCAATTTAGAAAGGAAGGAACAAGACATTTTTACACTCCCATCTTATCTGTCATTACAGAGAGGAATCTAGTAGAACTAACTTGGATAAGAAGTCTTACCCTTTGTTGGCTTCTGCCAGTTTTTCAGAATCCCTTCTGCAGGCTCCAAATTGAATATGGTGTCTCTAATGGTCCCATTGTGGGTTGTCAAGCTGTTAGAGAGGCAAAATGATTTTTACTCTTAAAGTTCTTGTGAGGGCCCCTGTAATAAAAAGATGGATGAATAGGAGAAAAATAAACAAAGACTCAATAAGTTGTATAGCTTCTGTATACATGGTGAATACACAGAAAAAGTGAATAACTTCCTGAAAAGATCCAAGCAATTCCCTAACTACCACCTCAAATTAAAGACAAGAGAAAGATGTTGAAAAAGACCAAAATTCTGTAACTATTTATGGTGATAGAGGTTAACTAGATTTCTTGTGGTGATAATTTTACAATATATACAAGTACTGAGTTATATTGTACACCTGAAACTAATAAAATATTCTATGTCAGTTGAGTTCAGTTCAGTCACTCAGTCATGTCCAACTCTTTGTGACCCCATGAACTGCAGCATGCCAGGCCTCTCTGTCCATCACCAACTCCCACAGTTTACTCAAACTCATGTCCATTGAGTCGGTAATGCCATCTAACCATCTCATACTCTGTCATCCCCTTCTCCCACCTTCAATTTTTCCCAGCAACAGGGTCTTTTCAAATGAGTCAGTTCTTTGCATCAGTTGGCCAAAGTATTGGAGTTTCAGCTTCAGCATCAGTCCTTCCAATGTATATTCAGGACTGACTTCCTTCAGGATGGATTGGTTGGATCTCCTTGCAGTTCAAGGGACTCTCAAGAGTCTTCTTCAACACCACAGTTCAAAAGCATCAATTCTTTGGCATTCAGCTTTCTTTGTAGTACAACTCTCACATCCACACATGACCACTGGAAAAATCATAGATTTGACTAGATGGACCTTCATTTGCAATGTAATGTCTCTGCTTTTTAATATGCTGTCTAGGTTGGTCATAACTTTCCTTCCAAGGAGCAGGTATCTTTTAATTTTATGGCTGCAGTCCCCATCTGCAGTGATTTTGGAATCCCTCCTCCCAAAAAATAAAGTCAGCCACTGTTTCCACTGTTTCCCCATGTATTTGCCATGAAGTGATGGGACCAGATGCCATGATCTTTGTTTTCTGAATGTTGATTTCTAAGTCAACTTTTTCACTCTCCTCTTTCCCTTTCATCAAGAGGCTGTTTAGTTCTTCTTCTCTTTCTGCCATAAGGGTAGTGTCATCTGCATATCTGAGGTTATTGATATTTCTCATGGCAATCTTGATTCCAGCTTGTGCTTCATCCAGCCCAGCGTTTCTCATGATGTGCTCTGCATATAAGTTAAATAAGCAGTGTGACAATATACAGCCTTGATGTACTCCTTTCCCAATTTGGAACCAGTCTGTTCTATGTCCAGTTCTAACTGTTGCTTCCTGATCTGCATACAGATTTCTTAAGAAGCAGGTCAGGTGGTCTGGCATTCCCATCTCTTTAGGAATTTTCCACAGTTTTTTTCTGATTCACAGTCAAACGCTTTGCATAGTCAATAAAGCAGAAGTAGGTGATTTTCTGGAACTCTTTTGCTTTTTCAATGATCCAACAGATCTTGGCAATTTGATCTCTAATTCCTCTGCCTTTTCTAAATCCAGCTTGAACCTCTGAAATTTCACGGTTCACGTACTGTTGAAGCCTGGCTTGAAGAATTTTGAGCATTACTTTACTAGCATGTGAGATGAGTGCAATTGTGTGGTAGTTTGAGCATTCTTTGGCGTTGCCTTTCTTTTGGATAGGAATGAAAACTGACCCTTTCCAGTCCTGTGGCCACTGCTGAGTTTTCCAAATTTGCTGGCATATTGAGTGCAGCATCATCCTTTAAGATTTGAAACAGCTCAACTGGAATTCCAGCACCTCCACTATCTTTGTTCATAGTGATGCTTCCTAAGGCCCACTTGACTTCACATTCCAGGATATCTGGCTCTAGGTGAGTGGTCATACCATTGTGATTATCTGGGTCGTGAAAATCTTTATACGTCCATTATACCTCAATTTTGAGTTGGTGAGAGCCAGTTACATGAGTAAATGAAAAGCACAGTAAACAGTGTATGCTTATCATGCTGATTTAAGTACATGCTTTCTCCATTGATTAGAGTGTCTAGAGTTTTAGTGATTCTTCTCTTTCTGGTTCAGAGAAGATTACTGTTGTTCAGTCCCTAAGTCATGTCCGACTTTTTGTGACCCCATGGATTGTAGCACGCCAAGCTCCACTGTCCTTCACTGTCTCCTGGAGTTTGCTCAAATTTGTGGCCATTGAGTTGATAATGCAATCTAATCATCTCATCCTGTCACCCCATTCTCCTTTTGCCTTCATTCTCTTCCTCCATCATGATCTTTTCCAAATAGTTGGTTTTCACATCAGGTGGCCAGAGTATTAGAACTTCAGTAACAGTTCTTTCAATGAATATTCAGGCTTGACTGCCTTTAGGATTGAGTAGAGAGAGGGAGATGTTTCTATATTCATAAGGGATATCTACAAATAGAGATTTTCTTTATAAATGTAGTTGTTCCTTACACAGAATAACTTATAATCTCTTTTGAGAGTTTTCCTGTGTCTACTGTTTCTTGAAAATAACAAGCTCAAAATATTCTCTATGCCATAGAAACATTTTGGGTTGGCAAATGTTGTTCTCCTTCATATATTTAGAATAATCATTTGAAATATGAAGACATTTAATGATTATATTTGATAGGAGTCCATTTTATATAACAAATTTAAATGGAACAATTATATTTACAGCTTTATTTTGAGGTTACTAAAGTGTAGTTCAGGTGTTTGTTTATAGTCTACATATTTAACAAAAGAAGGACATGATGGACTCTATTCCCTAAAGAATTAAATATGAGAGTTTTTGAGGTGCTTCTGAAGTCTTAAAGAGAAGGATATCATTATTTGAGTTAACAACTAAAGAGAGATGTACAGACTGTATGTAATTGTGTGTGCTTGTATTTATGGGAGTCGTTATCCATTTGAAGGATGAGCTTTTAATTGCTCATGGGTGAAATCCTGAAAGAATGAAAGATGAAGGTAAAATAGCCACATGAGAAGATAGCAGTACTGAAGAGAAGAGTATAGGGAAAATATACAAGTAAAATGGGAAATACCAGAACTTGAAATGTAGGATAGAGTGCTTCATCCAGATGCTGGTTAACATATATTCTTATTCAGTTTTAAAAATGGGAACATTAATATGAGGATATGGCATATATTTCTGTTTACTGAGATAGAGATAATTATGATAATTCTAATGTAAAATCTCTTCTAGAATTTTTAAAAGAGAAATGTTGATTCAGAAATATATAAAAATAGTTATATTTGATGCAAAACATATGGGCATTGCATGATATTTAATTCAAGGCATCTGGTTATTAGTTACATTAAAATGTTTCTATTAGCAGATTTACTTCAAGAGTTAGTTGTGTTTCATATTTTAAAAACATGGTTTTATATGTATCTGGCACTATGAATGGTAAATGTATACTTTTTTTTGGCATTTTTAATTTAGGTTTGCTTTATTTAAGTTTAATGTTAATCTATGCTATGTTTCAGTAAGAACAATACAGATTCTGTATCTGTGGCTCCAGTCAGATATCCAGTAGTACAAATTAGCTTCAAGTTACACATACTGAACAAAAGAGGTTGAGCCAGCGAAGGAGGGGAGGGGCGGGGCCCAGGGGGAGAGGGGAGGAGAAGAAACAAAGAACTGAACACGCATGCAGGCTTTTCCATACCACCTTCAATGCTAACCTGCTTGAGAGGGAGAGTAAAAGTAGGCAAGAATGAGCAGCCACGGATTGTTGAACTGTTACCAACACCATGCTTTTCAGCAACATTTCAGCAGAGTTTGAAACACTTTTTTACAGCAAAACCATTACAACAAACTCTCCAAAATACCTTTTACCACCTCAAGCTAACATCCAATTAAGTTTAAACATTGGTATAAAATTCAATTTAAACAATTAGAAAAAGGGAAAATGATACCACATACACCAATATAGTGTGATTAACCTTTCTCTTAGATGCTTGCATCATGCAAAATTCTAATGGCTTTCGAATGTAATTTCCATTTCTAATGGTGATCTTGCCACATCTGGCAGGAGACAATACAGTAATGCTGAAAAAACCTCTATGCAGTCCCGATAGTGTTCTTAAAGAACCTAAAAGCTGGGACCAGTAAAATCCAGAAATTCACTCTTGCCTTTAAGAACTTTTGAAAACTGTTTAAAAAAAAAAAATACCAACAAGGCAGGAACCTAAATTCTGAGACCAAATGTAAAAGTCAGATTTAGTGGTTCTCAGTGACAATGGGGGAATTTCCAAGAGGGGTGGGATGGGAAGGTCTAGGGTGGTCAGAGATGCTTTCTCTTGTTGGCTTTTATGTCTCACTGATTTTCATCTTCCACATCCTGCAGCGCTTCTTTATTCTGCTCTTCACCATCACCCTGCATGTCTGAAGTCCATAGTGTCAGATTATCACGTAACAACTGCATGATAAGTGTAGAGTCCTTATAGCTTTCTTCACTCAGCATGTCCAGTTCTGCAATTGCATCATCAAAAGCTGCTTTTGCCAACCTGCAGGCACGGTCAGGGGAATTAAGAATTTCATAGTAGAATACAGAAAAATTGAGAGCAAGACCTAAGCGAATGGGATGTGTTGGTGGAAGTTCTGTCATTGCAATATCACTAGCAGCTTTATAAGCCACTAGGCTGTTCTCCGCAGCCTCCTTCCTGTCATTCCCTGTGGCAAATTCAGCCAGATACCTGTGGTAGTTCCCTTTCATTTTATAATAGAAAACCTTGGACTCGCCAGTGTTAGCTGCTGGAATGAGGTTGTTGTCCAGTACATCCAGAATGTCACAACAGATTAACTTTAGCTCAGTCTCAACCATTTGCCAATATTCCCGAATCGTTTTTAGTTTGTCTTCTCCTCCCTTGTTTTCTTCTTTCTGTTCAATGCTGCTGATTATTCTCCAGGAAGCTCTTCTAGCTCCAATCACTTTTTTATATGCAACAGATAGGAGGTTTCTTTCTTCAACTGTCAACTCCACATCCATCCCTGCTGCTTTCTTCATTGACTCCACCATTTCGTCCTATTGCTCAGCCTGCTCGGCCAGCTTCGCCTGGTACACCAGATCCTCCCTATCATCCATAACGGCAGCGGCTACGGCCGGGTCTACACGACAGATGGAAGCGGATAGCGTCTCCGACTCTCAGCTTAAATGTATACTTTAAAAATAATTTTGAAGAGTTAAATACATTTTTAATTTGTACTTTACCAATCTTTCCTACCATCTGGAGGGCAATTTTGATTTTTTTTAAATTGTGGTAAAAACAATTAACGTGAAATCACATTAACATGTATACATGTGTTTATTTCTGGGCTCTTTATTTTGTCACATTGGTCTCTCTCTGTATGTATAATATCTACACACACATACACATGCATATCTGTTTTAAGCAAATAATATACTCTTGATTACTGTAACTCTGTAATATGTTTTAGAATTAAGAAGTATGAGGCCTTCAACTTTGTTCTTTTTCAAGACTATTTTGGCTACTCAGTTTTCAAAGATTCCTAAAGAATTTTAGAATGGATTTTTCTGTTGCTCAAAAAAAAAAAGTTATAAAGTGACTATTCTATGCAAAGTGATCTACAGAATCAAAGAAATCACCAAATGCCAATGCATTTTTTAAGGGTTTTCTTCATAGATTATGTCATCTCTGAACAGAAAAAGTTTAATTCTTTTCCAGTTTGAATATATTTTATTTCTTGGTACTGCCTAATTTCTCTCTTTGGGAATTTTCATAGTAGATGGAATAGAACTGGCAAGAGTGAGCATCCTTGTCTTGTTTCTGATCTTAGACAAAAACCTTTCAGTGTTTCACCATTGAGTATTGTGTTAGCTGTGAGATATTCATATTGGAGATATTTATTATGTTGTGGTCATTTTCTTCAATCATATTTTGTTGTGTGTTTTTATTCTGAAAGCGCTGAACTCTAATACATTTTCTGTATCAATTGACATGCTCTTACTATCTTGTCTTTTGTTCTGTTCATATGGTATATTACATTTATTTATTTTTACATGTTGAATTACCTTGCATCCCGGGAATAAATCCTTCTTGGTTATGGTTTATAATCCTTTTAATGTGCTATAGAATTTGGCTTGTTTGTGTTTTTATGGGGGATTTTTGCATATCCATATAAGTATTTGCATCAATGCTTATTAAGCTATTGGTCCGTAGTCTTTTCTTGTGGTGTCGTTGTCTGGTTTTGATATCAGGATAATACTGAACTCATAAAAAAGAGTGAAAAATGTTCCCTCATTTTCAGCTTTTTGGAAGAGTTTGAGAAGGATTGGGACTATTCCTGTATGTTTTATAGAATTCTTCACTGGTATTATCTCTTTTGTTCTGGGGTTTCCTTTTTGGGAAGTTTTCACTTACTGATTCAATCTCCCTACTTGTAATTCTACCTAGACTTTCTTTTTCTTCATCATTCAACCTTGGTGAAAGTGTTAGTTATTCACTCCTTTCTGACTCTTTGTGACCCTTATGGACTGTAGCCCACCAGGCTTCTCTGTCCATGGAATTCTCCAGGCAAGAATACTGGAGTGGGTAGCCATTCCCTTTTCAAGGGGATCTTCTCAACTCAGGGATCGAACCTGGGTTTCCTGCATTGCAGGCGGATTCTTTAACATCTGAGCCACCAGGGAAGCTTTTGATTACTGATTCAGTTTCCCTACTTATAATTCTGCTGAGATTTTCTTTTTCTTCATCACTCAATCTTGGTGGAGTGGAGTGTTAGTTGCTCATTCATGTCTGACTCTTTGTGACCCCGTGCACTGTAGCCCACCAGGCTCCTCTGTCCATGGGATTTTTCCAGGCAGGAATACTGAAGTGGATTACCATCCATTTGTGTGTGTGTGTGTGTGTGTGTGTGTGTGTGTGTGTGTGTTATCCAATTAGATGGCATATAATTGTTCATAGTCATTTTGTAATTTTATTTCTAAGGCATCTATTGTAATGCCTCATCTTTAATTTCTGATTTCACTTGTCTTTATTTTTATTAGTTAGCCAGCTAAAGGCTGATTAATTCTGTTTTTTTTTTTAATCTCAAAAGAATCAACTCTTACTTTTAATGATATCTTTCCTTCTGTTTTTCTATTCTCTATTTTAATTATATTTCTCAAATCTGTAGTATTTCCTTCCTCTGCTAAATTCAGATTTAGGTTTTTTTTTGTTTTTTGAGATGTACATTTTGCTTGTTGATTTGAGATACTTTCTGTTTTCTAAATGCAGACATTTACCACTATAAATTTCCCTTATTATTGCTTTCATTACTGGCCATAAATTTTGGTATAAGGTTCACTTTCATATATCTCAAAATCTTTTCTAATTACTTTTTGATTTCTTATTTGACCCAATGGTGTTTAATTTCCATACATTTTTATATTTTTGTTTTCCTTTTGTTATTGATACCATTTCATTCCATTGAGGTTGGAGAAAGTACTTTGTATAATCAGTTTCCTTAAATTTGGTAAGACATTTTTGTGTTCTAATCAGGCAGTGTCTTGCAAAATCTTACTGTGTATTTAAGAATGTGTATTCTGTTGTGGATGGAGTATTCTGTATATGCCCATTAGGTCCAATTGGTATAATATTGTTCAAGTCCTCTCTTTACTTCCTGACACTTCTACCTGGTTGTTCTATCCATTATTAAAAATGAGATATTGGAGTCTCCTAGTATTATCAGTATTATCCCCTAGTGTGTGTGCTATATGTATGTCTGTGTTAGTCATTCAGTCATGACCAACTCTGCAACCCCATGGACTAGAGCCCACCAGGCTCCTCGGTCTATGGGATTCTCCAGGCAAGAATGCTGGAGTGGGTTTCCATGCCCTCCTCCAGGGGATCTTCCCATCCCAGGTCTCCTGCATTGTAGGTAGATGCTCTACCATTTGAACCACCAGGGAAACCCCTAATACTTCTCTTTGCAGTCTGTCAATATTTGCTAAATATGTTTGAGTGTACTGATGATAGATGAATATATATTTTAAATTGTCATGATTTTTGCATTTAACATGAAATAATGCTGTCTCTTGAGTCAGAAGTAACTATTAACACATTGTTGTGCTATGTTTCTCTTTATTTCTGAAAACTTATGCCCCATAAAATCCATTTCATCTTATTAAAAACTGCTTGGCATGCCATAATACTAACTTTACCAGAGCATCAGATACAGTGTTGGTATTGAACAAAACATGCATCAGCAGATAAATTAAATAGTTTTATTGAGAAAACAACTGTTAGTCAGGATTTAACCTTCTTATCTTGATTCAGTATTGAATGAAAATTGTGAATGTAAAGATGTTGATGCCATCTTCTTAACAAAATAATTTACCATGCATGTAGATGAGAGATGAGAAATGCCAAGAGCCAGAGAAATAATATGTAGTGTACAACATGTTTTGTTGACATTGATAACACAAGTATATTTCTATGATTATGTGTGCTTACTTAGGTATCATATTTCAGAGATATAAGCAGGGTTTAAATATCCTAAACTTAAAATTTGTGGACCAAAGTATGTTTTTAGAAGATATAATTAAGAATAATATAACTCCTTAAAGCATAATTGTTGTGTAAATAGCTCAAGTACTAAGAATTCAAAATATGGGTTCCAATATTTTAATGATTTGTTTTATTCCATCAGAAAGATAAAGTCATGGTTATGGTTGTTTTAATCAACTTTCAAATGTTTCAATATGTATGAAGAAATAAATTACAGAGTTCAATTAAAAATATATGATGAGAATCCATTTGCCACTGACTCTAAGAATGAAAAATGCAGTTTCAACTCAAGAGTAATAGACTTGTTAATTTAGCTTCTAAGATGCTGAAAGTAATCTTCAATAAGAAACTGCTCCATCATTTCCGTATTCATATTCAGTTTACAGACATATAATTTATCACTTCTCAAACACTTTCCAGCATTCTTATGGCATACAATTATAAGTTAGAATATTCTAATTTAATAGAAATAATTGTGGAGGAAAAAGTCAATGGTTGTAGAGTCTCTTGGGTCTTTTTAAATGTCACAAACCAGATTTACTTGTCTGCTGAAGGATTGCAAACACATCTATTCCTCCTCCTTATATAAAAGGTTTTATTTTTAAATGATTTAAACCTTTATAAATTTCATAAAATTATTAGCCTAGAGGGAACATCAATTCCAGTTGAGTGCTCTATGGATGCCATAAGCTAAGGAATTAATACATTATTTTTGTGAATTACATTACCTGAGGATAACAGGTGTCATATTTTTCATCTTGCAAAATATACTGATAACAGTATTTTTTTAGCATATAATACTTTTTATACACTTGAATAAATCCACCTGAAATGACTAGAAATCTAATAAGGTGATGAAAGACTGAGACATTTCTCCAAAAATCTAAATAAAATAATACTTCAGTAAAATGTTAATTTCCATAGACAGAAGGTTAGTCTGTGTCTCACACAGGGAAAAAAAGTTTTCAACTGGCTTTAGGTGAAGTTGGTAAATATAAGTGTCAAACTGAAGCAGATATAGAAAGACAAGTGATACCATTATTTGTTGGAGACATATAATCTAATTTAGGCTAGCCTGAATGATGTTCCCAAAGGCTTATTTTTGTATAGGAAAAATGTCATAGTTGAAAAGGGAACACTTTAATTTTTAAAAATCAAATTGAGGCATTAGAATTCCACATTAAAGACCCTCACTGCTAGAGATTGAGGCTCAGGTCAGTAAAGATTGCTGGCAGCCAATGACTTTGGCATGCTCATGCCCACTTCTGACCAAGACATTAAGCCAGCGCATACCTTTTACTGATAGAATTAGGAATCCACATCTTAGCAGTTTACCTAGCTATGACACCTGAAGGCACTGATTATACTCTGCATCCTCAGAAGGAATGTTAAATGAATAATCCAAAAACTCTATCTGACCCTGATACGTTATAACAAATATTTTCAGTGAAGTACTTCAATAAACCAAGGGAATAATTCAGGTATACATCAAATTTTAAATTATTTGAGTAAATATGTATAAGAAAAGGAGTACGTCAAGGCTGTATGTTGTCACCCTACTTATTTAACTTACATGCAGAGTACATCATGAGAAACACTGGACTGGAAGAAACACAAGCTGGAATCAAGATTGCCGGGAGAAATGTCAATAACCTCAGATCTGCAGATGACACCACCCTTATGGCAGAAAGTGAAGAGGAACTAAAGAGCCTCTTGATGAAAGTGAATGAGGAGAGTGAAAAAGTTGGCTTAAAGCTCAACATTCAGAAAACAAAGATCATGACATCTGGTCCCATCACTTTGGGAAATAGATGGGGAAACAGTGGCAGACTTTATTTTTGGGGGGCTCTAAAATCACTGCAGATGGTGATTGCAGCCATTAAATTAAAAGTCACTTACTCCTTGGAAGGAAAGTTATGATCAACCTAGATAGCATATTCAAAAGCAGAGATATTACTTTGCTAACAAAGGTCTGTCTAGTCAAGGCTATAGTTTTTCCAGTGGTCATGTATGCATGTGAGAGTTGGACTGTGAAGAAAGCTGAGCGCTGAAGAATTGATACTTTTGTACTGTGGTGTTGGAAATACTCTTGAGAGTCCCTTGGACTGTAAGGAGATCCAACCAGTCCATCCTAAAGGAGACCAGTCCTGGCTGTTCATTGGAAGGACTGATGCTAAGGCTGAAACTCCAATACTCTGGCCACTTCATGTGAAGAGTTGACTCATTGGAAAAGACTCTGCTGCTGGGAGGGATGGGGGCAGGAAGAGAATGGGACGACAGAGGGTGAGATGGCTGGATGGCATCACTGACTCGATGGACCTGAATCTGAGTGAACTCCGGGAGTTGGTAATGGACAGGGAGCCAGGCATGCTGTGATTCATGGAGTTTCAAAGAGTCGGACACAACTGAGTAACTGAGCTGAACTGAACTGAATTCAGGTATACATCAAATTTTAAATTATTTGAATAAATATGTATTTTATAAATACAATAAAAACATAAAAAGAGAATATAGCACTATAAATTACTTATGACACACAAAAGTAAAAGTGTTACAAGTTCTTTAATTCTAAAAGAATAACAATTTCTTTAATTCTGAAAGAATAACATTATCACTGCAAAGCAAAATGAAATACAAAGGTAGGTGGAGGAAATAATGTAGTACACCTGAGCTTAAACCACATGGGATTGAATTGTGTGGGTCCACTTTATATGTTGAATTTTTTCAGTAAATATGTACTACCTCTCTACATGATCAATGGTTGGTTGAATCTGCAGATGTGGATACTAGGGATTGAGTGTAAAGATACACACAGATTTTTGACCGTGTGGAAGATTGCTGTTTTCAGTCCCAGACTTGTTCAAGGATTACCTGTAATATCCACTCAACCTGAAAGCAGTCTCATTCCACTCCCTCCCTCCTATGTATCAAGCAAATACATTTTTAACAAAGCAATCCAAACAAATGATAAAATTGAGGCAAGAAAGAAATAAAAAGGAAATTTGCCTAACACCGTGCACTTAGCTTCCCTGATGGCTCAGTTGGTAAAGAATCCACCTGCAATGCAGGAGACACCAGTTTGATTCCTGGTCTGGGAAGATCCCCTGGAGAAGGGATGGGCTACCCACTCCAGTATTCTTGGGCTTCCCTTATGGCTTAGCTAGTAAAGAAATCACCTCCAATGCGGGAGACCTAGGTGTGATACCTGGGTTGGGAAGATCCCCTGTAGAAGGGGAAGGCCACCCACTCCAGTACTCTGGCCTGGAGAATTCCATGGACTACATACATAGTCCATGGGGTCTCAAAGAGTTGGACAGGACTGAGCAACTTTCACTTTCATGCACTTAGCAGAGCTGGGTTGTAAATCTGGACAGTTCATCTCCAGAATTCATGTTCATCATGTAAACCTAACTTATCTGTATAGCTGAACAATATTTCTGAGTCTGGTATATACTTTATATTTTAACAGTTAATAGAAAGATGTAATTCCTTCAGAAACTCCTATGTCTTTTCCTCCATGCATCCCTTGATGTGGTCTATTAAAAATATTAGTCTGGAAGGTTTGTCTTTAAATACATTATTGACTTGGATATTTTTGCAGAAACTAACACCTGCGACCAGTTATTTGCTATGTAAGTGAACAGTGAAAGATCTCAAGTCAATAATCAGTAACAAAGACACATTTATATATGGTCAATAAAGAGTTCATAGACTTTGAGCATTGAAAATTCATAGAATTTAAGACAACTCAATAGAAAAAATTACAGAAAAAATGTTAGGAATGGATAATTCTTTCACAAATTTAAATGGCTAGAGTACATATTTGAAGATACTTTGATGAAAACTGAAACCATCATAAGACTTTTGTTCTATTGGTTTAGTAAAAAAAAAAAAAAGAAGAAAGAAAGGATCTATTACACTGTTGTCTCTGGAACTGCATACTCATATCAGGCTCAGTGCCTAACATCTCTTCTAGGATGTGAAACAAGCCTTCAAATTTATCATTTCATCATTAAATCTGTGGTTTCTCCCCACAACAATCCACATGCCATCTTACTCATTTCAGTCGGATCCACAATTTCCCAGTGTCACAGGCACCTGTAGCCATCTTTGACACTCTTTTTCATGCCACTCACCCTCAGAAATCCCCTTGCCCAACTTCAAACTATTTTAATTATCTAATCCCTGTATGGAGAAGGCAATGGCAACCCATTCCAGTACTCTTGCCTGGAAACTCCCATGGACGGAGGAGCCTGATGGGCTGCAGTCCATGGGGTCGCTGAGGTTCAGACACGACTGAGCGACTTCACTTTCACTTTTCACTTTCATGCATTGGAGAAGGAAATGGCAACCCTATATACTACCTCTTCTGTTATCACCCCAAGTCTGCTCTAATCAGGGTTACTGTTACAGCTTCCTAACAGATATTTCTGCTGCTATACCTGATCTCTCACAGGTTTTCCCTCAAAAGAATAGGGTGACTGTTTGAAAATACCAGTTTGAGTTTGTTATCCCTCTGCTTAAACTTTGCCATGAGTCTCCTTTTCACTAAGACGAAAAGCCAAAGTCCATACCGTGGCCTGCATGCTTCATATTTTCAGTTTAAGCAAACTCTCTGACCTGCTCTGGATCCTCTCCTTCATTCACTCACCTGGTTCTAGACTTGCTGTTACTCTTGCTCTGTACGAACAACCTAGGCAAGCTCTTAACCTTATTTCCCTGCTCTGGCTATTATTTTTTCTATAGGGTTTGTGGCTTTCCAGTAGAATATGTAATTTATCAGTTAATTATACTTCTGAAAGCCTTTGAGGGGGCAGGTGGGAATGTATGGCAAAGCTTCTCTCCTAGATAGCATGCATAATTTAGGTACTGTTAGAATTTTTTTTTTTTTTTTTTATCATGCCCTGTGGCTAGTGGAATCTTAGTTCCCAGACCAAGGGTTGAGCCTGAGCTGTGGCTGAGAAAGCACCAAGTCCTAACCACTGAACCACCAGGAAAATCCACTGTTAGACTTTCTTAATGTCAGATTACTTGATGTAAGAAAAACAGTTGTTAAATATTACCACACTTATAAGGCTTAAATTGTCTTATATGTACAATTGAATAAGCACCTCACCTCTGAAGAGTCACAGCTCACAACCTTTTTTCCCCCTCTTGCCAAAGAAATTCTGTGTGTGCCCACTCTCTCTGTAACTTTAAACACCTTATCATCCCACCATGCTTCCGTGCCTTTTCTACTTCTCTATGTTAGATAAGGATTTGAGGTATGAGATGCCTTAAACAGGTAAAAACCAGGGTGAAGGAGGTAAAGTAACAGAATTTCAAAATTGAGAAGAAAAGGCTTAACCCCAAGTGTACAAGCAATTATAATTATCACACCAATAAAAAGGAGATATAGTCTTACAATTTGAAGATGAAAAGAAAATGTACTTTGTTTCAGAGAAGAAAAAAGAACTGCCAAATGTGGCTAATAACATTTTGTTTAATTTAACTTTTATATTGGAATACAATTGATTTGCCATGTTTTATTACAGTGTTGTTTAAGGGGTACAACAAAGGGAATTGGTTATACATATCTCCATTCATTTCCCATATAGGTTTTTATAGAACACTGAGGAGTGTTGCCTGTGCTACATTGTAGGCCCTTGCTCCTTATCTGTTTCATATATAGCAGTGTGTATCTGTTAATCCCAGACTCTTAATTTATCCTACCCTCCCACTTTTCCCCTTTAGTAACTGTAAGTTTATTTTTAAAGTGAGTCTGTTTATGGCTTGTAAATAAATTCGTTTGTACCCTACTTTAGATTCCACATATAAGTGATATCATATAGTATTTGTCTTTCTGTCTGACTTCACTTAGTGTGATAATCTGTAAGTCCATCCATATTGTTACAGATGGCAAAATTTCATTCTTTCTTATGGTTGACTAGTATTTGATTATGTATATACACCACGTCTTCTTTAACCATGCATCTGATAATGAACGTTTAGACTGCTTCCATGTTCTGGCTATTGAAAATAGTGCTGCTATGAACCTGGGGGTGCATCTGTCTTTGAATTAAAAAAAAAATACTATTGACTAAGGATTTGGATCAATTTCAAGGAGTTCTTAAAATACAAGTTTAGGATTATAGAATTTTAGCATAATTTTTCTGTTATCTTGAATGTAGACAGATTAGCTCACTTTATATTTAATGAAACTATCATCAGTGGTCAGTACAGGAGTCCATTCAAGTTTTATTTATTTGCTATTAACTTTAATCATTTTAGTCACAATGCATATATACGGAAATCCTTCCCTTTCATCATATATGTACTTAAAAGAAGGAACAAATTGACTTGTATTACAAAGATGTTATTTTGTATGTATGGCCACTACATATGTGAAGAATAGCATGCGGTCATATAATCTCTTTATATCATATACATTATATGTATACATATACTACTCTAATATTTGATATGTAGCTTTGAATAGACTTATGAAACCTGTAGTGATGTTTTATATACATATTTTAAGCAATATAGACTAGATCGGTTCTCAATATGTGGTAATGACTATTAATATGTTCCCCCAGTGTCATGTCAATTGATACCTTATAAGATAAAAAATAATACTTGGAAAAATTAAAGAAGACATTAAAATCCCAGCCTTTTATTATTGGATATGATACACATGAAAATACATTTTATCAAATTAATTCAGATAAACACAGCACAAGGAAAAGAGACTTTTAATACTGTACATGCTGTCTATTGAAAGTGAAATTGAGTCAATATTAACTCCCTATATTAGATGCCTTTGTGGACACTTTGGGTACCATATTATCAGTTTCCTCATTTTCTTTCATTTTCTCAGGTATATTATTAAGTCCATTCTTTTAATTTTTTTTTTTTTTTGTAAGATGGGTTTTTCCTTCAGTCTTTTTCTCTGAGTTTGATCAAAACTAGATCCATTCTGGTTTGTTCCTTTTTGTATTTAGGTTTAAAATCTGTTGTTTGGTTTTCATCAACTGAAATGTTATGATATGCATTTCTTGAACTGTTATGCATTTCTATTCTCTTAAGTTAGTGTGTAATTTTTTTTTTTCCTATTGCTGTGCCTTTGGGGAACAGACTTTAATATTCGAATGCCTTTTGCATCTCTGTAATGAGGAACAATTGCTTTATTAAATAAAGTTAGTGGTAGGTGGTGGTGAGAGAGTGGCTTGGCCTGTGTTGTTTCTTTTTCCTTTGTATTTCTGCAGGATGTGTACATTCCCTTTATCCTTCATTGCCATTCCTTTTCTATCTGTGTTTTTATCCCCAGAATCAATGTCTCTATCAGGCTGCCACCTTCATTCCAGTCCACTAACAAGTGTTTTTCCTGTACTACCAAGTCACAAGTGGGCCTTAGAAAGCATCACTATGAACAAAGCTAGTGGAGGTGATGAAATTCCAGTAGAGCTATTTCAAATCCTGAAAGATGATGCTGTGAAAGTGCTGCACTCAATATGCCAGCACATTTGGAAAACTCAGCACTGGCCACAGGACTGGAAAAGGTCAGTTTTCTTTCCAATTCCAAAGAAAGGCAATGCCAAAGAATGCTCAAACTACCGCACAATTGCACTCATCTCACATGCTAGTAAAGTCATGCTCAAAATTCTCCAAGCCAGGCTTCAGCCATACGTGAACCATGAACTTCCAGATGTTCAAGCTGGTTTTAGAAAAGGCAGAGGAACCAGAGATCAAATTGCCAACATCTGCTGGATCATGGAAAAAGCAAGAGAGTTCCAGAAAAACATCTATTTCTGCTTTATTGACTATGCCAAAGCCTTTGAATATGTGAATCATAATAAACTGTGGAAAATTCTGAAAGAGATGGGAATACAAGACCACCTGACCTGCTTCTTGAGAAATCTGTATGCAGGTCAGGAAGCAACAGTTAGAACTGGACATGGAACAACAGACTGGTTCCAAATAAGAAAAGGAGTACGTCAACACTGTATATTGTCACCCTGCTTATTTCACTTACATGCAGAGTACATCATGAGAAACACTGGGCTGGAAGAAGCACAAGCTGGAATCAAGATTGCCGGGAGAAATATCAATAACCTCAGATATGCAGATGACACCACTCTTATGGCAGAAAGTGAAGAGGAACTAAAAAGCCTCTTGATAAAAGTGAAAGAGGAGAGTGAAAAAGTTGGCTTAAAACTCAACATTCAGAAAACTAAGATCATGGCATCTGGTCCCATCACTTCATGGGAAATAGATGGGGAAACAGTGGAAACAGTGTCAGACTTTATTTGGGGGGGGGCTCCAAAATCACTGCAGATGGTGATTGCAGCCATGAAATTAAAAGACACTTACTCCTTGGAAGGAAAGTTATGACCAACATAGATAGCATATTCAAAAGCAGAGACATTACTTTGCCGACTAAGGTCCGTCTAGTCAAGGCTAGGTTTTTTCCTGTGGTCATGTATGGATGTGAGAGTTGGACTGTGAAGAAAGCTGAGAGCCCAAGAATTGATGCTCTTGAACTGTGGTGTTGGAGAAGACTCTTGAGAGTCCCTTGGACTGCAAGGAGATCCAACCAGTCCCTTCTGAAGGAGATCAGCCCTGGGATTTCTTTGGAAGGAATGATGCTAAAGCTGAAACTCCAGTACTTGGGCCACCTCATGTGAAGAGTTGACTCATTGGAAAAAACTCTGATTCTGGGAGGGATTGGGGTCAGGAGGAGAAAGGGACGACAGAGGATGAGATTGCTGGATGGCATCACTGACTTGATGAATGTGAGTCTGAGTGAACTCTGGGAGTTGGTGATGGACAGGGAGGCATGGCGTGCTGCGATTCATGGGGTCGCAACGAGTCGGACACGACTGAGCGACTGAACTGAACTGACCAAGTCACAGTATTATCATTTGACATTTAGTCCTGAACGTTGTTTTTTCTGGAGGTAGGTTTTCCTGTCCTTTTGAATTTATTCTTTAACCCCAACACTCTCTTTAAAAAAAAACAACTGAGCCTGTTAAGGCTCCCCTTCTCCACCCACCGTATAGTAAGAGCAAGAGCTCAGATGGAATTTAGGGTCATTTCTCCCCATACAGTTAAGTTTTGGGGTAGTCTGTCTCCTAGTAATGTTGAAGTCATAAGTCATGTATACACTTATTTTTACTAGTCTCAAATTTAGATATTGAGGGATGATGTATAGAGTTTAAGCCACTATAGTACCACATATGTCAGTATTTAAATGTTAAATATGTCAGTATTATCCATTGTAAGTTTGGTTGACAGCAACATGACAAGATAATATATATTGTTACTTACTGACTTTGTCCCTCTAAAATGCTTAATTCCGTATATTGAAGCCCTAATGTCTGATGTGGTTATATATGGAGGTGGTGCCTCTAAGGAAATAAGTGTAAAAGAGATGAAAAGGGAGAGAGGCCTGATATGACAGGAATAATATCCTTAGAAGTAGAGATATCAAAGTTTGGCATACTGTCACTCACTCTGCACATGAACCAAGAAAAGGACATATGAAGACATAGCAAGAAGGTGGCTACAAATCAAGAAGTATTCTCACCAAAATGTAATTAGCCAGAGCATTAATATTGGACTTCTAGACTCCAGAGCTTAAGTTTCTGTAGTTTAACCAATGGGATTTGGTTATAAAAGTCCTAGCAACTAATATAATATCTGAATCACTTCTGTTTGATTTTAAACCACCTTTGGGAAATATTTTTCAGAGAGGTATATTGATGTGAAGAAAAGATTTAAGAAAATTCAGCAAGATCAAGATATTAATTTTTACATTGTTATCCAGAATAGAATGTGATGCCATATTTCAACAATCATCTGCAATCATTACTCTTTACTTCTAAAAATTAATCTTCTAAAGGTATAAGTGAAGTGAAGTCACTCAGTTGTGTCCGACTCTTTGTGATCCCATGGACTGTAGCCTACCAGGCTTCTCCATCCATGGGATTCTCCAGGCAAGAATACTGGAGTGGGTTACATTTCCAAAGTATATGACAATTCAACAAAATAGCTCCAAATTCAAAGAATTTTAATGTATGAGTTTTCAGAGAGAAAATAAATTTTTATTTCCATACAAGGCTGTATATTGACACCCTGCTTATTTAACTTATATGCAGAATACATCATGAGAAATGCTGGGCTAGATGAAGCACAAGCTGGAATCAAGATTGCCAGAAGAAATATCAATAACCTCAGATATGCAGATGATGCCACCATTATGGCAGAAAGTGAAGAGGAACTAAAGAGCATCTTGATGAAAGTGAATGAGGAGAGTGAAAAAGTTGGCTTAAAGCTCAATATTCAGAAAACAAAGATCATGGCATCTGGTCCCATCACTTCATGGGAAATAGATGGGGAAACAGTGGCTGACTTTATTTTGGGGGGCTCCAAAATCACTGCAGATGGTGACCGCAGCCATGAAATTAAAAGATGCTTACTCCTTGGAAGGAAAGTTAATGACCAACCTAGACAGCATATTAAAAAGCAGAGACATTACTTTGCCAACAAAGGTCTGTCTAGTTAACTCTGGTTTTTCCGGTAGTCATATATGGATGCAAGAGTTGGATTATAAAGAAATCTGAGTGCCAAAGAATTGATGCTTTTGAACTGTGGTGTTGGAGAAGACTCTTGAGAGTCCCTTGGACTGCAAGGAGATCCAACCAGTCCATCCTAAAAGAGATCAGCCCTGAATAATCATTGGAAGGACTGATGTTGAAACTGAAACTCCAATACCTTGGCCACCTCATGCGAAGAGCAGACTCATTTGAAAATACCCTGACACTGGGAAAAATTGAAGGCAGGAGGAGAAGGGGACAACAGAGGATGAGATGGTTGGATGGCATCACTGACTCAATAGACATGAGTTTGGGTAAACTTGGGGTGTTGGTGATGGACAAGGAGGCCTGGTGTGCTGTACTCCATGGGGTCGCAAAGAGTTGGACACGACTGAGTGACTGAACTGTTCTGCACTGATGTTCTCATTTAATAAATCTGTAGGTAAGCAATATCAAGATTGTCAACCTATATAATTGATAATTGGTGCTAAATTACAGAACATGTTAAATATAACATCAGCAGAAGTTAGAAGTACTTTTTCCAGGCTTTATTTATACTTTCTCCTACAAAACTGTCTGGCATTAAAAAGAAAAGAATGTTGCATTATTTCCTGTCATTAATGGTAAAACTAATTATTTCAAATCAGGTTGCCCGTATTACACTTTTTAATTTAAAAGTTGGAACCAAACTGGTTTCATATCCAGTATTATTGTTGTTCTGTCACTAAGTCCAACTCTGTGCAACTCCATGGACTGTAGCCCGTCAGGTTCCTCCGTCCATGGAGTTCTCCACAGAAAAATACTGGAGTGGTTGGCCAATAGATACACCTAAAATTGAAGTATGACTTACAACGCTGAGAAAAGTAAAATCAGTTATCTCTTAGCTGATTAGTTTATATAGTGTGAGGTGAAGTCGCTCAGTCGTGTCCGACTCTTTGTGACCCCATGAACTGTAGCCCACCAGGCTCCTCCATCCATGGGATTTTCCAAGAGTACTGGAGGAAGAGTACTGGAGTGGGTTGCCATTTCTTTCTCCCGGAGATCTTCCTGACCCAGGGATTTGAACACAGGTCTCCCGCAATGCAGCCAGACGCTTTACTGTCTGAGCCACAAGGGAAATCCTTATATAGTATAGATGCATTTCTTTATAAATTGTCATCATTTGACACATAATTTATGCTGAATCTTGTAAGAAGGTAGAGGCTGTGAAAGTATATAGTAAATCAATACTTAATTATATAATTTCTAAGTCAAATACAAAATTTGCAGGTTTCATGAATAATCCAATATCATTTGAAAAACAAACTCAAGTTTATAATATTCTGAACTTGTTGCAATTTATATATTCTTCTTTGCGTATATGTATACACCTTGGTATATACACACTTGTCCTCTGCATTTAATCAATTCCATGGTTATATTTTCACATTATCTTTAAATTTATTTTAATTTTCAGTATATCATTTTAAATATATTCAACAGTCAGAGATCCCTTGAAGTAAATAGGAAGGTATTCTTCTCATTTCCAAAAGCTGGTGTTTGAATAACAATGTTCCTTCCGTTTTATTTCTTACTGACCAATGAGAGTTGGCTTTAGGCATCTTTACTGTTTTTTATTTTGGTTGTTGGAAGAACATTGAATGAATCCTATAGGAGAGAATAATTTGAAATACAGTATTTATACTGGAAAAGGGATTTTAATGCATCTAAAATTGAAGCTTTCTTGTCCCCTCCTGTTGTCTCAGCCTCATCCCTGGAACTTGCTTTCCCCTGCCGCCTCCAGTTGTGGTAAGAATACTGCTCAGTTTAGCTACTCCCCATCTCACTATCTGATCACCCTAACCCACTTTCACCAAGAATTCTAAGTTGGTTTTGTAGATGTCCCCCTACCCCTGCTATCTCCTCTTAGTAATTTTTCATTCGGTGACTTTCTCACTATAGTTGTCTATAAATCTCCAACTGCCTTTGTTATATTTGGAGTTGAGCCTGATCTCTTGCATAAAGTCTGTCTTACTATTTTATAACTGGCAGAATAAGTTTTTTGCTAGCAATCTTTCTATCATTTTATTTTCAGCATCTATAATAATGCATGGCATGTAGAAAAACAGTGTGCATTTCCAGAAGGAATGAATCTATACTATGATTAATAATGGTAAGTACACAAGGAAGTTAAAGTTTATACCTATCTGTGGATATATAACATTTTGATACATACACATGTAAGATGGTATAACAAAGACCCCTGGACCTCAGGATCTGGGGCTGGACTGTCAGAGTATGACTTCTGTAGTGTCTGATGTGTTGTGTAACTTTGGGTAAGTTATCAACTTCTTGAAGCTTCAGTTTGCTTATTTGTATAATGCAGTTAAGAAAAGTACCTGAATTATGGAGTTATAAGGCAACAATAAATGGGTTAATACATTTGAATCTTTGAAAAGTAAGATCACATATTGTCAATAGACAGTAGTTATTATCATCACTAAATGTATTGGCATTAGTAATACCACTGACCTGGTATGTAATTGCATGGATTAAAAGAACTATTCACACACATCCAATCTTAAAAATGTGTAGTCTATCCATTTGAAATTAAATGTTGGTGCACTAATGGTTTCCATCTGCTCTGTTTGCTCTTACTATATCTTCTTGCTTACATTATAACCCAAGTTTCTAGCTGTTACCATTCTGTCACTGTGAAACAAGCAGGGATGAATACAACCATCCATCCCAATGCTGTAACTAGTAGAAAGTATAGAATACACTGTGTATTTTGACTCTCACACAAAACTCTACAAAGACAGGGATTTGGGTTTTATTCAATTTTATCTCTCCAAAGTTTAAGTGCAATCACAGAATTAAGTCATTTAGAAATGGTGTTTACATTATTACCATATTACTATTGATGGAGATGAAAAGTCTTCATTAGTGATTTAGTTATATATTACACAATGAAGTATATCTTTTAGAAATGAAAATAGTTATAGATTTAATTAAAGTATTAAATTACTGTAGAGATAAATCCTAAACAAAATTTAATTGAATAAACTAAATCAGACTCTAATGTATTTTTTTCACTTCTAATCTTTTAGTGCACATTTGATATTTAAAATAACATTTCATGTGTAAATGGCATAATGATCTCCATTCTAGTTAATGTAGTTTTTATTTAAGTGAATTTTGGGGCTAATTCAATGTTCACGTCCACTGTGGTAACATGTTTTATATTATCAACTGTTCTTTTTAAATCATTAGTCTATAAGATATTTTTCCAGGATATTACTAAATTTATGATCATGTATGCAACTTATTATCAGTGCTATGCTTACTGCATCTTAGAAGATACAAAACATTGCTTACTATTATTGAGGATATAGTTCTGTGCTAGAATATGCATTTGAGAGCTAAATCTATTGCTACTCTTGTTACATTTTGGGGAAATGGAGGGAAATATATAGTACAGGAAAAAAGTGTGTTTCACTGGAAACTTTATCATATTAGCAGTGTGTTTCTGGAAAGAAATGAGCAAAACTGTCACATGGGTAAAAATCTAATGGTCTTTATATATCTTTTTTTTTTTCTGTCTATGAGGTTTATTTTATTTTTATTTTATTTATTTATTATTATTATTTTTTTTAATTTTAAAATCTTTAATTCTTACATGCGTTCCCAAACATGAACCCCCCTCCCACCTCCCTCCCCATAACATCTCTCTGGGTCATCCCCATGCACCAGCCCCAAGCATGCTGTATCCTGCGTCAGACATAGACTGGCGATTCGATTCTTACATGGTAGTATACATGTTAGAATGCCATTCTCCCAAATCATCCCACCCTCTCCCTCTCCCTCTGAGTCCAAAAGTCCGCTATACACATCTGTGTCTTTTTTGCTGTCTTACATACAGGGTCGTCATTGCCATGTTTCTAAATTCCATATATATGTGTTAGTATACTGTATTGGTGTTTTTCTTTCTGGCTTACTTCACTCTGTATAATCGGCTCCAGTTTCATCCATCTCATCAGAACTGATTCAAATGAATTCTTTTTAATGGCTGAGTAATACTCCATTGTGTATATGTACCACAGCTTTCTTATCCATTCATCTGCTGATGGACATCTAGGTTGTTTCCATGTCCTGGCTATTATAAACAGTGCTGCGATGAACATTGGGGTACATGTGTCTCTTTCAATTCTGGTTTCCTCGGTGTGTATGCCCAGCAGTGGATTGCTGGGTCATAAGGTATTCTATTTGCAATTTTTTAAGGAATCTCCACACTGTTCTCCATAGTGGCTGTACTAGTTTGCATTCTCACCAACAGTGTAGGAGGGTTCCCTTTTCTCCACACCCTCTCCAGCATTTATTGCTTGCAGATTTTTGGATCGAAGCCATTCTGACTGGTGTGAAGTGGTACCTCATTGTGGTTTTGATTTCCATTTCTCTAATAATGAGTGATGTTGAGCATCTTTTCATATGTTTGTTAGCCATCCATATGTCTTCTTTGGAGAAATGTCTATTTAGTTCTTTGGCCCATTTTTTGATTGGGTCGTTTATTTTTCTGGAATTGAGCTGCATAAGTTGCTTGTATATTTTTGAGATTAGTTGTTTGTCACTTGTTTCATTTGCTATTATTTTCTCCCATTCAGAAGGCTGTCTTTTCACCTTGCTTATATTTTCCTTTGTTGTGCAGAAGCTTTTAATTTTCATTAGATCCCATTTGTTTATTTTTGCTTTTATTTCCAGAATTCTGGGAGGTGGATCATAGAGGATCCTGCTGTGATTTATCTCGGAGAATGTTTTGCCTATGTTCTCCTCTAGGAGTTTTATAGTTTCTGGTTTATATTTAGATCTTTAATCCATTTTGAGTTTATTTTTGTGTGCGGTGTTAGAAAGTGATCTAGTTTCATTCTTTTACAAGTGGTTAACCAGTTTTCCCAGCACTACTTGTTAAAGAGATTGTCTTTACTCCATTGTATATTCTTGCCTCCTTTGTCAAAGATAAGGTGTCCATATGTGTGTAATGGTCTTTATGTATCTTTAAGTTTTGTTTATTTTGAGTAGTATAGGAGATTAGAGAAATTGGGAAATTACCTTTACTACTTTTGTGTTCTGCCACTGAAGAAAATAATTTTCGCATAATTTTCTGTCACTAATGTTTTTAACTTATGCAGGAGTGTGCATAAGTTGTGCTTGAGACCAGATGTCTAAAAAGAGAAAAATTAAAAGTAGATTTAAGAATGCATTGCATTTTAAAACAAAAGATTAGAATGGAAATTCTGAATTTGGAATAATAGAATTCATAATAATAGTGATAAAATTGCTATATGAAATTTGAAAATTGATAGATCTATGCCCATTTGGATATAGCCACTGGGTATATCCACTACAGTTTTTTAAAATTTACAATTGCTATTGATACTGAGATAACTAACATAAAATGCTTTCTAAGTATTATGCTGTGAAATAAGTGAACCACTAGTCCCTTCCTTAGAGCCAATATATTTCTGTCTCTAAATATTCCTGAAATTCAAACATTTTCTGGGGACCACATTTTTTGTCGCTGTCTACTTAGATGAAAAATGGTCACCAACCTCAGTCATTAATCATGTAGATCATAGAGATAGGTAGGGAGAATCTTTTAGTCCAGAGTCACTTAAGTTCATTTTTGAGGCTAAAATAACAAAAAAAATTATATACCATATTCATCAATAGTTCATAATATTGTCAACATTTTCTTCAGTATATTCCCCGTGGAATTATTGTAAATAAGTTTATTTGAGACATTCAGTTACAAAGCTTCCTTATTGATCATAGTTTTCCTTGTGCTAAGATAAATGGCATTTTAAATACTCAGTGTATCTCTTCTGGGGTTCCCTGGTAGCTCAGCTGGTAAAGAATCCACTTGCAATGTAGGAAACCCTGGTTCAATACCTGGGTTGGAAAGATTCACTGGAGAAGGGATAGTATCCAATTCAAGCAGAATTTTTCATATTTGTTAAACTCAGTTTCTGTGTTAATTATATCTTAGTTTCTGGGTTATAAAAAGATTTCTATAAAGTATCAGTCAGTCTCACACTTCTCAGAAATAAGTCATGTTAAATAGCATCCTTTAATGCATTATGAGACAGTAGCTGCTAAAATGGGCTGCACAAAACCCTGAATTATATGTGACACTGAAAATATATGCCTATTAAGTCTCTGAATCATTTACTATTTCACTCTTTTTTTTCCCCCACTGGTGATTACACAGGAGAGCTATACCTTTTACAAGATAATGCTTTAATTAATGATCATGGAGAATTCTCTCCTGGAGAAAATGCAGTGTAGACCCAGTTACTCTTTGAAATGCATGATTCTTACTGGATTGTATCTGCACAGTGTGATGCTCTAAGACTACTTAGAGGTTATATTTCTTCAGTTCTGCATAGTAGTAACGAACATTTAAATCAGCTTAATTCTTTCATATTTGCATATATTCAAACATGGGAGGAGAAACAAAACTAAAGCACTGGAAATGTGAAATTAATGTTTTTAATTAAAACATTTTTGCCGTCCTCATACTAAAGCCTGGCATTATGATTATTATTCCTTCTACAGATGAATTCTCCCTATACTTTAAAGAGCTGGTATTACTTCAAAAACCACTCGTGAAGATTATATACCTTCACTACTAGAAGGAGATAATGAAAATATTTAAATGATACATAAATAAAATAAATATATGGACATTGCATGTTTATAGTGGTAGAAAATTAGTGAAGCAGAAATACTAGAATTATATTTCTTATAACAAAATCTATGAAAACACAGCCTGCTACTAGAATATAAAAACTGAAAGCTGGTATAGGTTATGTGAGAATAAAAAGTTCTTGAAGCTTAGATAAAAGTTTTACAGGTAAAACCTTATGGCTATATGGCAATAGTCTTGATGAATAGCTTTTTAGTTCTGTGAACAAAAGGAGTTATTAGTGGACAGACGGTTGTGTTCTAAACTTCCAGTTACAAGTCACATGTTACCTCTGATTTCCCACAGAAAGCACTCTTTGGCTAACAGCAAACACACACAGAGAAATATTCATTTGTAAAAGAAAATTTGGATTTTCTAATATGTCCAATGCACATTATTTTAAGATCATTTGTTACACTGTGTTTGATTCTTATTACTATTCTGTTTCATTTTCTAAAGCTATAGGCTTCAAAAATCTGGCTTGGAACACTCAAAAGACTGCAGACATAAGAATAAGTCATCATCGATAACCAACGTTATTTTTCTTCTAGTTCATTCAGTAAAGATTCAACTAAATTTTCAATGCATGTATATCTTAATATCATATGACAGTCATTTTTAAAAAATTGTGAAATTGTTTTTGGCAGCCTTGCATGTTTACCAGCATACCTCGGTAGACCACCTTCCAAAGTCAATTAAATCACAGCATATTGCCTGAGAACTGAACCTCATGAGCTGCTTATGCCGAGGTGTTGCTTCTTTCTTCATTTCTGGAATAAATATCAAAAGAGAATGTTATTATCACTCAGTCTACATTTCTAGTTATCTCCCGTTCCCATTACCTATAATGTTTAGCCTACGTGTTTCTTCCTTTTTAGTTGTCACTCATCTGTCATAACTTTCCTAAAGGCTCCCTCCTTTGAAAAAAAAAAAAAAAACAAAAACAAAAAACCTCTATCCGTTCTCCTCAGAAAGTGGAATTTTCCTCCTGTGAGCCACCATGTCATGTTGTATGTCCACTGTTTGTTCATTTATCATAATCTTGACTCTATCATTTTATATTTAACCATTACTACTCAAATTGTATCTCTTAATAAAACTGAAATACTAAACTGACATCACGTTCATAGCTCAGTTGGTAAGGAATCCACCTGCAATGGAGGAGACCTTGGTTAGATTCCTGAGTTGTGATGATCCCCTGGAGAAGAGATAGGCTATCCACTCCATTATTCTTGGGCTTCCCTGGTGGCTCAGCTGGTAAAGAATCTGCCTGTAACGCAGGAGACCTGGATTCCATCCCTGTGTTGGGAGTATCCCCTGGGTAAGGGAAAAGCTACCCACTCCAGTATTCTGGCCTGGAGAGTTCCATGGACTGTAGAGTCCTTGGGGATCAAGGGTTTGAACACTACTGAGCACCTTTCACTTTCATATCACTTTTCACTGAGTGGGCACAAGTACAGTCTAGGGTAATATCTATAAACACTTGATGTGTATCTATGAAATGTTAAGATATTGTAAACAATATAAAACAATTAGTTTTCAAATATAGTTATAGTCATAACTCTGACACTGAAAAAAAATAAAAACTGCTACAACAGTATTGACTGTCATTAGTGAATTTATATTCTATTGCTGTTATAACAAATTGCCACAAAGTTAGTGAAATGAAAAAAAAAAAAAATAGTTTAAGGAAGTTCTAAAAGACCAGGGTGCCAAAAGCAGAAGGTAAGCAAGGAGAAGAGATCCTTTCAAATTGAAGATGCATATTAATATATAGAAATAAAGATATCAGATCAGAGTTTGACATGACAAGTTTGGGCTTGGAAGGAGAGTCAGAGATGGAGACAGACCCAGCAAAGGGTTGATAGTACAAGCACTGAGACTGTATGGAGAAGCCAGTGGGGTAAAAGAAGAAGCAGGGGAGGGTCATGTCTGGAAAGCCAAGTGCAAAAGGGTTTCAATACAGCTGTATTGATGTAGGTGGCTAACCAAAAAACTTACAGGGGAATTTAAAAATAAACTTATTGTTTGATAAGGTAGATAAGAACCTTTATTTGGTTCATTAATGGAAGTAAAATGTAAGTGGGGAATGATTTTTTAAAAGATCCTTGCTACCAGTTATAATTGTCATGTTCATACCTAATGCAAGAGTGTGTATTTTCAAGTAGCTTTTCCAAACCATTTGTCTGAATGCAAAACCTTTTCCCTCTTTACAGTCATATTTGAACACTTTAGATACTTCAGTCATAAGTATAAGTGGCAGAAATAAGTTTGGAAGTAAACATAACTTGATCCTTGGTGGAAGCAGATATGTAAGGTTAGTAGATATTAAAGTACAGCCTACTAAGTATCCTGTGAATTGTGACTGTCACTTTGTTTGACAGAAAGAATGGAGAGCATCAGTGAAATGAGTAGGTAGGTAAAAGGTAAGAGGAATTCAATACATACCAAAATGTTAAATGAATATATTGGGCATTAAAGGATACTTTAAAACAATTACAGCTGACTCATAACCTAAACTTGTAAATCAAGTGGCAGTTTAAAAATGTGTTCCTAAAAGACAGTCTCTATCCATTCATCTGTTGATGAACCTTTAGGTTGCTTCCATGTCTGGCTATTGTAAATAGTGCTGCAATGAACACTGGAGTGTATGAGTCTTTTTGAATTATATTTTTCTCAGGATGTATGCCCAGTAGTTGGATCGCTGGGTCATTTGGTAGTTCTATTTCTAGCTTAAGAAACCTCCATACTGGCTATATCAATCTACATTCCCATCAACAGTATGGGAGGGCTCTTTTTACTCCACACCCTTTCTAGCATTTATTACTTGTGGATTTTTTTTTTGATGATGGCCATTCTGACCATGTGAGGTGACACACTCTAGTTCTGATCTGCATTTCTCTAATAATTAGTAATGCTGAGCATCATTTTCATATGCTTCTAGGCCATCTGTATGTCTTCCTTGGAGAAATGTCGATATAGTTTTTCTGTCCATTTTTTGATGGGGTTGTTTTTTGGGTAGTTTCATGAGCTGTTTACTCAGCCATAAAAAGGAATGAAATTGAGTCATTTTTAGAGATGTAGATGGACATAGTCTGTCATACAGAGGGAAATAAGTCAGAAAGAGAAAAATCAATATCATATGTTAACACATATGTGGAATCTAGAAAAACGGTAAACTCAAAATGGCTTAAAGACTTAAAAATATGACATGGCACCATAAAACTCCTAAAAGATAATATAGATAAAACATTCTTTGAAATATAGTACCAATGTTTGCTTAGGTCAGTCTCCCAAGGCAATGGAAATAAAAGCAAAAATAAACAAATGGGACCTAATTAAACTTAAAAGCTTTTGCATAGCAAAGGACACCATAAGCAAATAGAAAAAGGTAACACATGGGGAAAAA
The DNA here is from genome assembly GCF_023091745.1 of Budorcas taxicolor. Taxonomy (NCBI): domain Eukaryota; kingdom Metazoa; phylum Chordata; class Mammalia; order Artiodactyla; family Bovidae; genus Budorcas; species Budorcas taxicolor. The sequence continues at coordinate 9,151,211 of NC_068915.1, read as the reverse complement.
ATGTTTGCAAACAATGAAATTGATAAGGAATTAATCTCCAAAATATACAAATAGCTCAATCAAAAATGGGGAGGCATTTTTATGAAGAAGGTGGCCAACAGGCACGTGAAAAGATGCTCAAGCACTAATTATTAGGGAAATGCAAATCAAGATTACGATGAGGTAACACCTCACAACAGAATGGACATTATTAGAAGTCTATGACTAATAAATGCTGGAAAGAGTGTGGAGAAAAGGAAAGTCTCCTACACTGCTGATGGCAATGTAAATTAGTACAGCTACTATGGAAAGTGGTATGAAGATTCAGTTCAGTTCAGTTCAGTTCAGTTCAGTTCAGTCACTCAGTCATGTCCGACTCTTTGTGACCCCATGAATTGCAGCACGCCAGGTCTCCCTGTCCATCACCAACTCCCGGAGTTCACTCAGACTCAACGTCCATCGAGTCAGTGATGCCATCCAGCCATCTCATCCTCTGTCGCCCCCTTCTCCTCCTGCCCCGAATCCCTCCAAGCATCAGAGTCTTTTCCAATGAGTCAACTCTTCGCAAGAGGTGGCCAAAGTACTGGAGTTTCAGCTTCAGCATTATTCCTTCCAAAGAAATCCCAGGGATGATCTCCTTCAGAATGGACTGGTTGGATCTCCTTGCAGTCCAAGGGACTCTCAAGAGTCTTCTCCAACACCACAGTTCAAAAGCATCAATTCCTCGGTGCTCAGCCTTCTTCACAGTCCAACTCTCACACCCATACATGACCCCTGGGAAAAACATAGCCTTGACTAGAAGGACCTTAGTCGGCAAAGTAATGGCTCTGCTTTTGAATATGCTATCTAGGTTGATCATAACTTTTCTTCCAAGGAGTAAGCATCTTTTAATTTCATGGCTTCAGTCACCATCTGCAGTGATTTTGGAGCCCCAAAAAATAAAGTCTGACAGTGTTTCCACTGTTTCCCCATCTATTTCCCATGAAGTGATGGGACCGGTTGCCATGATCTTCGTTTTCTGAATGTTGAGCTTTAAGCCAACTTTTTCGCATTCCTCTTTCACTTTCATCAAGAGGCTTTTTAGTTCCTCTTCACTTTCTGCCATAAGAGTGGTGTCATTTGCATATCTGAGGTTATTGATATTTCTCCCGGCAATCTTGATTCCAGCTTGTGTTTCTTCCAGACCAGTGTTTCTCATGATGTACTCTGCATATAAGTTAAATAAGCAGGGTGACAATATACAGCCTTGATGCACTCCTTTTCCTATCTGGAACCAGTGTGTTGTTCCATGTCCAGTTCTAACTGTTGCTTCCTGATCTGCATACAGATTTCTCAAGAGGCAGGTCAGGTGGTCTGGTATTCCCATCTCTCTCAGAATTTTCCACAGTTTATTGTGATCCACACAGTCAAAAGCTTTGGCATGGTCAATAAAGCAGAAATAGATTACTTAAAATCTAAAAATAGAGTTGTCATATTTTCCAGGAGTCCCACTCCTGGGTATATATTTGGAGAAAACTTTAATTTGAAAAGACAGATGCACTCCATTTTTCACAGCAGCATTATTTACAGTCACTAAGACATGGAAAAAAATGTGTAAATGTCTACCTAAATGTCCATCAACAGATGAATGGACAAAGAGGATTCAAAACACAGTGGAATACTATTTAACCCTTAAAAATAATGGAATAATGACATTTGCACCACCATTGATGTACCTAGAGGTTCACACACTAAGTGAAGTAAATCAGAAAGACAAATACTATATGATACCACATATATGTGGAATCTAAAATATGACACAAAAGGAAACAAAAAGGTTCACACACACACTAAAAAAAAAAAACACAGAAAACAAACGTATGGTTATCAAATGGGAAAGGTGATGGAGAAGAGGGAAAATTAGGAGTTTGGAATTAGCAGATGTAAACTAATATATATAAAATAAACAAGGCCCTACTGTATAGCACATGGAAATATGTTTAATATCCTATAGCATACCATAATGAAAAAGAATATATATGAAATGGATCCCTTTGCTGTATACCAGAAACTAACACCACATTGTAAATTCTCTATAGTTCAATAAAATATGTTCAACAGAAGAATTAATCAACTGCCCAAGTCTAATTTGGCAGAGTAACATAGTCAGTGTTTGAACACAAAGATGTGGAGCCCAAATTCAAACAGTTTTTCTACACAATTTCTCTATATTAAATATAAATTTCACTTTAACATGAAATAATCTTAAGAACATTTTTTATGATTTGAAGATCTTATTTTGAATCAGATTTAACATATTAAAGAATATATTAAATGATATAGTATTTATAATGAATCACCTCTGTGGAGTGCAGTGTTCCATAGGCAACAAAGTCAGGTATTTGGCATGTATTAGTGACTTCCTTTCTAATCTACTTCTATTAAATTATTTTCAGACATAAGTAATTTCATACTTTACACTCGTAAAACTGTAACTCATTTTTTTAAGTTGGTACTTTTTTTATTATTATGCCACTACCATTTGATAAAGTTTTAACTGCAAACCAAAATGAATTGATAGCAGTTAGCAAGGAGAAAATCAACGAAGTAGAAAAAAGCTATAAAGAATTTGAATCATTGGCAAACACATTTTCATTAAGAAAGTCATTATATTATAAAGAGCTCTTTTTAATTTTCCTCTGCAAGATTTTCAAAGAACACTGAAGGTCATATGAAAATGTAGACTAGGTTCTTACATTTTTAATAAAAATTCATTTCAAGCCCACTTCAAAAATCATGTTTCTTTCTCATACAGCTCACATTTGTCCTGTAATATCCCACTTTTCTTTTCTCTATATTCTAATGCTCTTTTTTACTCTTTTCATTTGATTTCCATGAGCTAGTGCTACAGTCAGAGAAGGAAATGGCACCCCACTCCAGTACTCTTGCCTGGAGAATCCCAGGGACAGGGAAGCCTAGTGGGCTGCCATCTATGGGGTCACACAGAGTCGGACACGATTGAAGTGACTTAGCAGCAGCAGTGCTACAGTACCAATGCAGTTAAGCAAAATTCATCCTATTTCTTTAAGAGACTTCCTTCTTTATAGTTTCACTGATATAATGTACTATAACTAGAGATTTCTTTATAGTTTCAGTGATATAATCTATGTTTAAAGTATATACCCTTGACTGTGATGATGGCTTCATGTATATATAATTATATCAAGGCTTATTAGCATATGTCCCATGCTCAAATATGTCCTTGTTCCATTTTTAATCCCTCCTTCCTGCCCTGCTCCTCATTCTATTCCCACAGACAACTGACCTTCTTTTTGTTATACTAGTTTTCATATTCTAGGATTTATGTAAACAGAAAGAGTGTCTTACGTATTTCCTTCAGCATAATGATTTTGAGAATCATCCATGTCCCATGTCATATTCTGTATCAAGATTTCATTGCTTTTTATTGCTGAGTAGCATATCTCACGGTATGGATATATATCACAGTTTATTAGATTCACATACCAACAAACACATAAGGCATTTCTACTTTCTGATAGAAAACAGGTATTATGAAAATTTATATGAGTTTGTGTACGGACATACACTTTCAAATTTCTTGGTTAAATACCTAAGAACTAGTGGCTTGGTCATATAATAGACATATACTTTATTTTTTAAAAAAAATCTTAATTGGAGGCTAATTACTTTACAATATACAATAGTGTAGTGGTTTTTCCCATACATACATGAATCCACCACGGGTGTACATGTGTTCCCCATCCTGAATCCCCCTCCCACCTCCCATCCCTCAGGGTCATCCCAGTGCACGAGCTCTGAGCGCCCTGTCTCATGCGTCGAACCTGGACAGGTGACTGATTTCACATATGATAATATACATGTTTCAATGCTATTCTCTCAAATCATCCCACCCTCGCCTTCTCCCACAGAGTCCAAAAGTTTGTTCTTTACATCTGTGTCTCTTTTACTGTCTCGCATATAGGGTCATTGTTACCATCTTTCTAAATTCCATATATATGCATTAATATACATACTTTTTAAAGAAAATGACACTTTGTTAGATCAGCAAAGATTTCACAAACTAGCTAACTCTACAAGGGCTTACCTAAGGAAAAATAAGGGGAAAGAGAGAGAGAGAACTAAGGAAAAGGGGCGAGATAGGAGAGACAGTGTGACTGAGAGAGAAGGTCATAGGGAGCAACAAAGAGGCAGAGTGTTTAAATCTCAGAGTGGGGAGAACAAGGGGGTATACAAAAATTTAAAATTATATATAAGTTTAAATGGTGAGGTATAATAAGAATAATACATTTTCAAAATAGCATTAAATCTTAGTAATGATCATACAAGATTAGGCACATTCAAGGCAGACTCAGGCACATTCAAAGTAGTACACTCATAGACATAATCTTAGTAATAATTAAGGTATAATTGAAATCCATCAACACAGATAAGGGAGACCATTCCTAAAAATACCACAGTAAATCAGACAAAAGAAAATGAATTTCTATGTTAACTGAATGGGAGAATCATAAAGGCTTTAAGCACCTTTAAATACCAGGCTGGACAATAGTAAAGCTTACAGTAGGTGGGGCAGGAAGCACAGCATCATCCTCAGAACACAACTGCCCGTGCTTGCATGGGGTCCATGCATACATCAGAAGTGCTGGGCTGCCTTAACTATTCTTATACTTAGCCCTTGTGCCCAGTGGGAGTGCTCACTGACTGGATAGATGCTACAGAAAAAAGATACAACTTCTCATGGCTTTGATGCAGCCATTTGGGTACAAGCAAGTAGATTTCACTCCAGCTGCCTTCTTTTGATCCTCTAATCACTCATATACTAGATGGCCAAAGATAGTTTATAGCAAATTATTTAAGATTAAGTGTGGCCAAGCTAGCAAAATGGGAAGACCCTAAGCTCACCTCCTGCTCCCATGGACACTCTAAAATTCCAATGATTTATAGAGCAACTAACTATGCGAACAACATGAAGACTAATAGAAAAGATTTTCTGGAACTAAAAAAGGAACTACAATGAAACAGGGAGGAGGAGCAGAGATCTGGTATTCGAGATCCACATCCTCAGGTAGGTGACACAGAAATGGGAAGATACCCACAATTTTAATACTTTAATAAAGTATTAAAAAAAAAAAAAAAAAACCCTAAAAGTTCTCATCGAGGAGCAAATGAGCCAATCCCCATTTTGAGCTCCTTAGCCCAAGGGTCATGGACCAAAAGGATGCACCCCTAGAATACTTGGCTTTGAAGGCCACCTGTGGTCATGAATGGGAACACTAGAGGACAGCAGGAAATGGGGACTCAGGTCTTCAAGGACACTTGCAAGTTCTCACACATCCAATACCTACTCTGAGACAATGTGAAGTGTGCAGTCCATCTCCTATGTACGAGTCTTCAAGTTGCAAACTTTCAAAGATATGAATGTGCATTCTATCAGTGTCAGGCATGAATGAAATTGCAGCTTGTCCTCCATCTCCTATAGATGATGATCCTTCAGCTTTACCATTCCCACCTCCTCTCTCCCCTCCAGTCAGGTAAGAACTCTTCTTACCTGTTCACTTTATGCTGAAGAACCTAAGCCACCCCATTTTGTTACAAAAGACTCCATTTTAGAGTTCTGAGGAAAGAGTTTTTGGAAATCCCCTGACCTCACCCCACCACCTGCGAGCCAATCAGATCCCAGATCAGGATCTCCTGACTTTACATTCAGGACTTATGACCTGCCCAGGAAATTCAAATTAAGCCTAGGAAATGGGACTCAGTCAGAACCCGTGGCCAGCCTGGGAAATGAAAACCAATCAGAACCCAACACCTGACCCTTCCACAGAAGGTAACCAATTAGACGTCTCCCAACCCGGAAACTCCCATTTTTCGAATTTTTCGTGCGAGATTACCCTATATAAGCAATGTAACCCAGAGTTCGGGGCTCCTCTCCTTAGCTGCTGCGTCGGTAAGGGTGGGAGCCCCAGCTTGAGCTTGGTAATAAAAACTCTCTTCCTTTTGCATCAGATACTGGCTCCCTGGTGGTCATTGGGAGATTTTGCGACTTGGGCATAACATTTTGGGGCTCGTCCGGGATCTCCCATCGGCCCCGCAGGGAAACCAATCCAGAGAGTTATCTGCAGCCGGTAAGCTCTTCTCTGTCTCTTTGTTTCCGATAAGGCCTATTTTCTGAAGCCGGTATATGACTCAGGCAGACGCGCTGGCGGGTCACCAGTGCGGGTCGTTGGGAGATGTCCCCGGCCCCTTCGGAGGGGACGGAGTGCCCCTGTTCTCCGTAGACGATAGCAGGTCGCTCCCGTTGAATGGCCGGAGGGCGTCGTCTTACTTTCAGTTTTGCCTCTGGACTCCCGGAGGTCTGTATCTTCTGTCTCTCTGTCTGTGTGGCTATCTGTACTGTCTGCGTTAATTTACCAACATCTGACTGATCTAGGAACGATGGGGCAAAGTCAATCTAACCCTACCCCTCTATCCCTGATCACTGACCATTTTAAGGAGGTCAAGATGTGCGCCCACGACCTCAGTGTGGAAATTAAGAAAGATAATCACTTTTTGCAGCGTGGAATGGCCAACCTTCCATGTGGAATAGCCCCCAGAGGGCACCTTTGACTTGGAAACCGTGCACCGAGTCCAAGACATCATCTTTTCACCACGGAGCAAACACCCTGACCAAGTTCCCTATGTCATAGTGTGGGAAGATCTCATATTGCGCCCCCCTCCATGGGTAAAACCTTTCTTGCCTCAACAGGGATTCTCCACCATGCAGGTGCTTGTGACACGTGTAGGAAAGAACCTGAAGGATCCCAAGGAACCTGAACCAATGGCGCCACTGTACCCCATTTTACAAGGGGGAACAGAGGAAGAACTTCTCTTCCCACCCCTTTATCAACCCCTCGAGCCACCGCGAGCCCCTGCTATCCCTCCACCTAGGGCCAACGCATCAGAAGGGGGGCCCACACAAAATACTCGCCATTAGGCAAGCCATGTCTCCAGTGGGGCCGGTAGACTCAACTGTTGCCCTCCCTTTATGAGTGGCCAGTCCCCCCAACAAAGAAGGGAACCAACCTCATCAGTACTGGCCGTTGTCTACCAGCGACCTTTATAACTGGAGGTCACAGAATGCTAAGTTTTCACATAACCCTAGAGAGCTAACTAACCTTCTAGAAACTGCTTTTTACTCATCAGCCCACCTGGGATGACTGTCAACAGCTGCTCCAGATTCTCTTCACCACGGAAGAGAGAGAGAGAATATAGAATGAGGCCCGTGAAAGGGTCCCAGGGGCAAATGAAGAACCCACCACTAATATAGATGAAATTAGCACCTCTTTTCCTTTATCGTGACCTGACTGGGATTACAATATGGCACAAGGTAATGAGGAGAGGCTCCAGGTCTACCGCCAGACTCTGTTGGGGGGGCTCAAGGCAGCTGCACAGAAACCCACTAACCTAGCTAGAGTAGGAGATGTTCAACAAGGCCCCACTGAGAGTCCAGCTGCTTATCTGGAAAGGCTGATAGAGGCCTTTATACAATACACCCCCATGGACCCAGAAGCAGAAGGTACTCAGGCTGCTTTTATAATGCATTTTGTCAACCAGGTGGCTCCAGACATCAGGAAAAAGTTACAAAAACTAGAATGCCTGGGTGAAAAGTGTATCCAGGATGAAGCCCTCCATGAAGACCTGGGTGAGTTCAGACAACAGCACCCCCAACTAACCTTGTTGCAATATGTAGCTGACCTCTTAATTGCAGCAAAAGACCAACAGACTTGCCTCATGGGCACCCGAGAACTATTGCGGACCCTTGGAAAATTAGGGTACCGAGCCTCAGCCAAAAAGACTCAGATGTGCCAACCAGAGGTCACCTACTTAGGGTATGTGTTAAAAGAAGGGCAGAGGTGGCTGTCAGAGGCACGAAAGGAGACGGTACTCAAAATACCAACCGCAGACTCACCTCGAAGGGTGAGAGAATTCTTGGGGTCTGCTGGCTTCCGCCGTCTTTGGATTCCAAACTATGTGGAACAGGCTAAACCCTTATATGAAGCCACCAAAAGTACCACCCCTTTCAGCTGGACAGAACAGATGGAGGCTGCCTTCAAAACTATTAAAACGGCTCTGCTGTCAGCCCCTGCCCTAGGGTTGCCTGACGTCACAAAACCCTTTCTCCTGTATGTGGATGAAAAACAAGGAGTAGCAAAAGGGGTGCTGATGCAACATTTGGGACCTTGGAAATGGCCAGTGGCCTACTTGTCTAAATGCCTAGACCCCATAGCATCAGGCTGGCCCCCATGCCTCCGCATGATTGTGGCAGTGGTCCTAATGGTCAAAGATGCAGACAAACTGACACTAGGTCAGGAGTTACATATTACCATCCCCCATGCCATTGAGAGCATACTGAAACAACCCCCAGATAGATGGATCAGCAATGCTCGGCTGACCCACTACCAGGGACTACTGCTAAACCCCTCCAGAATCATCTTTCTACTGCCTACTGCTCTCAATCTGGCTATGTTCTTCCTGACCTGGACTTGGAAGCCCTGATCCATGACTGCAGTGACATACTAGCCCAGGTACATGGGACGTGAGAAGACTTTCAAGATCGCCCCCTGGCGGATGCTGAGGTCACCTGGTATATGGACAGGAGCAGTTTCCATCGAGATGGACTCAGGTATGCAGGGGCGGCCGTAACCACAGAAACCCAAATTGTGTGGGCGGAAGCACTACCTCCGGGTACTTCGGCTCAAAGGGCTGAACTAATCGCCCTAACAAAAGCCCTTCAGTTGGGAAAGGACAAAAAACTTAACATCGTTACCGATAGCCGATGCGCCTTTGCTACTGTCCATATACACGGGGCCATCTACAGAGAGACGGGACTCCTCACAGCCGAGGGTAAGACAATTAAAAACAAAGAAGAAATGAAAGCTCTCCTCTCAGCATTATGGCTACCTAAAAAACTAGCCGTAAAACACTGCCCGGGGCACCAAAAGCCAGACACCCCGATCTCAAGGGGAAACAACTTAGCAGACAGAGCAGCCAGAGATGCAGCCCAGAATACCGTGATGGAGGCCACTCTTCAGCTGCCTGGCCCTGGGAGCCCTCCTCTGCCAGCTTTGCCCAATTACCCAACAAGGGACTTAGACTGGATAAAAAGCCCGCCTATGGCCCAACAGCTGGCCGGTGGTGGAGAGCAGCAGACAGCTCTCTAATCCTCCCAGAAGAACTAGGAAAGCAAGTATTACTAAAAATGCATCGTGCCACTCACCTGGGAACCCACAAGATGCAAGACCTGATTAGACATGCCAAAATTACCATGAAAGATGTCAGGACGACAATAGAAGACATTGTATCAAACTGCAAAGCATGCCAGCTCATGAACGCTGTCCCTCATCCGGCCAACCAAGGAATTAGAGAACGGGGGACAAGACCCGGAGCTTACTGGGAGGGGGACTTCACTGAAGTAAAACCGGGTAAATATGGATACAAATACCTGCTGGTGTTCATAGATACCTTCTCAGGGTGGGTAGAAGCGTTCCCCACCAAGAGAGAAACAGCACAGGTGGTGGCCAAAAAGCTGATTGAAGACATCTTGCCACGGTTCGGGCTTTTGGCACAGGTGGGGTCAGATAATGGGCCAGCCTTTGTGTCTCAGGTAAGCCAGGGGGTAGCCCGGGCTTTGGGGGCTAGATGGAAGCTGCACTGTGCCTATAGGCCCCAGAGCTCAGGACAAGTAGAAAGGATGAATAGGACGCTTAAAGAGACATTAACAAAACTAGTTGCTGAGACTGGCAGGGACTGGGTGGCTCTCCTCCCCTTTGCCCTGTACCAGGTGTGGAACTTACCGTACCAACTGGGACTCACCCCTTTTGAAATCATGTATGGGATACCTCCCCCAATAATCCCTAAACTAAAGGCAGAAGTGTTAAAAGAAATAGATGATCAGAAGTTGCTTTTTTGTCCCCAGTCCTTACAATACTCCCACAGGGACACATGGAAGAGGCTCAAAGCGCTATATGAATCAGGCCCTCCACCTGAAGCTCACCGCTACCGGCCAGGAGACTGGGTGTACATGTGCCGTCATCGCCAAGAGACCCTAGAGCCTAGGTGGAAGGGACCCTTCCTTGTGGTCTTGATGACACCAACTGCTCTCAAAGTTGACGGCATCTCTGCTTGTGTCCACTACAGCCACACACGGCCTGTGGACCTGTTTGCCTTAGGAGAAGAGTTCCTCCCCCAGTGGAAGGCCGAATTGGACTAAACTAATCCACTCAAGCTAAAACTGCGAAGACAACAAAAGTAGGTAAAATGGCTACCAAGCTACTCCTGGTGCTCTCCCTCCTGGGCTGGAAAGTTTTAAGTGCGGCCCAGGACCAAAATCCACACCAACCTTTTAAAATAACCTGGAAATTACAAAATGGAGAGACATACAAGGTGCTGAACCAGTTGACTGCCACGCACCCTGTAAATACATGGTGGCCTGACTTATACTTCCACCTAAAAGAATTGATGGAGACCTCCTGGGCACGCGCTTATCTGCAAAAAGTGGGTTTCTATGGAAGGAATGATGCTAAAGCTGAAACTCCAGTACTTTGGCCACCTCATGAGAAGAGTTAACTCACTGGAAAACACTCTGATGCTGGGAGGGATTGGGGGCAGGAGGAGAAGGGGACGACCGAGGATGAGATGGCTGGATGGCATCACAGACTTGATGGACATGAGTCTGAGTGAACTCCGGGAGATGGTGATGAACAGGGAGGCCTGGCATGCTGCGATTCATGGGGTCACAAAGAGTCGGACACGACTGAGCAACTGAACTGGACTGAACTGATGCGTGTCCGGGGCACAAAAATGACTGGATAAAGACTTGTGGCAGCATGCAGAGTTGTCACTGTAAGGCATGGGAATGCATGACTTCAAATGATGGCTGGTGGAAATGGAGTGTGGCCAGGCCGTCGGACCTGGTCACGATGACTTTTGTAAATCCTATCACCTCAGACATGTGGAACAAGCGATTTACCGGTAGTTGCCCTGACTGCGACCTCGTCAAGGTCTCCTTCACTTCTGAAGGACAGAGGGACATAAGATGGACATCCGGACTTGTCTGGGGTTTACAGGGCCTCTGATTATCTTACTTTTGCTACTCACCTTTGGACCGTGTTTATTGAACAAGTTAATGACCTTCATCAAAAGCCACATCAACACGGTGCAGCTTATGGTGCTCAGGTCCCAATATACAGCTCTGCCAGTGGCCCCCTTAGGGGAAGAAAATATAGAGCTGGTTACAGACCCATGATTGGGTTTGTACTGGGTCCTTGAGAAGGAGGGAATGAAGAACCTAAGCCACCCCATTTTGTTAAAAAAGGCTCCATTTTAGAGTTCTGAGGAAAGAGTCTTTGGAAATCCACTGACCTCACCCCACCACCTGCGAGCCAATCAGATCCCAGACAGGATCTCCTGACTTTACATTCAGGACTTATGACCTGCCCAGGAAATTCGAATTAAGCCCAGGATGGGAATCAGTCAGAACCCGTGGCCAGCCTGGGAAATGAAAACCAATCAGAATCCAGCACCTGACCCTTCCACAGAAGGTAACCAATTAGACGTCTCCCAACCCGGAAACTCCTGTTTTTCGAATTTTTCGAGCGAGAATACCCTATATAAGCAATGTAATCCAGAGTTCGGGGCTCCTCTCCTTAGCTGCTGCGTCAGTAAGGGTGGGAGCCCCAGCTCAAGCTTGGTAATAAAAACTCCCTTGCTTTTGCATCAGATACCAGCTCCCTGGTGGTCATTGGGAGATTTCGCGACTTGGGCATAACAATGCCAGGGCCTGTATGCCAGCTATTGTACTACAAGATAGTGTACTGTAAGAATGTTTTATTTTTCATGTTTTTTAATGTATTATTTGTGTGAAAAGTATTATAAACCTACTATAGCACAGTACTATATAGCTGATTGGATTAGTTGGGTACCCAGGCTAACTTTGTTGGACTTTAAATTGGAACAGAACTCATTCATGTATAGGGGACTTACTATACTATCAGTGCCATTCTATGGGTCTTAGAACGTATTTGAAGCTATAATAACTGAAAAAATTTCCTAAACTGGGGAAGGAAACAGACACCTAGTTCCAGAAAACAAAGAGTCCCAAACCAAATCAACCCAAACAGGTTCACACTATAGTTAAAAATCGCAAAAATTTAAAGAGGGTATTAAAAGTGGCAAGGGAAAAGCATACAGAGGAACACCCATAGATTGACTTTGCAGGAGAAATTCTACAGAAGGGAGTGGTATCATTATATTTAAAGTGAAGAAAGGAAGGAAAAACATATAACCTAGAATATGCTACCCAGCAAAGCTTTCATTCAGATTTGAATTAGAAAACAAACTCTTACAGACAAGTGAAAACTAAAAGACTCAAGCATGACAACACCAGCTTTAGAGGAAATGATAAAAGGAATTCTCTAAGCAGAAAAGGCCATGACTAGAAACATGAAAATGACGAAAGGGAAAATCTCAATGGCAAAGATGTGCTAAAGGTTGTAAATCAACCATGTATAAGGCTAGCAGGAAGGTTTAAAGGGAAAAAGTAGTAAAAATCATCTATATTCATAATAAGTAGTTAAAGGATACATAAAACAGATGTAAAATATGTGAAAAAACATTAAACAATGTTGTGTTAAAAATGGATGAATGGCTAAAAGATGATGCAGTATATGTATGTAATAAAATATCACTCAACATATAAAAGAATGAAATCTTGCAGTTTGCCATGAAGGATACTGATAATTCTTTATCTGAATTTTCATGAAACTGTGAGTGACATGCAGATCTGTAATGTTTATCTAATTTTAGATGAAAAACACCAAATCATTCATTAAAATTTATGATACACTAATATGATAATCCTCCCTCCCTCTCTCTCTTTTTCTATATATATACGTTTACACACATGTAAGAAAATCAATGGCATTTTTTAATTAAAAGTGAAGCAAATGTTTAATTCTTTTATTTAAACAGGAGTCATTTTCTGTATATTAAATGCTATATTATTCCTTAACCTGCACTTTAAATATATAGGAAAATAAGATGAATCTATTTTCTGAGTTGTAATATAATTTTAATGTGGAGTATAATGTGTTAAACTTTCTGCAAAAGACAATGTATTTTATTTTTAAACGCATTTTTATCAAATTCAGGTACTATAAGTTTTTTTATATATAAATTTATTTATTTTAATTGGAGGTTAATTACTTTACAATATTGTATTGGTTTTGCCATACATCAAGATGAATCCACCACAGGTATACACATGTTCCCCATCCTGAACCCCCTTCCCTCCTCCCTCCCCTTACCATCCCTCTGGGTCGTCTCAGTGCACCAGCCCCAAGCATCCAGTATCATGCATCGAACCTGGACTGGTGTATCGTTTCATATATGATATTATACATGTTTCAGTGCCATTCTCCCAAATCATTCCACCCTTGCCCTCTCCCACAGAGAACAAAAGACTGTTCTATACATCTGTGTCTCTTTTGCTGTCTCACATACAGGGTCATCATTACAATCTTTCTAAATTTCATATATATGCATTAGTGTACTGTATTGGTGTTTTTATTTCTGGCTTACTTCACTCTGTATAATCGGCTCCAGTTTCATCACCTCATTAGAACTGATTCAAATGAATTCTTTTTAATGGCTGAGTAATACTCCATTGTGTATATGTACCACATCTTTCTTATCCATCATCTGCTGATGGACATCTAGGTTGCTTCCATGTCCTGGCTATTATAAACAGTGCTGCGATGAACATTGGGGTACAGGTGTCTCTTTCAATTCTGGTTTCCTCGGTGTGTATGCCCAGCAGTGGGATTGCTGGGTCATAAGGCAGTTCTATTTCCAGTTTTTTAAGGTATCTCCACACTGTTCTCCATAGTGGCTGTACTAGTTTGCATTCCCACCAGCAGTGTAAGAGGGTTTCCTCTTCTCCACACCCTCTCCAGCATTTATTGCTTGTAGACTTTTGGATCATAGACATTCTGACTGGCATGAAATGGTACCTCATTGCATTTCTCTGATAATGAGTGATGTTGAGCATCTTTTCATGTAAATTTAAATCAAGAATTTCATGGTCATAAATCATGATTTCTATACAGCATAACTCATTACTATGAGTAGAAATGTCAGGGGTAGCACACTGACTGAAACTGCCCACCCTGGCCAGGCTCTGTAGAAACCATTTGCATGAGGTCCTGGCAAGGAATACAGAACTCATAAGCCACCACCAACCAGAAGAGTTTGGGAAAAGTCAAAAGGAGACACTTTGTATCCATCCACCTCCCAGAATCCCTCTCACTATCATCCATCTTGGCTGAGCAATGCGTGTGCCACCAGGAAGAATTCTGAGTCAGAATGATTGGCCAAAGACAACCTGGAAACTTATCCCATCACCATAAAACCTGAGACTGGGAGCCACGTGGCAGAACAGTTCTCCTGGGTTACCTTACCCTGCTGCTCTCCTCCCTGGTGCCTACTTCCAATAACGTCCCTTGCTTTGTCAGCACATTTCTCCTCAGGCAATTATTTTCCAAGTGTTAGACAAGAGCCCACTCTTGGGGTCCTGGAGGGGGCCCCCTTCTGACAGCAACTGGTAACCACGAAGGGACCCCCCATTTTGATTGGGGCTGACATCCAGACCGTTCGGGGTACTCCAAGACCAGCTTGTCTGCTGACAGATCTGACCCAGATGCCACAACTGGGACACGTTTTTCCCTAGTCTCTGGCCAGGGTGCCCCAACTGGGTAAGGAACAATATATTTGGTTTACCCCTTTTTTTCTCACCCCTCTTTTAACCTATCCAATCCTATTCTTCCCTGTCCCCCGGTCCTCAATTCAGGAATCTGGTCAAAGGGCCTCAGCCTGAGCTGAGGATTGGAGACTGATCTCTGGAGACCTCTTCTTGGCAGAGAACTTGAATTTTGGTTCTGCTAGGGCTGAGTTCCAGTCCTCCCTTCTCTGGAGGCCTAGGGGAAAGTCCTGTAATACCTGGGTATCTGCAGGTGGCAGGAGATGTCTGTAAGGCCACCCCTTTTTCTCTTTCTCTCCCTGACTCTTAGACCTCTTGTCTCTACCCACTCCTTCTCTCTCAACCTGGCCTCTTTTTCTCTCTTTGAAGACACAAGGTATTTCCATTCACTCTTTCAATACTTGGACTGGAAGTTCTGGGTCTTTGTAAAAGATTTTCTGAGAGGCTACACTCTCTGCTCGCCATCAATTGTGCTTTCTGTTCTTGGGGAGATATTTGGGCATTAGAAGCCCTCCATGCGGTGCCCTGTTTCTATAAATTCAGCCATTTAATTGAGCATTTGGCTAAGTGCTTCCACGTGGAAGTGATTGACAGGGTTTTGTATACTCACCCCTGGTCTTGGGTAAAAATTAACACCCTAGACATATGCTTAGGTATTAATTCACCTTTCAGGACCAGTCCTTCAGCCCCATTGATTGTGCTTGCTACTGAACATTTCCTTTGGCACATATGCAGTCAAGCAATTTGGGATGGAGAGAGAGCTTACAATCTCTCTAAAGTCAGATATAGGGGCATCCACCCCAGTGCGGGTCCCCTGGGAACAAGATATAAACTACACCACCATTAAAATGGAAAATAAGCCTAGCTTCCCTTTAAACACCCTGCTGGGTTGTTTTCTGGCCCACTGGGAGAGATAATAACTGGAAGGGCTAAAAAAGAAAAAAATACTTATCAAATACTGTACTCGATACTGGCCTACTTACTTCCTGGGAGGAGGGGAAAAATGACCCCAGTCAGGATCACTTGGATTCAACATTTTACAGCTCAGTCTATGCCGTAAATGCGAGGGTAAATACAAGGAAGTTCCCTATGTCCAGACCTTTACGGCCCTCTACCAGGATTCCAAAAAAAAAAAAAAAAAAGAGAGAGAGAAAATATAAGCTTGAAGACTTTGATAAATGCTCTTTCAAAGTCCTTTTGGCAAGATCTGAAACAGAAGATCCCCTTGACCTTCTCCTGACCCCCTCCACTTTGGCAGAGACGTCACGGGGAAAGGAAGTTCAGACACACCCGGAAGTCATGGGATCTGAAGGGAAGTCACTTACAATCACCTCTGCTCCTCCTCCGTATGTCCTTTCCCCATGGGGTTACTATCAGGAAGTAAGCTTTGTCCTCTAAGGAAAGGAAAGAAGGAAAGGTCATCCTCAGACAAAATCTGCCCCCTAAGAGAGGTACCAAATGGGGAGGGGGTAACTATGCTGGTTCATGTTCCTTTTTCTATGCAGGACATTACCAAATATAGGGAGCAATTTGGTTCATATTCTGAGAACCCAAAAAAATTTAGGGATGAATTTGAGAGTCTTAGCCTTAACTTCTCCCTCACCTGGAGGGATATAATGGTCAACCTCACCAGGTGTTGTAATGATGAAGGAAAAGCTAGAATCCTAGCTAAGGCTAGAAAAGTGGCTGATGAAAGACAGCAGATGGATGACAGTCTGGCCTCTGTGGAAGAGGCAGTCCCCTCTATAGAGCCAGATTGGGATCCAAATACAAGGGCAGAAAAGGAATCCTTAAGACACTTCACTTCTTGACTACAGGGAATGATCTGGGGTGTCCAAAATGTCGTTAATTATAATAAGATAAAAGAGGTTACACAGGGAGAGAATGAAAATCCAGCTCTTCTTTTGGCAAAACTCACAGAGAACTTTAAAAACTTTACCCAGGCAGATTTAAAAAGTATGGAAGGAAGAGTCCTGTTAGCCCATTCCTTCATAACCCAGGCATAAAGAAGAAATTACAAAACCTAGGAAAAGGAGCAGAGACCCCAATCTCTGATCTGGTGAGGAGGCAAATAGGATGTTTTTGAACAGGGACCGGGAGGAAGAAGCAAAAGGGGAGCAAAAGGAAGCCCCAAAAGATGGGAGAATAAACAGGCAGACCCAGGCCTTGGCCCAACAACAGGCTAAAATTCTGGCCTTGATTCATCCTGCCACTATGCCAGAGTCCCGGGGAGAGCAAGGAAGCAAAAAGCATCTTAAAAGACCATCACGGCTGAGATGCACCCAGTGTGCCTACTTCAGAGAGGATGCGCATTGGAAAAGGGAGTGTCCACATCGCCCTAACGGAAGGTGTATGGAGACCCCGACACTTGCTCCTCTGTGTTAGTCCTGGGCGACCGGGACTCATGGTGCCCAGCAGCTTGAGAAACCCCAGCGAATGGTGAGATCCAGATCACTCCTCTTGACCTCTGGGTGACTCTACAAACAGAAGGTAAGGATGTGAACTTTCTTTTAGACATGGGGCCTGCCTTCTCTGTTCTTCCTTTCCAATTAAGACCTTTAGACTCCCTGACTAAAATGGTGATGGGGGTAGATGGAAAACCCAAAGCCAAAATTTTACTAAATTTTACTAAGCTCCTCCATTGTAAGGTTGGCAATTGGCAAGTAGGCCACCGCTTCTTATACATCCCTGGCTGTCCTGCTCCCCTACTGGGGAGAGACGTTCTTTGCCACCTCCAGACCAGAGTGATGGGGAAAGCTAGATGTCAATAATTTCCTTTGCCAAGTGTCTGAATATTTGCAGTCAGATGTAGAAAAGGAGGAATCCATCCCTTTCTTAGATGAGGTCAATCCTCAGGAGTGGGATGTCTCAAGCCCTGGTCTAGCCATAAATATTCCACCAGTGAAGATTCTTCTGAGGCCAAATGCTCCCTACCCCTGGAAAAGGCAATATCCATTAAAACCAGAAGCGCTGGAGGATCTTAGGCCATTAGCTAACAAATACCAAGATAGTGGAGTTCTAAACTCAACATTCAGAAAACTAACATCATGGCATCCGGTCCCTTCACTTCATGGGAAATAGATGGGGAAACAGTGGAAACAGTGTCAGACTTTATTTTGTGGGGCTCCAAAATCAGTGCAGATGATGATTGCAGCCATGAAATTAAAAGACGCTTACTCTTTGGAAGGAAAGTTATGACTAACCTAGATAGCATATTCAGAAGCAGAGATATTACTTTGCCAACAAATGTCCGTCTAGTCAAGGCTATGGTTTTTCCTGTGGTCATGTATGGATGTGAGAGTTGGACTGTAAAAAAAGCTGAGTGCTGAAGAATTGATGCTTTTGAACTGTGGTGTTGGAAAAGACTCTTGAGAGTCCCTTGGACTGCAAGGAGATCCAACCAGTCCATCCTAAAGATCAGTCCTGGGTGTTCAGTGGAAGGACTGACACCAGAGCTGAAACTCCAATACTTTGGCCACCTCATGCGAAGAGTTGACACATTGGGAAAGACCCTGATGCTCAGAGGGATCAGGGGCAGGAGGAGAAGGGGACGACAGAGCATAAGATGGCTGGATGGTATCACTGACTTGATGGACATGAGTTTGAGTGACCTCTGAGAGTTGGTGATGGACAGGGAAGCCTGGCATGCTGTGATTCATGGGGTCGCAAAGAGTCAAACACGACTGAGTGACTGAATTGAACTGAACTGAACTTACAATCACCTGTGAGTCTCCCTGCAGTACTTCAATCTTGCCTGTTAAAAGACCAGATGGATCTTATCAATTCGTCCAGAATCTCAGAGCTGTTAATGAAACTGTGGTTCCCATCTACCCCATAGTCCCAAACCCGTATACCCTCCTATCTCAAGTCCTAAGAAATACTAAGTAATTCTCAGTCTTGGACATTAATGATGCTTGGGTTTTCATTCCTCTTCATCCTGATGCCCCCAAAACTCTTTGCCTTTGAGTGGCGGGACCTGGAAACAAGGGAGACCATACGAGTTTGCTGGACTTTACTTACCACAGGGTTCAGGGACAGCCCTCGTATATTTGGGACTTCCTTGGGGAGAGAACTAAGGGAATTAACTTTAACAAACAGTAATCTAATACAGTATGTGAATAAATTTCTCAGAGCTAGTCCAGATTTTACCAGCTCTCAAATGGATACTATTAAAACTCTAAATTTCCTGTATGAAAAGGGTTATCGAGTATTGCCCAAGGAAGCTCAGATTAGCTTAACCCAAGTGAAATACCTTGGGTTTATAATTATGAAAGGAAAAAGAATGCATGACTCCCAGAGGAAATCCCTCATTTTAAATTCTCTGTACTCCGCAACCAAAAAAAAAAAAAAGAAAGAAAGAAAAAAAAACAGCTTAGGAGATTTTTAGGAATGACTGGGTTTTACAGGATCTGGATTCCTAATTATGGCAATCTGGCCTGACCCCTATATGAAAAATTAAGAGGGAAAGAAGAAGAGTCACATGACTGGGATGAGACCTGCAAGGTTGCCTTCAATGCCTTAAAAGAGTCTATCAATCACTATAGCCCCAGCTTTAGGGCTCCTGAAACTGGAAAGGCCTTTCAGGCTTTCTGTTTGTGAAAGGATAGAAACTGCTCTTGTGGTGTTAGGGCAAATGATGGGGCCTGTATTACAACCCATGGCATACCTCTCAAAACAACTAGATGAGGTGGCCAGAGGGTGGCCCACTTGCCTCCGGGCAGTAGCGGCCACCGCTCTTATGGATAAAGAGGCATCTAAGCTGACCCTAGGCCAGCCACCCCAGTGTATACGCCTCACTAGGTGCAAGCAGTCTTGGAAACTAAAAGGGATAGATGGTTGACAGGGGGAAGGATCACCCAATACCAAGCCCTCCTCCTTGACACTCCAGAAATAAAGTTGAGGGTCTGTCTGACTTTAAATCCAGCCACCTTATGGCCAGATCTCCCTACTTCCCCTTTAGATCACCAGTGCATGCAAATCATAGATGAGTTATACTCTTCTCACCCGGCCCTATCAGAGACACCTTTATCTGACCCAGAGGAAGAATAGTACATAGGTGGCAGTAGTTTTGTAGAAAAAGGAAAGAGGAAAGCAGGATATGCTGTAGTGAGTCTAGAAGAAACTAGGGAAAGTGGGACTCTTCCCCCAGAATCTCAGCCCAGAAAGCTGAACATTTTGCCCTGCCAAGAGCTTTGGAATTAGGGAAAGGAAAGAGGATTAATGTGTATATGGACTCTAAGTATGCTTTCTTCATCCTGCACGCCCATGCAGCAATTTGGAAGGAAAGAGGGATGCTCAGTGTGTGAAGCTCTCCTATTAAACACAAAGAGCTCATTCTCAGGCTCCTGGAGGTAGTCAGACTTCCTGCTAAATTAGCTGTCATCCACTGTAAGGGTCACAAAAATGGGCAAGAAGAGGAGGCCCAGGGCAATAGAAAAGGTGATCAGGAGGCAAAATGAGTTACTAGGGAAGCTACCCCTGACACTGCTATATGCCCCCTTTCCCCCAAGTAAACCCTGACTCCAGATTATACCCCAGAGGAACATTCCCAATATGCTGAGCAGGGCTAGGAAATTGGGTCACATGCATGGTTTCAGATTGATCAGGCCCAAATAATGCTCCCTGACTCTCAGGTTTGGAAAATTACTATCTCCTTACATAAAAGTACTCATTATGGAAGAGATAATCTGGAAACCTTGCTCAAGCCTATTCTCTACCGTTCCCAGTTGGCTAAGGTTGTTAGATTACACAGAATTGTGATACTTGTCTAAGAAATAATCCAAAAACCAGAACCTTGCCACCTCCTCTAATTAAGCCTGTCCAACATCAGGGATCATACCCAGGAGAGGACTGGCAGGTGGATTTTACAGCCATGCCAAAGACCCAGGATATTCTTAGACCCAGGGTTTTCTTATTTGCTAGTCTTTATTGACACAGGATGGATTGAAGCATTCCCTACTAGGACAGAAAAAGCTACAGAAGTCTGTAAAGCTCTGCTGAAGAAGATGGTGCCTAGGTTTGGGCTGTCTTGATCACTTCAGAGCAACAGTGGGCCCTCATTTACAGCCACAATATCCCAGAACCTGGACGCATGCTTAGGAATCAAATACCACCTGCACTCATCCTAGTGGCCTGAAGCCTCAGGAAACGCAGAGAGAATCAATCAGAGTCTTAAAAGAGTTCTGGCCAAACTATGTCAAGAAACACATAATAAGTGGATCCATATGCTACCCATAGCCCTCATGAGGGTACAGGCAGCCCCCACACAGCCACTGTTATTAAGTCCTTATGAAATGATGTAGGGACGTCCATTCTTAGCTTCTGATTTGTTTTTTGATGAGGACACCAATATACCCCTAAAACATAATTGACCTGAGAAGGTTTCAATGAGAATTCTGATGATACAGAGAACAGATCCTCCCTAGACCACAGGAAGACTTGAAAAATCCCCAAGTAGAGCTGGGGAAATAAGTATTAGTAAAGACCTGGCAAGAAAATCGGACTCCAAGCCAGCTGTCTGAGAAATATACAGGGCCATATCATGTTGTCCTAGTAACCTCAACTGCTGTAAAAGTGAAGGGTCTATCTGCCTGGGTCCACAATTCTAGAATATAACTCTATGGGCTACAGGAGAGGGAGAGAGGGACTGAGACTCCAAAACCAGAGGACAACTATTCCTGTGGACATGAGTTTGGGTAAACTCTAGGAATTGGCAATGGATAGGGAGGCCTGCGTGCTGCAGTCCATGGAGTTGCAGAGTCGGACACGACTGAGCGACTGAACTGAACTGAACTGAACTGAACTGAACTGAATGGAAAGCTAAGGAGGTTTTAGGGATTTGGAATGTATACATATATATAAGGCTTCCCTTGTGGCTCAGCTGGTAAATAATCTGCCTACAGTGTGGGAGACCTGGGTTTGATCCCTGGGCTGGGAAGATACCCTGGAGAAGGGAAAGTCTACCCACTACAGTATTCTGGCCTAGAGAATTCCAGCTACTTTCACTTTTACATTATATATATATAATATAATATATTATATTATATATATATCTCATCCTTATACGTTTGTCTATGGACATTGTGCTTAATCACTCAGTCACGTCTGACTCTTTGCGACCACATGGACTCTACCCATGGGGATTCTTCAGGCAAGAATACTGAATGGGTTACCATGCCCTCCTCCAGGGGATCTTCCAAACCCAGGGATTGAACTCAGATCTCCCACATTGCAGGTGGATTCTTTATCATCTGAACCACTAGGGAAGCCCTTAAATATGATGTTAAATTTAAGATATTATATTTTAAAATTTTAGATATCTTAAATATAACATGATATCCTTACACATTTGTCCATGGACGTTATCTAAATATAATTTTTCTTGCAGCTAACAATTTTTACCACTTAATTTTTTATTTAAAACTGTCTTTCTCCCTTGAGTTGCAGCTCCTTTGTCACTTAGCTATAAAGTCAATTTCATACTGCTGTTCCTTTCACCTTTGCTTATGGGCACAGGTTGCCCAGGAAATGGGCAGTAACATTAAAATGAAGTAAGAGGAACTACTGTGCCTTGGGGCTTAGAGTCACCACAGTGTTAGAACTGCTTTGAGCTAACATTTATAACCTGAAAAAAACAATATTTTGCCTTCATAAAATAGTGTCTAAAATAGATAATACCTAAAAGTATAAAAAGTTTTCTGGCAAGAGATATTATATGGAATTAGACTGATTTTAAAAAATGTTCAGTAACTTCCTGTTACATTGGCTATATTTACACTAGAAATAGAAAATTTTCAAGTTAATAATTTAGACATTTTCTTTTCCCCAGGAAAGATTTAAAACATTTTTTAAATAACTTGATTCACTTTAATGCTTCTTACAGTTCAACAAAGAGTCAAAACACTTACATATTATGAAATATTTTTGTCCTCTCAAGACTAGGCTTCTGGCAATATATATGGAGAATAGATTTTTAATAAAATGTAGACTTTAAAATATTTTCAATTTTTTCATTTTAAAGAACATGCATTTACATTTAATCTAGTATGGTTTGGGTTGCATGTAGCAGAAAACTGCTCTGGCTAATACAGTAAAGAAGGTTAACTGGCAGACTTAATTGAAAAATTCTATATGTTAAAGAGATGGCTGCTGATGTTCAGTCAGTCAAGGCTTCAATTCTTTTTTCCTCCACTACCTCAGCTCTGTCGCCCAACATTCCCTTGCATCCTCAGTCTTAGTCTAGCAGTAAAATGATTGCAGCTTTTCAGATAAACATGACATTATCAAGAGAAAAAGTTTTCTCTTGCAGCAACAATCTCTAAATAGAAAATAAAGAATCCAAGATCTCACTAGAAAACTTCTCGTATCTTAGCAACTTGAACTAGACACATAATTATCTAGAAATAGTTTCCTGTTCAGTGTAATGTTATTCTCCAGTTATCTTCATTCTAGGCTCCTTGACTAGCAAAGGGATGGGCTTACCCTTAACAACCAGGTCTCTTTCTTGCTGGAAATGGGGACGTGGCCTATGGGCTAAAGTGTACATAATAGAATGGAATTTGGAGAGCTTTAAAGTGGGAAATTCTGGACTGGAAGAAACACAAGTTGGAATCAAGGTTGCCAGAAGAAAAATAAATAATCTCAGATATGCAGATGACACCACTCTTATGGCAGAAAGTGAAGAGGAGCTAAAAAGCCTCTTGATGAAAGTGGAAGAGAACAGTGAAAAAGTTGGCTTAAAGCTAAACATTTAGAAAACGAAGATTATGGCATCCGGTCCCATCACTCCATGGGAAATAGATGGGGAAACAGTGGAAACAGTGTCAGACTTTATTTTTTGGGGCTCCAAAATCACTGCAGATAGTGACTGTAGCCAGGAAATTAAAAGACGCTTACTCCTTGGAAGGAAAGTTATGACCAACCTAGATAGCATATTCAAAGGCAGAGACATTACTTTGCCGACTAAGGTCCATATAGTCAAGGCTATGGTTTTTTCCAGTAGTCATGTATGGATGTGAGAGTTGGACTGTGAAGAAGGCTGAACGCTGAAGAATTGATGCTTTTGAACTGTGGTGTTGCAGAAGACTCTTGAGAGTCCCTTGGACTGCAAGGAGATCCAACCAGTCCATTCTGAAGGAGATCAGCCCTGGGATTTCTTTGGAAGGAATGATGCCAAAGCTGAAACTCCAGTACTTTGGACACCTCATGTGAAGAGTTGACTCATTGGAAAAGACTCTGATGCTTGGAGGGATTGGGGGTAGGAGGAGAAGGGGGCGACAGAGGATGAGATGGCTGGATGGCATCACTGACTCGATGGACGTGAGTCTGAGTGAAGTCCAGGAGTTGGTGATGGACAGGGAGGCCTGGGGTGCTGCGATTCATGGGGTCGCAAAGAGTCGGACGACTGAGCGACTGAACTGAATTGAACTGAACTGAACTGAAAGTGGGAATTGCACACCTTGGAGACCAAAATATCTATTAGAATTTAAAAAATTAAATCATTGATCAGAGGTATCAGAATATTTTTTTGAAAGATAAAACTTTTGATTGAATTATCCTGAGAGAGTTAGTAATTGGTCACTGGATTTGAATATCAGAGCTAATAAACCTGAATTCTTGTCCAACATCTTAAACCAAGTAGCTTTTTCTCCTCCTCCTCATTATACTGGCATGTCAGAATTCCTATTTTGTAAATAAGGATGCTAGAGAAGGAAATGACAACCCACTCCAGTATTCTTGCCTGGAGAATCCCAGGGACAGAGGAGCCTGTTGGGCTGCTGTCTATAGAGTCGCACAGAGTCGGACATGACTGATGCGATTTAGCAGCAGCGGCAGCAGCAGACACCCTTAGGGAAATTAAATAGTCTTTCTTAGGCTTCAGAGACAAAGCAGAGCAGGCTTCTGACCTTGCTTCTAACCTACCAGGATGCTGCCCTAACTGTGAGTGATTGTGAATGACTGCCTGTTGTGAATGCACCATATAGATAAGGTAGGGTACAAATCTTGAGATTGTTGAGTCTCTGAATGGGGGTGTAGCCACTGGAGCCCCAGTCTTAACAACATTCCAAGTTTTACAGAACAAAAAACACAGCATTAGCATGAAACCAGAGCTGTGATCTGCTCACAGATTGGTGATGATATCAGTCTGTGTCCAATGATTATAAGCAGGAACCCCAACTGCAAATTTTAAAGTCTCATCCACAGAGCCTGGGACGTTTTCCCAACTGGGACTCCAGATGTGCTGTGTCACAGCGCTTCCCTGTGCTGCTTGAGTCAGACATTGGTCAAAACTCACTTTGGTGATATATCCTCTGATGTTTCTATTTCTCTTTTAATGCTAGTATATTGAAAGTAAGCTACATAATTCTCTAATAAATATTCGTATTATTTATTTGTGTACGAGTGGCTTATTTTGTTAACTAATCCTTTGAACCTGAAACAAAAGTGAAAGCTTTTGGCAAAACACCACCTTCAAAGTAAAACAATACATAATTCTGAATCTTTTGAACATTCTGAAAACAATTGCAGACAAGAATAAGACAATAAAATTCCATACCTAATAAATCTAATAACAGGTAATAGGTAAACTACAACACATATAAACAAAGGCTGCTTAACTGCATTGCAATATGGCTGAGTTAAAGCGAATAAATGATTGCTATTGATCTTAGGCAAGCTAACAGAGGCCTTAGTTTTACAGAGTAGATTCCATACTCAAGAATAAAACCAAAGATTCCTAGCTTGATATGATACAAGCCAAATGTTTGTTTGGGCTGGCTACAGAAGTGTCTCTGAAACTATTTGCCACTGCAAAATGGAAGTGAATATTGTGATAAAGGAAGATATATGTACATACACATGGCCCAATGGCAGTGGATATGGTGCTCATGTACACTGCAAGTCACATGTATACTCATTTCTTTGCAGGTCATGTGTACACTCTTTTTTTTTTTTTCTCTGCTTTTTGTATGACTGGTAAAGAAAAAAGCATATAAGATAATCAGCATTATAGTGACTATACTTAATCAGTTAAAGATATGTAAAGGCATATTATTAATACACATTCCCAGGGAGATTTTGTGTCATCAAAATTCAGAATGGTGGTGAGAAATATTTCCACAGATAAATCAACTATTTTTGAAGCACTTAATAATTTCAAGAAAATCAGAGTAGATAATTAATTGCTGGAAAACAACCACAAGTGAAAAAGTTGAATTCTGAATTAAAAAAATAAGTACAGTATAACAAGAGAGGATCTAATTTTTCAGCATAGACTATTCTATGTAATACCATATACCAAATATAAAAGATTAAATATATAAACCCTAAATTGTTGATAATGTATTACCTTATGGCAGTAACAAAATGAGAGCATATATTATTTGCAGAATATGTAGGCAATGAATAAATATGGTATATAAGCAGAATCCAAATAAAATCTTAAATAGTAACACTTAACATCATATACTACTCCATTACATATACAATTTAATTTCCTAGACCCACTATCACTATTATTTTATTCACATACACATATGTGACCTATGCTATAGTGTGATGAATATGCATGTATATATGTATATATGTATGCTTATATGTACATCATGTATGTACATGATAAACACAGGGCTCCAAGTGATGCATAAAAGAATCCCTCAATTAAAAAATTTTAAGGAGATATTTTAAGCCACTGTTAAAAATGAATAATATATAAACTAAAAATGTTAACTACTTGAAAACAGTGAGATGTTAATCAATAATGAAGTCGATAATCCAAAAAGCAATGCTATAATACTTAAAAATGGTGAGAACTCAACTTACTGATATTTATGAGCTTTATAGATGATATTAAATATTTCCAGTTTTTTAAATAAAAAATGAAACATGCATATAATGCATACAAGTTAGAGAAAAATAAACCTTTGTAAAATCATAAGATGGATCTAATATACACTAGAAAACATAACAATTATAAAAAGAACACTACAGAGAATTAGAATCTCAAGTAGTTTAAGCATACTACAGTTTTAAAATGTATCAAATGTTAAAAGAGACAATAGCAAAACAGAATGGTGTAAACAAATCATGAAAAATATTAAATGATATGTCAAATACCTGAAAATCTAAAATAAGTAATATTTCTCTATGAAAACACAAATATTTATATTAACACCAAAAAGATAAATTTTGACCAAGAAACACTTATCCAAGGGTTTCCCAAAGTGTCCTGATTGTAGGAGTCTTCTGGCACACCTGTTACAAATCCTCTGGAGATCCTGACCTAGAAAGGAAGATGGAACCTTGGAATCAGTATTTTCAACAAGCACCCTGCTGAATATTCTGATCAAGACTGTTAGTAAATCCTGTCTAAATAAAGTTGCAAGATAGAGAATTCATTACAGATAAACTCAATATTTTCTGTAACCATATTTCACAAGCTGAAGAGATGAAAACTTCCACTGTTCTGTGAGATTATCAATTCTGTTATCAATATATGTCAGCATGTAAAGAAAATATAAAGGAAACTAGAAAACACAAAAGTTTGCTGACCTTTTGTAACTTGTGCTTGAGTAAAAACTCTTCTGACACTAACTTTAGAAATATTAGAATATATGGTTTAATATAAGACTGACTCCAAAACAAAAAACAAGGGAAAAAGAGAAAGGAATTAATGAAACCAGAAAATAATATCTAGAAACTATTCTTTAAACAAGACGATCCTTGCTCCATAGCTGGAGTTTGCATTTCTTGAGATATCTGTATGCAGGTCAGGAAGCAACAGTTTGAACTGGACATGGAACAACAGACTGGTTTCAAATAGGAAAAGGAGTAAGTCAAGGCTGGAATTCCAGTTGAGCTGTTTCAAATCCTGAAACATGATGCTGTGAAAGTGCTGCACTCAATATGCCAGCAAATGAGGAAAACTCAGCAGTGGCCACAGGACTGGAAAAGTTCAGTTTTCATTCCAATCCCAAAGAAAGGCAATGCCAAAGAATGCTCAAACTACCGCACAACTGCACTCATCTCACATGCTAGTAAAGTAATACTCAAAATTCTCCAAGCCAGGCTTCAGCAATACATGAACTGTGAAATTCCTGATGTTCAAGCTGGTTTTAGAAAAGGCAGAGGACACAGACATCAAATTGCCAACATCTGCTGGATCATGGAAAAAGCAAGAGAGTTCCAGAAAAACATCTATTTCTGCTTTATTGACTATGCCAAAGCCTTTGACTGTGTGGATCACAAGAAACTGTGGAAAATTCTGAAAGAGATGGGAATACCAGACCACCTGATCTGCCTCTTGAGAAATCTGTATGCAGGTCAGGAAGCAACAGTTAGAACTGGACATGGAACAACTGACTGGTTCCAAATAGGAAAAGGAGTACGTCAAGGCTGTATATTGTCACCCTGCTTATTTAATTTATATGCAGAATACATCATGAGAAATGCTGGACTGGAAGAAACATAAGCTAGAATCAAGATTGCCGGAGAAATATCAATAACCTCAGATATGCAGATGACACCACCCTTATGGCAGAAAGTAAAGAGGAGCTAAAAAGTCTCTTGATGAAAATGAAAGAGGAGAGTGAAAAAGTTCGCTTACAGCTCAACATTCAGAAAATGAAGATCATGGCATCTGGTCCCATCACTTCATGGGAAATAGATGGGGAAACAGTGGAAACAGTGGCAGACTTTATTTTTTTGGGCTCCAAAATCACTGCAGATGGTGACTGCAGCCATGAAATTAAAAGATGCTTACTCCTTGGAAGGAAAGTTATGACCAACCTAGATAGTATATTCAAAAGCAGAGACATTACTTTGCTGACTAAGGTCTGTCTAGTCAAGGCTATGGTTTTTCCTGTGGTCATGTATGGATGTGAGAGTTGGACTGTGAAGAAGGCTGAGCGCCAGAAAATTGATGCTTTTGAACTGGGGTGTTGGAGAAGACTCTTGAGAGCCCCTTGGACTGCAAGATCCCACCAGTCCATTCTGAAGGAGATCAGCCCTGGGATTTCTTTGGAAGGAATGATGCTAAAGCTGAAACTCCAGTACTTTGGCCACCTCATGTGAAGAGTTGACTCATTGGAAAAGACTTCGATGCTGAGAGGGATTGGGGGCAGGAGGAGAAGGGGACGACCGAGGATGAGATGGCTGGATGGCATCACTGACTCGATGGATGAGAGTCTGAGTGAACTCTGGGAGTTGGTGATGGACAGGGAGGCCTGGCGTGCTGTGATTCATGGGGTCTCAAAGAGTCGGACATGACTGAGTGACTGAACTGAACTGAAGGTCCGTCTAGTGTCAAGGCTATGGTTTTTCCTGTGGTCATGTATGGATGTGAGAGATGGACTGTGAAGAAGGCTGAGCACCAAAGAATTGATGCTTTTGAACTGTGGTGTTGGAGAAGACTCTTGAGAGTCTCTTGGACTGCAAGGAGATTCAACCAATCCAATCTGAAGGATATTAGCTCTGGGATTTCTTTGGAAGGAATGATGCTAAAGCTGAAACTCCAGTACTTGGGCCACCTCATGTGAAGAGTTGACTCATTGGAAAAGACTCTGATGCTGGGAGGGATTGGGAGCAGGAGGAGAAGAGGGCGACAGAGGATGAGATGGCTGGATGGCATCACGGACTCAATGGACGTGAGTCTGAGTGAACTCTGGGAGTTGGTGATGGACAGGGAGGCCTGGCATGCTGCGATTCATGGGGTCACAAAGAGTCGGACACGACTGAGCGACTGAACTGAATTGAACTGAAGGGAATTTGGGGAGGGAATTTCTCAGCCGTCCAGTGGTTAGGACTTCGTGCTTGTCTCTTACAAAAAGAAAAGAGAAATAAAAAATTTGGGTAAAGGAAAATACACCACATTGCACCTAAGTTAGCTTCAGTGAGATGCGTTAATATCAACAAAGGAAGATACCAAAGTAAGGACAGATTAAGCCAATTTTCATATTATTTTTGAAGAACATGTAAAGCATGAAATATTCATATGTGAAGCATAGATCAATCTAAGTATATATTTTCTTTAATTAAAAAAATTTACTTATTTTGGTTTTCACAATAGACAGAAAGAGATGTAATGAGAATAAATTTTAAAAGCTTAAAAGCTTTATCTTGTAGAAGAAGTCTCCTTTATAACTTTAGATTTTTTTTTTCTAAAATTAGATCAGTATTAATGGCAAGTGGGTAGTTATTGTGCCATCATAGGCCTTCAAGATTTTTTTTTTTCTTTTTTTCTGTTGGTTACATAAACACATACACAAAACAGTAAATACCTTGATTTGACTAACTTCTTATTATGACAGTTCTCTCCAGCTTTTAAAATATTTATTTGATTTCTTTCTGGCATGAAGACACATTTTTACCTCATCTCCCTTCCATGAGAAGGACATGTAGGCCTGAATATTTCTTTATCCATTTTCCCCATCATATCCTAATCACACTCTTTGATCCAGATATCACAACATGTAGAAAGATCTATATGACAGTTATTATTTAGGTTTATATATCGTAGAATGGATGTAACATGTTAGTGCTCTTAGAGAAATAAACCATAACTTGGTTTACAAAAAGGTATTTGGACTTCAAAGGAGGACTGTTACTGAAGGTCTTTTCAAATATTGTACCATAAAATAAGGATGAAGTTTTATGTTACATGCCTCTAAAACTACATTATGTAGACTATTTTTATATAACATGTGCATACACACACATTTAATGGAGCTTTAACAATAAGAGATAATACAATATTAGAAATGATTTGGAAATTTATAATTTCTCTAGACTATAAAGCTTAGTGTCTATTTTCCTTTTTTTTTCCAAGCAGTCTTTTTTTTAATATAAATTTATTTATTTTAATTGGAGGTTAATTACTTTACAATATTGTATTGGTTTTGCCATACATCAACATGAATCCACCACAGTTATACACGTGTTCCCTACCCTGAACCCCCTTCCCTCCTTTTCCCCATACCGTCCCTCTGGGTCATCTCAGTACACCAGCCCCAAGCATCCAGTATCATGCATCGAACCTGGACTGGCAACTCATTTCATATATGATATTATACATGTTTCAGTGCCATTCTCCAAAATCATCTCACCCTTGCCCTCTCCCACAGAGTCCAAAAGACTGTTCTATACATCTGTGTCTCTTTTGCTGTCTCACATACAGGATTATCATTATCATCTTTCTAAACTCTGAATATATGCGTTAGTGTACTGTATTGGTGTTTTTCTTTCTGGCTTACTTCACTCTGTATAATCGGCTCCAGTTTCATCCACCTCATTAGAACTGATTCAAAGTATTCTTTTTAATGGCTGAGTAATACTCCATTGTGCATCTGTACCACAGCTTTCTTATCCATTCATCAGCAGATGGACATCTAGGTTGCTTCCATGTCCTGGCTATTATAAACAGTGCTGCGATGAACATTGGGGTACATGTGTCTCTTTCAATTCTGGTTTCCTCAGTGTGCATGCCCAGCAGTGGGATTGCTGGGTCATAAGGCAGTTCTATTTCCAGTTTTTTAAGGAATCTCCACACTGTTCTCCATAGTGGCTGTACTAGTTTGCATTCCCACCAACAGTGTAAGAGGGTTCCCTTTTCTCCCCACCCTCTCCAGCATTTTATTGCTTGTAGACTTTTGGATCGCAGACATTCTGACTGGTGTGAAGTGGTACTTCATTGTGGTTTTGATTTGCATTTCTCTGATAATGAGTGATGTTGAGCATCTTTTCATGTGTTTGGTAGCCATCCATCTGTCTTCTTTGGAGAAATGTCTGTTTAGTTCTTTAGCCCATTTTTTGATTGGGTCATTTATTTTTCTGGAATTGAGCTGTAGGAGTTGTTTGTATATTTTTGAGATTAGTTATATTTTCATAGTGTTAACCACTCAGTCATTTCTGACTCTTTGTGACACCGTGGGGACTTAGCCCACCAGAAACAACATC
The DNA here is from genome assembly GCF_023091745.1 of Budorcas taxicolor. NCBI lineage: Eukaryota > Metazoa > Chordata > Mammalia > Artiodactyla > Bovidae > Budorcas > Budorcas taxicolor. The sequence goes on along the minus strand of NC_068915.1, from coordinate 9,119,467 downwards.
TTTATCATTCATTACTTTGCTTTTTATATCCATTGTCATGTTGGAACTCTGGGCTGGCTGAAGAAATTACTTAAAAGAAAATGTTGTTTATGAACTTGGATACAATTGTTCTACAAAAAGGATCACTTTAATCATTATACATATGTTCTGTTTACTCAAAACTGTTAAAGCAAATTTTTTATAATAGTTTGACCAATTTGAATATTCCTTTATTACATAAGAACCTAAATAGACTAGTCATATAACAAAAGATACTCAGGATATTCAAGCAGTATAGTATACAAAATAGCATATGTAATTATATTTAAATTATGTGATTATAATTCACTTAACCACCTTTAAAATATTAATATATCTCTAAGAATAAAAAAAGTGAAAACAGTTTTACCTAATTTGAAGAGGTCAGGTTAGTTAATGAAAATACCCTCGTTAACCTTCAAAAGGTATTATGTAAACACATGTATAACAAAAAAACAACATTCTGTCAGTGTTGATATAAGAAAGGCATGCATGTCATAGTTTTATACATTGTAAAATGATGCTTAGTAGAGTTTATTAACATTCCTTCCCAATTGTTTAGTTGACAAGCTTGTCGCAATTGTCTTGTCACCTCTTCACCAGTTCCTCAGACTTCCTCATGCCAAGTCTGACACTAATTTGTAATTACTTGGGAAAAATTAGCATATGTCCTTTAGGGGCCAAATTCAACTAGACTTAAAAGGCTATATTTTTTCTAGCTTTAGGTAAGTAAGACCTAATAACAACTAGATAATATGTAGAATGTACAGATGCATACCTATGCTGGAGTCAAATGTCCTTAAGGATATATGTCAAGTATATTTCCAGATATATACAGTTAATAAAGCATGATGATTTATTTATAAGTTGATCTCAACAGGTAAATTGACATGGTTAGCCTTATAATTTGCCACTTGTAAGCTTCATGTATAATTGTTACTTCAAACCTCCATCCCTATTTTGAATTTTTTTTGAACAATATATTTCACCTCTATTGCTGATTTTTACATCTAGTTGTTTTCATTCTAACTGTTTTCTTCTTTTAAACATGAAATTCACATTCTTTTGCCTTAGTAAACATAAGCATAAGAATATAATCTCAGGACAATTAAAATCGATATGAATATTTCATATTCAATAATATTGGAAATTATATACAGCAAAAGGTAGAGAAAGAGGCCTAAGAAATGTTGTGATATCAAAAGAATACTAGTTTAAGAATTTCTGAAACTCAAACAGGAGCTCTGTATATCAACCTGGAGTGGTGAGATGGGGCGAGAGATGAGAGGGAAGTTGAAAAGGGAGGGATATATGTGTACCTATGGCTGATTCCGGGAGTTGGTGATGGACAGGGAGGCCTGGCGTGCTGCGATTCATGGGGTCGCAAAGAGGCGGACACGACTGAGCGACTGAACTGAACTGAATGGCTGATTCATGTTCAGGTTTGACAGAAACAACAAAATTCTGTAAAGCAATTATCCTTCAATAAAAAATAAGTTAATTTAAAAAATGTAATTTAACCAAAATTTAATCTTCATACTTCCTAAAAATCAGGAAAATCAGGAAAAACAATCTGGATTTGCAGAGTTCTCATTCTCAATATCTGGATTCCTCTGAGAAATCCAGATTGTTTTTTCTGCTTGGGCTTCCCAGGTGGTGCTGGTGGTAAAGAACTTGCCTGCTGATGCAGGAGACCAAAGCGCTACAGCTTCAATTCCTGGGTCAGGAAGACCCCCTGGAGTAGGAAATGGCAATCTACTCTAGTATCCTTGCTGGGAAAATCCCATGGACAGAGGATCCTGGTGGGCTACAGTCCATAGGGTCAAAAAGAGCCGGATACAACAGAAGCAAGTTAGCACACACTCTCTAATGTACTATTATTATTCTATGTATTAAACAAAATTCAATATAATAGTATAAAATAGGTGCTTTGAATTTATTTCTCTATCAAAGATACTGATTTCACTGAAATTTTAGTTACTAATCTATCCACTGATACTTCTGAATATCCAACCAGTCTGCAACAAAGACTGATGCTAAGAAAATGATAATGACACTACTACATGGGTAGACAAAAAATTGCACCTGGCAGCAAATTGAATGCATTGAGCATTTCCATCTTGAAAGGTCCAGCATTTTGTTCTCATAAGGATAGAGAACAAATTCCTGAATCTAGGTTTGTATTTTCATCTCACAAGACTCACCCACAGCCACTATTCATGGGCTTATGAAATCTGTAAGCATAGGATCCCACACATCATAGCATTAAGATCTTTTTGTACAGTTCTTTTGTGTATTCTTGCCACTTCTTAATATCTTCTATTAGGTCCATACTATTTCTGTCCTTTATCGTGCCAATCTTTGCATGAATTGCAAGAATTCAGTTGCAGTTCATGAATTGGTATCTCTAATTTTCTTGAAGAGATGTCTGGGTGCAGACCAGTTTGAGGAAAATGTACACAGATAATTTTGCTATGACAGAATACATGCGTTCCATACAAAAAAAGCATTCTGCAAAATCGTCAAATACTTAGGACTTCCTGGGAAAATGTGTTTTCAGCCAGTTTACTTGATATTAGTCTGATTCTGTAATGTAAATAAACGTGTATAGCTAGCAACAACAAACAAAACAAAAACCTAGGGATCCTGAGAAATAACTCCATTAGTGAAGGCAGGCAAATTATTATGGCTGTAGATCTACTACATGCGTAATAAAATTGTACCAACCAAAATGAAAATTAAAGTAAATCCTCAGGGATCCAGTAGATCCCTGAGATAATATAGATGTAACTGAACCTCTGAGCACTGGGGGGAGGTAAAAAATGTCAGGAATCTAAAATTATGTAAAGCTCAAGATGTACATTTTTATGAAACGACATTCTGAAGACATTCATTTCAACATTAAAATAAAATTTAAGCCTTTAGAACTCCTCCCTCGGTAGTAGCCTGGCTTTCTCCTATCATGCTGGAGATTATAATTCTATCTGTGATATTCAGAAAACAGTTCATACTTCAACATATGTCCATTTTATTGTACACAATTTTCTCATTATCCAATCACTATATGCATGCCTCAACTGGAAGTTTCATGGCTTATAATATTAATAATTATATCACTTCTTATATGAGACCTAAGTACAAAATCTTGATCTATAAAGCAGACTGCTCTGTTAATGATGGTACAAATTATGTTCCCAGTCATGTTTCTTTTACTTTACTTGGCAACAATATTCATGTAAAAAGTGAATCACAATTTTAATTTTTAAAATATGCTGTATCCCAGCCAACTGCCATGATGAATGAATAAATGAATATAAGGATGAAAGATCTTACAGTTGACATTTATTTCTTGTATTTTACTTTGTTTTACATTAGAATTTCCAGCTCCTAGAGCACGACACCTATAAACTAGAGAAAATTAAAAATTATCTTTCCCAAATGTAATTGGGAAATGAGAAACAATATGTACACTACTTATAAGAAAAGAGTCTGAGATACTACTTTAAGTATTTTTAGCTATATTAAAATAGACAAGATAGTCTCTTAAGAGTTGCCTTTAGAGCCATTATTTTGTCATTTTAGATAACCTGTACAATGCACCAACATGCCTTAATTATATCTGGGATTAAAGAGTCCCACATTTATCATAGAAAGACAATCCTTATTAAAATAATAAGGCTAATATTATGGTTAAAATTGATATATGTACAAATAAATTACAAACAGACACTTGTGACTCCAGGGTTACAACATATATGAATAATCAGTTCTTTATAAAACACTTTAATTATTGAATAATTATTTTTTTAAGTCATATAATAACAAAATCAATTAATGAATGCAAGTTAATATTAGCAGACATTTCATGTGTATAACGGAGAAGGCAATGGCACCCCACTCTAGTACTCTTGCCTGGAAAATCCCATGGATGGAGGAGCCTGGTAGGCTGCAGTCCATGGGGTCGCTAGAAGTCGGACACGACTGAGTGACTTCACTTTCACTTTTCACTTTCATGCATTGGAGAAGGAAATGGCAACCCACTCCAATGTTCTTGCCTGGAGAATCCCAGGGACAGAGGAGCCTGATGGGCTGCTGTCTATGGGTCGCAGAGAGTCGTACATGACTGAAGCGACTTAGCAGCAGCAGCAGCATGTGTATAAACATTACTTTTTTCACCAGTTACAATAAATAGAAAATAAACATTATTTACTGTATTTAGTATTCAGTTCAGTTCAGTTCAGTCTCTCAGTCGTGTCCGACTCTTTGCGATCCCACGAATCGCAGCACGCCAGGACTCCCTGTCCATCACCAACTCCCGGAGTTCACTCAGACTCGCGTCCATCAAGTCAGTGATGCCATCAAGCCATCTCATCCTCTGTCGTCCCCTTCTCCTCCTGCCCCAGTGAGTCAGCTCTTCGCAAGAGGTGGCCAAAGTACTGGAGCTTCAGCTTTAGCATCATGCCTTCCAAAGAACACCCAGGGCTGATCTCCTTCAGAATGGACTGGTTGGATCTCCTTGCAGTCCAAGGGACTCTCAAGAGTCTTCTCCAACACCCCAGTTCAAAAGCATCAATTCTTTGGCACTCAGCCTTCTTCACAGTCCAACTCTCACATCCATACATGACTACTGGAAAACCATAGCCTTGACTAGACGGACCTTAGTCAGCAAAGTAATATCTCTGCTTTTGAATGTGTTACCTAGGTTGGTCATAACTTTTCTTCCAAGGAGTAAGCGTCTTTTAATTTCATGGCTGCAATCACCATCTGCAGTGATTTTGGAGCCCCCCAAAATAAAGTCTGACACTGTTTCCACTGTTTCCCCATCTATTTCCCATGGAATGATGGGACCAGATGCCATGATCTTCATTTTCTGAATGTTGAGCTTTAAGCCAATTTTTTCACTCTCCCCTTTCACTTTCATCAAGAGACTTTTTAGTTCTTCTTCACTTTCTGCCATGAGGGTGGTGTCATCTGCATATCTGAGGTTATTGATATTTCTTCTGGCAACCTTGACTCCAGCTTGTGTTTCTTCCAGTCCAGTGTTCCTCATGATGTACTCTGCATATAAATTAAATAAGCAGGGTGACAATATACAGCTTTGACGTACTCCTTTTCCTATTTGGAACCAGTCTGTTGTTCTGTGTCCAGTTCTAACTGTTGCTTCCTGGCCTGCATACAGATTTCTCTAGAGGCACGTTAGGTGGTCTGGTATTCCCATCTCTTTCAGAATTTTCCACAGTTTATTGTGATCCACACAGTCAAAGGCTTTGGCATAGTCAATAAAGCAGAAATAGATGTTTTTCTGGAACTCTCTTGCTTTTTCCATGATCCAGCAGATGTTGGCAATTTGATGTCTGTGTCCTCTGCCTTTTCTAAAACCAGCTTGAACATCAGGAAGTTCACAGTTCATGTATTGCTGAAGCCTAGCATGGAGAATTAAATTAATAATATGATAATAATGATGATGTGCAACGTATATATTCTCCATAAAACTTCTAATGAAACCTATCTACTGGACAAACTCTTGCAAGTAACTGAAAGAAGACATGTCAGAGGGTGTATCAACCATAACGGTACAATAAGAAGTACAATTCAAGGATTCAAATCTTAGCTCCACTTGTTCCTAGGTAACAATGGGCAATTTATATGAGATTCAGTTTTCTTATCAACAAATAAGCATAATAATACCTACATCATGTGGTTGTTGTGAAGGTTAATTGAGGAGATGCATGTATTAATAAACTCATTGTTAGCTGTTGTTAGTGCTCTTCTTTTCAAAGGAAAAGCATTTTTTAAAAGTACAGTAAAGAAGATGTGGTAGAGAGGGGGATCCACATGGTAGGGTACGACTCCAACAAACAAGTCAAAAATAAATCTATATTAAAATGCTCATAAAAAACTAACAGGAAACTGCAGATAGTAAACTACACAAGCAAGACCACAATAAAAATCTACATAACCTGAAAGGAGAGATGAAAAGTTGATAGCTAGTAGGAAGCTTCTGTATAACAGGGAACTCAGCTGAGTGCTCTATGATGACCTAGTGGGGTGGGATGGTGGAGGTGGGAGGGAGGCTCAAGACGGAGAGAAAATATGTATACTTATGGCTGACTCACATTGTACAGCAGAAACTAACAACACTGTAAAACAATTAACCTCCAATTAAAAAAAAAAAAAGGCATTGGATTAGGGCCTGCAGCCCTTAAAAGGATCTGAAAGGAAAAGAAGGTCGTCGTGGGCATGATCTCACCCTGGAGAGCGAGCCAGTGGAGCCACCATCTGGACATCCCAGTCCTGCCTGGCATCCTGTGCGAAGGAGAAAAGCACCCTGCATGTCTGCTGTGATAACCATGAGGTCAGACACCGGGGCTTGAGAAGCCCAGACTCTACTCTTTAGGAGTGCACATGTGCTAGTTTGACAACAATCAAGGTGGAGAGACAGCCTTGCACTGGTGGTTGTTTTCTCATAGTACTTCCCAGTACAATGGGGTGAATACCCGAGTCCTACCAACTCCAAGCCATACCTTGGCATGAGATCTGAGCCAACTGAGCCCTGAAAGACTTGGTCCAGCTATTCAAAAATAGATGAGGGGCCTAGAGTGTGATCTGGGTGGAGCCAAAATAGCCAGTGACAACTTATACCTGGAGCAACAAGTAGGGGGCCAGTGCTGGCCATTGTCACAGGCACACAGGTTCATTCTACTGCCTAAGCACTGAACATCAGGCAGCAGGGACTCGGAGAGAACTCAATCCAGCCATGCAGAGAAAGCCTGGGTGGCTCAAGAGTTTGCAGAGGTTTGTCTCTCAGGGAGTGCTGGCTCCACTTACTTCACACTGTGGTGGAGCACTACATCTGAGGCAGCCAGCACCTGAGAAAGAAGGCCACAGAGGCAGCCCAGATCTCAGGTAGCAGCTCAGCCTAAATTCCTGCAGCCAAACACCCTGACCTCCAGTGCCAGCCTCCTCCACACCACAGCTTTGCAATAAATCTGGCACAGGGAATGAATACAACATACAGACAGACATGAACTTGGGGTGATTCCAAGCACAACTGCAGACACCTACAGAGGTGAGCATAGGTCCTCTGTGAGTGCACAGGCCTCACTACTTTAGAAATCATCTCCTTTGGGACAAGGCATGCATTCAAAGGCAACCCAACCCTCAGGGCTTCTATTCCAGCAGAGGGAAGAGATCCTAGCCCTACTGGTGTCTGTACCAAAACCAGCCCTCCCACCCAAAACAATGGACACACACACAATTTACATAGGGATGTTCCCACCCTTCTAAGACTACAGCTGGTAATTATTTCTCCTAGATTCATAGAGATGTGCTTGTGCTAAGTCATAGATTCATAGAGTCATAAGTTCATAAATTTATGTGCTGTTATAAATTCACAAAGTTAAGTAAAATGAAAAGGCAAAGGAACTACTCTTGATAACAAGAGAAATCTGCAAGAACAAATAATAAAACAGAGCTCATAGATCTGCTATCCCTGAGTTTTAAAAAGTGGCAATAAAATATCACCAGGGGCTTCCTGGTAATAAAATATTACCAACCACATTCCCTGGTGGCTCAGCTGGCAAAGAATCCACTTACAATGTGGGAGACCTGGGTTTGATCCGTTTTGGGAAGATCCCCCAGAGAAGGGAAATTACCCACTGAAATATTCTGGCCTGGAGAATTCCATGGACTGTATGGAATTCTGTGACATGGTCACAGAGAGTTGGACACAACTGAGTGACTTTCAAAAATAAAAAAATAAAATATTAAGAAATTAGAAAGATTATGAATATAAATGTAGATCACTGTAAGAAGTAACTAGAAATTACAAAGATGAACCAATCAAAAATGGATAAATATTGTCAAGATAAGCAATATAGAAGCAATGAATAGCCAACTAAATAACATAGAAGAATGAGTAAGTAATCTGGAAGACAGAATATTAGAAATCATCCAATAAGCACAGCACAAATACAAATGTAAATGTAAACTAAATGAAACGAAGATACAAGATCTATGGGATGATAGAAAACTTGCCAACCCACATATAATATGAATTAAATAAGGAGAAGAGATTAAGAAGAGGATCAGTGCAGAAAAACAAACAACCCAATCAAAAAGTGGGAAAAGATCCTGACAAACATATCTCCAAACAAGACATACAGATGGTTAACAAACACATAGAAAGATGCTCAACATCACTCATTATGAGAAAAATGCAAATCAAAACTACAAAGACATATCACCTCAAACCACTTAGAATGTCCATCACCAAAAGGCTACAAAAAATAAATGCTGGAGAGGATGTGGAGAAAAGGGAGCCCTCTTGCACTGTTGGTGGGAATGTAAATTGATACAGCCATTATGGAAGATGATATTGACATTCATTAAAAAACTAGGAATAAAACCAGCATATGACCCAATAGTACCACTCCCAGGCATATACCTTGAGGAAACCAAAATTGAAAAAGACACATGAATCCCATTGTTCACTGCAGCAATCTTTACAATAGCTAGACCATGGAAACAACCTAGATGTCCACTGACAGATGAATGGATAAAGAAATTGTGGTACATATACACAATGGGAAATTCAATTCAGTTCAGTTCAGTTCAGTCACTCAGTCGTGTCCGACCATTTGTGACCGCATGAACCGCAGCACGCCAGGCCTCCCTGTCCATCACCAACTACCGAGTCCACCCAAACCCACCTCCATTGAATCAGTGATGCCATCCAACCATCTCATCCTCTGTTGCCCCCTTCTCCTGCCTTCAATCTTTCCCAGCATCAGGGTCTTTTCAAATGAGTCAGCTCTTCGCATCAGGTTGCCAAAGTACTGGACCTTCAGCTTCAACATCAGTCCACCCAGGACTGATCTCCTTTAGAATAAACTGGCTGTATCTCCTTGGTGTCCAAAGGACTCTCAAGAGTCTTCTCTACCACCACAGTTCAAAAGCATCAATTCTTTGGCATTCACCTTTCTTTATACTCCAACTCTTGCATCCATACATGACTACTGCAAAAACCATAGTCTTGATGAGATGGACCATTTTTGGCAAAGTAATGTCTACGTTTTTAAATATGCTGTCTAGGTTGGTCATAACTTTCCTTCCAAACAGTAAGCATCTTTTAATTTCTTTTTTTCAATATAAATTTATTTTTATTAATTGGAGGCTAAATACTTTACAATATTGTATTGGTTTTGCCATACATCAACATGAATCCGCCACGGGTGTACACGTGTTCTCCATCCTGAACCCCCCTCCCACTTCCCTCCCCATACCATCCCTCTGGGTCATCCCAGTGCACCAGCCCCAAGGATTCTGTATTATGCATTGAACCTAGACTGGCAATTCATTTCACATATGATATTACACATGCTTCAATGCCATTCTCCAAATCATCCCATCCTCGCCCTCTTCCACAGAGTCCAAAAGATTGTTCTATACATCTGTGTCTCTTTTGCTGTCTCACATACAGGGTTATCATTACCATCTTTCTAAATTCCATATATATGCATTAGTACACTGTATTGGTGTTTTTCTTTCTGGCTTACTTCACTCTGTATAATTGGCTCCAGTTTCATCCACCTCATTAGAACTGATACAAATGTATTCTTTTTAACAGCTGAGTAATACTCCATTGTGTATATGTACCACAGCTTTCTTATCCATTTATCTGCTGATGGACATCTAGGTTGTTTCCATGTTCTGGCTATTATAAACAATGCTGCGATGAACATTGGGGTACATGTGTCTCTTTCAATTCTGGTTTCCTCAGTGTGTATGCCCAGCAGTGGGATTGCTGGGTCGTATGGCAGTTCTATTTCCAGTTTTTTAAGGAATCTCCACACTGTTCTCCATAGTGGCTGTACTAGTTTGCATTCCAGTCAACAGGGTAAAAGGGTTCCCTTTTCTCCACACCCTCTCCAGCATTTATTGCTTGTAGACTTTTGGATCGCTGCCATTCTGACTGGCGTGAAATGGTACCTCATTGTGGTTTTGATTTGCATTTCTCTGATAATGAGTGATATTGAGCATCTTTTCAGGTGTTTGGTAGCCATCTGTATGTCTTCTTTGGAGAAATGTCTGTTTAGTTTTTTGGCCCATTTTTTTTTTCTTGAGTTGTTTATTTTTCTGGAATTGAGCTGCAGGAGTTGCTTGTATATTTTTGAGATTAATTCTTTGTCAGTTGCTTCCTTGCTATTATTTTCTCCCATTCTGAAGGCTGTCTTTTCACCGTACTTATAGTTTCCTTTGTTGTGCAGAAGCTTTTAATTTTAATTAGGTCCCACTTGTTTATTTTTGCTTTTATTTCCAATATTCTTTGAGGTGGGTCACAGAGGATCCTGCTGTGATTTATGTCAGAGAGTTTTTGCCTGTTCTCCTCTAGGAGTTTTATAGTTTCTGGTATTACGTTTAGATCTTTAATTCATTTTGAGTTTATTTTTGTGTATGGTGTTAGAAAGTGTTCTAGTTTCATTCTTTACAAGCATTCAACCAGTTTTCCCAGCACCACTTGTTAAAGAGATTGTCTTTAATCCATTGTATATTCTTTCCTCCTTTATCAAAGACAAGTTGTCCATAGGTGCATGGATTTATCTCTGGGCTTTCTATTTTGTACCATTGATCTATATTTCTGTCTTTGTGCCAGTACCATACTGTCTTGATGACTGTGGCTTTGTAGTAGAGCCTGAAGTCAGGCAGGTTGATTCCTTCAGTTCCATTCTTCTTTCTCAAGATTGCTTTGGCTATTCGAGGTTTTTTGTATTTCCATACAAATTGTGAAATTATTTGTTCTAGCTCTGTGTAAAATACCATTGGTAGCTTGATAAGGATTGCATTGAATTTATAGATTCCTTTCAGGAGTATACTCATTTTCACTATATTGATTCTTCTGATCCATGAACACGGTATATTTCTCCATCTATTAGTGTCCTCTTTGATTTCTTTCACCAGTGTTTTATAGTTTTCTATATATAGATCTTTTGTTTCTTTAGGTAGATATATTCCTAAGTATTTTATTCTTTTCGTTGCAATGGTGAATGGAATTGTTTCCTTAATTTCTCTTTCTATTTTCTCATTATTAGTGTATAGGAATGCAAGGGATTTCTGTGTGTTGGTTTTGTATCCTACAACTTTACTATATTCACTGATTAACTCTAGTAATTTTCTGGTGGAGTCTATGGTTTTCTATGTAGAGGGTCATGTCATCTGCAAACAGTGAGAGTTTTACTTCTTTTCCAATTTGGAATCCTTTTATTTATTATTCTTCTCTGATTGCTGTGGCAAAAATTTCCAAAACTATGTTGAATAGTAGTGGTGAAAGTGGGCACCCTTGTCTTGTTCCTGACTTCAGGGGAATGCTTTCAGTTTTTCACCACTGAGGATAATGTTTGCTGTGGGTTTGTCATATATAGCTTTTATTATGTTGATTTTGTTCCTTCTATTCTTGCTTTCTTGAGAGTTTTTATTATAAATGGATGTTGAATTTTGTCAAAGGTTTTCTCTGCATCTACTGAGATAATCATGTGTCTTTTATTTTTCAATTTGTTAATGTGGTGAATTACATTGACTAATTTGCGGATATTGAAGAATCCTTACATCCCTAGGATAAAACCCACTTGGTCATGATGTATGATCTTTTTAATGTGTTGTTGGATTCTGAATACTAGAATTTTGTTAAGGATTTTTGCATTTATGTTCATCAGTGATATTGGCCTATAGTTTTCTTTTTTATTTGGCATCTTTGTCAGGTTTTGGTATTAGGGTGATGGTGGCCTTGTAGAATGAGTTTGGAAGTTTACCTTCCTCTGCAATTTTCTGGAAGAGTTTGAGTAGGATAGGTGTTAGCTCTTCTCTAAATTTTTGATAGAATTAAGCTGTGAAACCACCTGGACCTGGGCTTTTGTTTGCTGGAAGATTTCTGATTACAGTTTCAATTTCCGTGCTTGTGATGGGTCTGTTAAGATTTTCTATTTCTTCCTGGTTCAGTTTTGGAAAGTTGTACTTTTCCAAGAATTTGTCCATTTCTTCCACGTTGTCCATTTTATTGGTATATGATTGCTGATAGTAGTATCTTATGATCCTTTGTATTTCTGTGTTGTCTGTTGTGATCTCTCCATTTTCATTTCTAATTTTATTGATTTGATTGTTCTCCCTTTGCTTCTTGGTGAGTCTGGCTAATAGTTTGTCAATTTTATTTATCCTCTTAAAGAACCAGCTTTTGGCTTTGTTGATTTTTGCTATGGTCTCTCTCTCTCTCTCTCTTTTTTTTTTTTTTTGCATTTATTTCTGCCGTAATTTTTAAGATTTCTTTCCTTCTAATAACCCTGGGATTCTTCATTTCTTCCTTTTCTAGTTGTTTTAGGTTTAGAGTTAGGTTATTTATTTGATTTTTTTTCTTGTTTCTGGGGATATGCCTGTATTGCTATGAACCTTCCCCTTAGCACTGCTTTTTCAGTGTCCTACAGGTTTTGGGTTGTTGCGTTTTCATTTTCATTCATTTCTATGCATATTTTGATGTCTTTTTTGATTTCTTCTGTGATTTGTTGGTTATTCAGCAGCATGTTGTTCAGCCTCCATATGTTGGAATTTTTAATAGTTTTTCTCCTGTAATCGAGATCTAATCTTACTGCATTGTGGTCAAAAAGATGCTTGGAATGACTTCAATTTTTTTTTTTTTTTAATTTACCAAGGCTAGATTTATGGTGCAGGATGCGATCTTTCCTGGAGAAGGTTTCGTGTGCACTTGAGAAAAAGGTGAAATTAATTGTTTTTGTGTGAAATGTCCTGTAGATATCAATTAGGTCTAACTGGCCTATTGTATCAGTTATAGTTTGTGTTTCCTTATAAATTTTCTGTTTAGTTGCTCTATCCATAGGTGTGAGTGGGGTATTAAAGTCTCCCACTATTATTCTGTTATTGTTCATTTCCCCTTTCATACTTGTTAGCATTTGTCTTACATATTGCGGTGCTCCTATGTTGGGTGCATATATAATTGTTATATCTTCTTGGATTGATCCTTTGATCATTACGTAGTGTCCTTCTTTCTCTCCTTTCACAGCCTTTGTTTTAAAGTCTATTTTATCTGATATGAGTATTGCTACTCCTGTTTTCTTTTGGTCTCTATTTGCATGAAATATCTTTTTCCAGCCCTTCACTTTCAGTCTGTATGTGTCCCTTGTTTTGAGGTGGGTCTGTTGTAGACAACATATATAGGGGTCTTGTTTTTGTATCCATTCAGCCAGTCTTTGTCTTTTGGTTGGGGCATTCAACCCATTTACATTTAAGGTAATTATTCATAAGTATGATCCCTGTTGCCATTTATTTTATTGTTTTGGGTTCGAGTTTATACACCCTTTTTGTGTTTACTGTCTAGAGAAGATCGTTTAGCATTTGTTGGAGAGCTGGTTTGGTGGTGCTGAATTCTCTCGGCTTTTGCTTGTCTGTAAAGCTTTTGATTTCTCCTTCATATTTTAAGGAGATCCTTGCTGGGTACAGTAATGTGGGCTGTAGGTTATTTTCTTTCATCACTTTAAGTATGTCCTGCCATTTCCTTCTGGCCTAAAGAGTTTCTATTGAAAGATCAGCTGTTATCCTTATGGGAATCCACTGATGTGTTATTTGTTGTTTTTCCCTTGCTGCTTTTAATATTTGTTCTTTGTATTTGATCTTTGTTAATTTGATTAATGTGTGTCTTGGGGTGTTTCACCTTGCATTTACCCTATCGGGACTCTCTGGGCTTCCTGGACTTGGGTGATTATTTCCTTCCCCATTTTAAGGAAGTTTTCAACTATTATCTCATCAAGTATTTTCTCATGGTCTTTCTTTTTGTCTTCTTCTTCTGGGACTCCTATGATTCGAATGATGGGACATTTAACATTGTCCCAGAGGTCTCTGACATTGTCCTCATTTCTTTTAATTTGTTTTCCTTTTTTCCTCTCTGATTCATTTATTTCTATCATTCTATCTTCTACCTCACTAATCCTATCTTCTGCCTCTGTTATTCTACTATTTGTTCCCTCTGGAGTGTTTTTTATCTCATTTATTACATTATTTGTTATATATTGACTTTTTTTTTTTAAATTTCTTCTAGGTCCCTGTTAAACCTTTCTTGCATCCTCTCAATCCTTATCTCCAAGCTATTTATCTGTGATTCCATTTTGTTTTCAAGATTTTGGATCATTTTCACTATCATTATTTGGAATTCTTTATCAGGTAGATTCCCTATCTCTTTCTCTTTTGTTTGGTATGGTGGGCATTTGTCGTGTTCCTTTACCTGCTGGGTATTCCTCTGTCTCTTCATCTTGTTTATATTGCTGTGCTTGGGGTGGCCTCTCTGTATTCTGGCAGTTTGTGGAGTTCTCTTTATTGTGGAGTTTCCTTGCTGTGGGTGGGGTTGTACGGGTGGCTTGTCAAGGTTTCCTGGTTAGGGAACCTTGTGTCAGTGTTATGGTGGATAGAGCTGGATTTCTTCTCTCTGGAGTGCAATGAAGTGTCCAGTAATGAGTTATGGTATGTAAATGGGTTTCGAGTGACTTTGGGCAGACTGTATACTGAAACTCAGGGCTATGTTCCTGTGTTGCTGGAGAATTTGCATGGTATGTCTTGCTCTGGAACTTGTTGGGCCTTGGGTGGTGCTTGGTTTCCGTGTAGGTATGGAGGCGTTTGCTAAGCTCCTGTTGATTAATGTTCCCTGGAGTCAGAAGTTCCCTGGTGTTCTCATGATTTGGACTTAAGCCTCCTGCTTCTGGTTTTCAGTCTTATTTTTACAGTAGCCTGAAGACTTCTCCATCTATACAGCACCATTGATAAAATATCTAGGTTAAAGATGAAAAGTTTCTCCACAGTGAGGGACAGCAAGAGAGAGTCACAGAGTTACATGGAGAAGAGAAGAGGGAGGATGGAGTTAGAGGTGACCAGGAGAAGAAGAGGGGGAATCAAAAGAAGAGAGAGCAAGCTGGCCAGTAATAACTTCCTTATGTGCTCTCCACAGTCTGGACTGCTCACAGATGTTCATGGAATTATACAGAGAAGGGAAGAGGGAGCAAGGAGACAGGTGGCTAGGAGGATAAAGGGGGTGAATCAAAAGGAGTGAGACAGATCCAGCCAGTAATCAGTTCCCTAAGTGTTCTCCACCGTCCAGAACAAAGAGATTCACAGAGTTGGGTAGAGAAGAGAAGGGGGATGGAGGAAATAGAAGTGACCTGGTTGAGAAAAAGGAGAGTCCAAAGGGGGAGAGAGCAGTCAAGCCAGTAATGTCATTCCCAAGTAAAAATGGGTACTAAAGATTGGATTCTTAGAGATACAAAATGGATAACAAATACCAAAAAGCAAAGATTAAAAATCTAGAGTAGAGGTTGGATTTTCAAAAATACAATATTAAAGAAAAGAAAAAACCAAAGTCACAAAATTATAATATTATATATATATATATATATATATATATATATATATATATATATATGAAGTTTGCTTTAAAAATAGGGTCTCTCTCTCTCTCTCTTTTTTTTTTAAAGTAATAGGAGGTTATAAAAATGAAAATTAAAGGAGTAATAGAGGATTTAAAAATTTAAAAAATTGAAGAATGATAGTAAAAATAGTAAAAATATATCTAGGACTTTCTCTGGTGTTATTGTGGGCAGTGTGGGGTCAGTTCATTTTAGGATAGTTCCTTGATCCAGCTTATATTTCTCAAGATCTATAGGCCCCTTCCTATGTAGTCGGTACTAACTACAGGGTTTTAATCTATTGCACTTGTCACTTCCAAGGCGGTTCCCTCTGTTTTGCTTCTTCTGTTTGCTGGTCTCTTCAGTGTCTAATTTCCGCCCTGACACAAGGGGGCCATGGTGAACACTTTTTTAGGCTCACTTGTTATGTCGTGTTGTGGGGAGGGAGGGATGCTGTAAACAGATAACACTGGTGTGTGCTCACAGTGTCTTGGCCACACTGGTTTTGCCCCTGCTCATGGCGTGTGTGCTTTCCCTGTCTACACTGTTTAGGCTCTAGATTGCTCTGCTGGGAATTGTCTGAAGCCTGCCCTGGGTTGTATGCACTTCCCAGGTCTAAGCTGCTCAGACTCAGGTACTCGGGTGGTCCTCAGAGGCACAGACTTGGTTGGGCCTGTGTTTTGTGCCCTTCCCAGGTCTGAGCAGCTCAAGTGACCAGGTGTTTGGCGAGCGTGGTCTCTGTGACTTATCACCTACCCCATCCCTGCCGCTCGGTTTTCTGGGTGTACAACCAGCGCACCTTCTCAGGTGAATATTGACCATCTAGAATCCCAAGAAGTCTTAGTTAGCAACAAAGCCTGCTTGCAGTTTGGTAGATAATGCCTCTCTGGGGTCGCAATTGCCCCCTTCCAGCTCTGGCTGTCCTCACCTGCCTGTCACCGGAGGGGGATGTGCTGGTCTACAGCCGGCTAGCTCTGCTCAGTCCTTGGTTCAGTGAGTGGGCCTGATGGTGTCTTAGGCTAGGGCTTTTAACGTAGCTCTAGTCAGTCCTTTGTTCTGTGAGTGGGCCTGGTGGTGTCTTAGGTTAGGGCTTTTTCCATGGTAGCTATCCCAGAGTTTGGTTTAGTATCCCAAGTTAGTTCCCTCAGAGTGCCTTCGGGGCATTCAGGCCCGGTCTTTAAGCAATGCAGCCCGCGCCTCTCCGTCCAGCCCCCACTTGCTAGTGAAAGATTCAGGCATATGCATTGATTCTCTGCGGAGGGAGTTACTGTTGGGCACGTAATCTGTGGGTTTTAATTATATATTTATTCCTCCTCCCGGCTATGTTGCCCTTGGTGGTTCCAAGGCTCACCACAGACTTGGCAGTGAGAGTGTTTCCTGGCGTTTGGAAGCCTATCTTTTTTAGACTCCCTCCCAGGATGGAGCTCCATCCCTACCTCTTTTCTCTCCCTTTTAATCTTTTGTATTTTTTCCTACCTCCTTTTGAAGACAATTGGCTGCTTTTCTGGGTGCCTGATGTCCTCTGCCAGCATTCAGAAGTTGTTTTGAAGAATTTACTCAGCGTTCAAATGTTCTTTTGATGAATTTGTGGGGAAGAAAGTGATCTCCCCTATTCCTCCTATTCTTCAGCCATCTTAGGACCACCTCAGCATCTTTTAAATTCATGGCTGCAGTCACCATCTGCAGTGATACTGGAGTCCAAAGAAATAAAATCAGCCACTGTTTCCCCTATTTCCCCATCTATTTGCCATGAAGCGATGGAACCAAATGCCATGATCTTAGTTTTCTGAATGTTGAGCTTTAAGCCAAATTTTTCACTCTCCTATTTCACTTTCTAGACATCATAGTAAAAAGCAGAGACATTACTTTGCCAACAAAGTTCTGTCTAGTCAAGGCTATGGTGTTTCCAGTGGCCATGTATGGATGTGAGAGTTGGACTATAAAGAAAGCAGAGCACCAAGAATTGATGTTTTTGAACTGTGGCATTGGAAAAGACTCATGAGAGTCCCTTGGACTGCAAGGAGATCCAACCAGTCCATCCTAAAGGAGATCAGTCCTGGGTGTTCATTGGAGGGACTGATGTTGAAGCTGAAACTCCAATAATTTGGCCACCTGATGCGAAGAGCTGACTCATTGGAAAAGACCCTGATGCTGGGAAAGATCAAGGGCAGGAGGAGAAGGGGAGGACAGAGGATGAGATGGTTGGATGGCATCACCTACTCGATGGACATGGGTTGGGTGGACTTTGGGAGTTGGTAATGGACAGGGAGGCCTGGCGTGCTGCGGTTCATGGGGTTGCAGGGAGTTGGACACGACTGAGCAACTGAACTGAACTGAATTTTCACTTTCATCAAGAGACTCTTTAGTTCTTCTTCATTTTCTGCCATAAGGGTGATGTCATCTGCATATCTGAGGCTATTAATATTTCTCCCAGCGATCTCGATTCCAGCTTGTGCTTCCTCCAGCCCAGCATTTCTCATGATATACTCTGCATATAAGTTAAATAAGCAGGGTGACAATATACAGCCTTGACATACTCCTTTCCCAATTTGGAACCAGTCTGTTGTTCCATGTCCAGTTCTAACTGTTGCTTCCTGACCTGCATATAGGTTTCTCAAGAGTCAGATCAGGTTGTGTGATATTCTCATCTCCTTCAGAATTTTCCATAGTTTATTGTGATCCACACAGTCAAAAGCTTTGGCATAGTTAATAAAGCAGAAATAGATGTTTTCCTGGAACTCTCTTTATTTTTCAATGATCCAGCGGATGTTGGCAATTTGATCTCTGGTTCGTCTGCCTTTGCTAAAACCAGCTTGAACATCTGGAAGTTCACAATTCACATATTGCTGAAGCCTGGCTTGGAGAATTTTGAGCATTACTTTACTAGTGTGTGAGATGAGTGCAATTGTGTGGCAGTTTGAGCATTCTTTGGCATTTTCTTTCTTTGGGATTGGAATGAAAACTGATCTTTTTTAGTCCTGTGGCCAGTGCTGAGTTTTGCAAATTTTCTGACATTTTGAGTGCAGCACTTTCACAGCATCATCTTTTAGGAGTTGAAATAGCTCAACTGGAATTCCATCACCTCCACTAGCTTTGTTTGTAGTGATGCTTCCTAAGACCCACCAGGATGCCTGGCTTTAGGTGAGTGTGAGTGATCACATCATCATGTTTATCTGGGTTGTGAAGATCTTTTTTGTACAGTTCTTCTGTGTATTCTTGCCACATCTTCTTAATATCTTCTGCTTCTGTTTGGTTCATACCATTTTTGTTCTTTATTGAGCCCATCTTTGCATGAAATGTTTCCTTGGTATCTCTAATTTTCTTGATGAGATCTCTAGTCTTTCCCACTCAATTGTTTTCCTCTATTTCTTTGCATTGATCGCTGAGGAAGGTTTTCTTATCTCTCCTTGCTATTCTGTGGAACTCTGCATTCAAGTGGGTATATCTTTCCTTTTCTCCTTTGCTTTTTGCTTCTCTTCTTTTCAAAGCTATTTTTAAGGCCTCCTTAGACAGCCATTTTGCTTATTTGCATTTATCTTTCTTGAGATGGTCTTGATTCCTATCTCCTGTGCAATGTTACAAACCTCCATCCATAGTTCATCAGGCATTCTATCAGATCTAGTCCCTTAAATCTATTTCTCACTTCCACTCTATAGTCATAAGGGATTTGATTTAGGTCATACCTGAATGGTCTACTGGTTTTCCCTACTTTCTTCAGTTTAAGTCTGAATTTGGCAATAAGGAGTTCATGACATGAGCCACAGTCAGCTCCCAGTCTGGTTTTTGCTGACTGTACAGAGCTTCTCCATCTTTGGCGGCAAAGAATATAATCAATCTGATTTTGGTGTTGACCATTAGGTGATGTCCATGTGAAGATTCTTGTGTTGTTGGAAGAGAGTATTTGCTATGACCAATGTGTTATCTTTGCAGAATTCTATTAGCCTTTGCCCTGATTCATTCTGTACTCCAAGGCCAAATTTGCCTGTTACTCCAGGTATTTCTTGACTTCTTACTTTTGCATTCCATTCCCCTATATTACTCAGCCATAAAAATGAACATATTTGATTCTGTTCTGTTGAGGTGGATGAACATACAGGCTATTATACAAAATGATGCAAGTCAGAGGAGAAAGATAAATACCATATACTAATGCATATATATGGAATCTAGAAAAGTGGTACTAATGACTGTATTTACAGAGTAGCAGTGGAGAAACAGACATACAGAACAAAGTTATGGACATGGGGAGAGGGGAAGGGAGGATGACATGTATGGAGAAAGTAACATAGAAACTTATCATTACCATATGTAAAATAGATAGCCAGTGGGAATTTGCTGTATGTCTCAGGGAACTCAAACATGTGCTCTGTTCACATGGGGCTGGGGTAGGGGGGTGGCAATGGGGAGGAAGATGAGAGGGAGGTTCAAGAAGAAGGGGACATATGTATACCTATGACTGATTTATGCTAATGTTTGAGAGAAAGCAGCAAATTTCTGTAAAGTATTTATCCTTCAATTAAAAAATAAATTAATTTAAAAATATATTTGAAGAAATTGTGACTGAAAACTTCTCGAACCTAAAGAGGAAACATATCCAACTACAAGAAGAAAGGAGAGTGCCAAACAAGATAAATACAAATAGATCCACATCAAGATATACCATAATTAAAATGGTAAAAATGAAAGATAAAGAGAATTCTAAAGTCAGCAAGAGAAAAAGTCAGCTACAAGGAAACCCCCTTAAGGCTATCAGTTGATTTCTATGTAGAAACTCCTCAGGCCAAAGGGAGATGTGTGATATATTCAAAGTTTTAACAGGGAAAAATCTGTAAACCAGGAATCCCTACCTAACATGATTAGCATTTACAAGGAAAGATAAATAAATTGTCAGACAAGCAAAAAATAAATAAATTCAGTAATATTAAGCCTGGTGTGCTGCAGTCCATGGGGTCACAAAGAGTTGGACACAACTGAGAGACTGAAGTGAACTGACTGAATATTAGTGAAAGTAAAGTTGCTCAGTTGTGTCCGACTCTTTGTGACCCCGTGGACAGTAGCATACCAGGCTTCTTCGTCCATGGGATTTCCAGACAAGGGTATTGAAGTGGGTTGCCATTTCCTTCTCCAGGGCATCTTCCTGACCCAGGGATCGAACCCAGGTCTCCCACATGGCAGGCAGATGCTTCAACTTTTGAGCCACTAGAGAAGGCTGAATATTAAGCCTAACCTAAAAAAAATATTGAATGGACTTCTCTGAATAGAAAAAAAAGGATATACAGGAAAGAATTGATGCTTTTTGAACTGTGGTGTTGGAGAAGAGTCTTGAGAGTCCCCTGGACTGCAAAGATATCCAACCAGTCCATCCTAAAGGAGATCAGTCCTGGGTTTTCATTGGAAGAACTGATGTTTAAGCTGAAACTCCAATTTTTTGGCCACCTGATGCGAAGAGCTGACTCATTTGAAAAGAGCCTGATGCTGGAAAAGATTGAGGACAGGAAGAGAAGGGGATGGCAGAGGATGAGATGGTTGGATGGCATCACTGAGTCTATGAATATGGGTTTGGGTAGACTCTGGGAGTTGGTGATAGACAGGGAGGCCTGGCATGCTGCAGTTCATAGGGTTTCAAAGAGTCAGACACGACTGAGTGACTGAACTGAACTGAAGTGATATTAAACTGTAAAAGATGACAATGTGAAATGGGATATTAAAATCATAAAATATGAGGGAGGGAGTATAAAAATATAAATATTTTAGAATATGTTTCAACTGGAAAGCCAATGCATTTAAATTAAGTTATGGATCAACATACTTCTACTCTATGGTAACCACAAATCAAAATACACAAAAGATTGAAAAAAAACTAGAAATAAAGGAAATCAAGAATAGTACAAGGGAAAAACATCATAATACAAAAGAAGAAAGTGAAGAAAGAAACAAAAAAAGCTACAATAAAGTGGTAGCAAGAAGTAAAATGGTAAGAAATATATACCTATCATTAATTACTTTAAATATCAATGAATTAAACATACAGATCAATGGAACAGAATAAAGAGCCTCCCAAAATAAATCCACACACCTAAAGAAAATTAATCTACAACAAAGGAGGCAAGAATTTACAATGGAGAAAAGATAGCATCTTCAATAAGTAGTTTGGTAAAGTTGGAGAGCCATATGTAGATCGATGAGATTAGAAAACTAGCTCACATTATATGCTAAAATAAACTCAAAATTGTCTAAAAGCAATATATAAGAGAGAACATTCACTGATATCAATTATAGCAATATTATCTCAGTCTTCCAAAGCAAAAAAAATTACTTTTAAAGAAATAAAAATTAGAGGCTGAAACAGTATTATGAAGCTATAGTCCTTAAAACTAAAAATAGAGAAATTTATTTTTTAAAGAATATTACCACAGTTCAGTTGCTGAGTTGTCCCCATCTCTTTGTGAACCCATGGACTGCAGCACAGCAGGCTTCACTGTCCTTCACCAACTCCCGGAGCTTGCTGAAACTCATGTCCACCGAGTCGGTGATGCCATGCAACCAATTCATCCTCTGTTGTCCCCTTCTCCTCCTGCTTTCAATCTTTCCCAACATCCAGGTCTTTTCAGATGAGTCCGTTCTTTGCCTCAGGTGGCAAAAGTATTGCAGTTTCAGCTTCAGCATCAGTCCTTCCAATGACTGGTTGGATCTCCTTGCAGTCCAGGGGACTCTCAAGAGTCTTCTCCAACACCACAGTTCAAAAGAATCAATTCTTCAGTGCTCATCTTTCTTTACAGTTCATCTCTCATATCCATATATGACTACTATGGAAACACCATAGCTTTGACTAGTTGGACCTTTGTTGGCAAAGTAATGTCTCTGCTTTTTAATATGCTATCTAGGTTGGTCATAGCTTTTCTTCCAAGGAGCAAGTGTCTTTTATTATTATTTTTTTAATTTTTATTTTTACTTTATTTTACTTTACAATACTGTATTGGTTTTGCCATACATTGACATAAATCCACCATGGGTGTACATGTGTTCCCAAACATGAACCCCCCTCCCATCTCCCTTCCCATAACATCCCTCTGGGTCATCCCCTTGCACCAGCCCCAAGCATGCTGTATCCTGCATCAGACATAGACTGGCGATTCGATTCTTACATGATAGTATACATGTTTCAATGCCATTCTCCCAAATCATCCCACCCTCTCCCTCTCCCTCTGAATCCAAAAGTCCACTATACACATCTGTGTCTTTTTTGCTGCCTTGCATACAGGGTCATCATTGCCATCTTTCTAAATTCCATATATATGTGTTAGTATACTGTATTGGTGTTTTTCTTTCTGGCTTACTTCACTCTGTATCATCGGCTCCAGTTTCATCCATCTCATCAGAACTGATTCAAATGTATTCTTTTTAACAGCTGAGTAACACTCCATTGTGTATATGTACCACAGCTTTCTTATCCATTTATCTGCTGATGGACATCTAGGTTGTTTCCATGTCCTGTCTATTATAAACAGTGCTGTGATGAACATTGGGGTACACGTGTCTCTTTCAATTCTGGTTTCCTCGGTGTGTATGCAGTGGGATTGCTGGGTCATAAGGCAGTTCTATTTCCAGTTTTTTAAGGAATCTCCACACTGTTCTCCATAGTGACTGTACTAGTTTGCATTCCCACCAACAGTGTAGGAGGGTTCCCTTTTCTCCACACCCTCTCTAGCACTTATTGCTTGTAGACTTTTGGATAGCAGCCATTCTGACTGGTGTGAAGGGGTAACTCATTGTGGTTTTGATTTGCATTTCTCTAATAATGAGTGATGTTGAGCATCTTTTCATGTGTTTGTTAGCCATCCGTATGTCTTCTTTGGAGAAATGTCTATTTCGTTCTTTGGCCCATTTTTTGATTGGGTCGTTTATTTTTCTGGACTTGAGCTGCATAAGTTGCTTGTATACTTTTGAGATTAGTTGTTTGTCAGTTGTTTCATTTGCTATTATTCTCTCCCATTCAGAAGGCTGTCTTTAAACAAATGGGATCTAATTAAAATTAAAATCTGCACAACAAAGGAAAATATAAGCAAGGTGAAAAGATAGCAAGTGTCTTTTAATTTCATGGCTGCAGTTGCCATCTGCAGTGATTTTGGAGCCCAGGAATATAAAGTCTGTCACTGTTTCCATTGTTTCCTCATCTATTTGCCATGAAGTGATGGGACTGGATGCCATGATCTTCGTTTTCTGAATGTTGAGTTTTAAGCCAAATTTTTCACTCTCCTGTTTCACTTTCAAGAGGCTGTTTAGTTCTTCTTCACTTTCCGCAGTAAGAGTGGTGTCGATATGCTGATATGTCGGCATATCTGAGGTCATTGATATTTCTCCCGGCAATCTTGATTCCAGCTTGTGCTTCATCCAGCCCAGAATTTCAAAAGAGGTACTCTGCATAGAAGTTAAATAAGCAGGGTAACAATATACAGCCTTGACGTACTCCTTTTCCTATTTGGAACCAGTCTGTTGTTCCATGTCCAGTTCTAACTGTTGCTTCCTGACCTGCATACAGATTTCTCAGGAGGCAGGTCAGGTGGTCTGGTATTCCCATCTCCTTCAGAATGTTCCACAGCTTGTTGTGATCCACAGTCAAAAGCTTTGGCATAGTCAATAAAGCAGAAATAGATGTTTTTCTGGAACTCTCTACCTTTTTTCTATGATCCAAATGTTGGCAATTTGATCTTTGGTTCCTCTGCCTTTTCTAAACCCAGCTTGAACATCTGGAAGTTCATGGTTCACATACTGTTGAAACCTGGCTTGGAGAATTTTGAGCATTACTTTACTAGTGTGTGAGATGAGTGCAATTGTGTAGTAGTTTGAGCATTCTTTGGCATTGCCTTTCTTTGGGATTGGAATGAAAACTGACCTTTTTTAGTCCTCTGAATCCTGCTGAGTTTTCCAAATTTGCAGGCATGTTGAGTGCAGTATTTTCACAGCATCATCTTTTAGGAGTTGAAATAGCTCAACTGGAATTCCGTCACCTCCACTAGCTTTGTTCATGGTGATGCTCCCTAACGCCCACTTTACTTCACATTCCAGGATGTCTAGCTCTAGGTGGGTGATCACACCTTCATGGCTATCTGCATCACGAAGATCTTTTTTTGTATAGTTCTTGTATTCTTGCCACCTATTCTTAATATTTTCTGCTCCTTTATTGAGCCCCTCTTTGCATGAAATATTCCCCTGGTATCTCTAATTTTCTTGGAGAGGTCTCTGGTCTTTCCCATTCTATTGTTTTCTATTATAAGATTAACAGATACAAATTCCTATATAGAACATGGATAAACAACAAGGATTTACTGTATAGTACATGTTGTGTGTATGTACTAATTTGTGTCCAACTCTTCATGACCCATGGACAGGGGCCTACCAGGCTCCACTGTCCATCAGTTAGCCATTCAGGAAAATACTCCATTTCCTTCTGGAGTGGATTTTCCTGACCCAGGAATTGAATCCGTCTCTTGTGTCTCCTGCTTTGGCAGGCCAATTCTTTACCACTGAGCCACCAAGGAAGCCCATACAGTACAGGGAAGTATGTTAAATATATTAAAATAGCCTATTATGAAATATAATTTTAAAAAATACTTAATATGCTGCATATCTGAAACTAACAAATTTACACTTCAAAAAAAATTTTATAACAAGATCTGGTACACACACGTATACATAGAGATATGGGACTATTACTCAGCCATGAAATAAAAAGAAATTTTGCCATGTGTAGCCAATATGGATGGAGCTGGAGGCTATAATAGCAAGTTAAATAACAAAGAGAAAGTCAAGTACTGTATGATTTCACTTATATGTTGATGGATCTAAAATTCAAAACAGATGAACAAATATAAGAAAACAGAAACAGAGTCATAGATATTGAGAACAGGGTGATGGTGGGGTGTTAGTAAGCTTAGTGGGCTCATCTAAAGGTACACAAGGGAAAGGAACTGGCAGGCAGGAGATAATCTATCCATCAGAAGCACTAAGATAATTCTTTCAGAAATTTACACTTTCTTGTGACTTTGCTGACCATTGCCTAGAGTGTGTACTCACAGGAGGGACTGGTGTCAGTCCAAGGCCCTTTCAGGCCACTTAGTCATACAAAGTGCCTCCTGAGGCAGCAATATTATGAAGCAATTTAGCTAAATTCTCAGCAGAATTATGACAGGGATTGCACTGAGTCTGCAAATTGCTTTACATAGTGTTGACATCTTAAGTCTTCTAATCCATGGAAATAAAATTTCTTTCAATATGTTTGTACCATCTTTAATTTCTTTCAGCAATATTATGAAGTTTTAAGTACACATATCTTTCATCTCCTTGGTTACATTTATTCCCAAGTTTTCTATTCTTTTTGAATAAATGGAATTGTAAATGCAATTTTTTTCCTAGTTTCCTTTTTGAATATTTCATTGTTAGTGTAAAGGAAAAGAATTTTTTATGTTTTCATCTTTCAACTTTTCTGAATTCATTTATCTGTTTTAACAATTTGTTTTTCTAGACTCTAAAATTTTCTACATATTAAGATCATGTAAACTGTAAAGAGAGATAAATTTATTTCTTCTTTTCCAATTTGGGTGATGATGAACACTTTTGAGCAAAAAATTTCAAAGAAAGATGATCAGGCATACAAGTTATACATTGAATTTGCTACTATTAGCTTCACTCTACTACTGAACAGTTTAACAGAACTTTGGATTTTTACTTCACCTCCTTGACAACTATTTCATACCTACTTTCTGAAGCTTTCACTTTTTCTCTGTACATCTTAATTTACAACCTTGCTCCATGTTTAACTGAAAAAAAAAAAAAAGTAGCAATCAGAAGGAGCTCCATGTACTCTCAGAACTCAGTGACTCACCTAGCAGTATCCATATCTTCATTTTTTGGTACTGTAATAGTTACAGTAGGTTAACTGCTGCTGCCCTTTGAAATGTATACTAAGGTCCATTCTTTTTTCTTTAAGTCTTCAGTCTCACAGTTCTCCTGTACATTATCTACATCATTTATTTATTTACTAAATAATTTCCTGGATGAAGCACAAGTTGGAATCAAGATTACCGGGAGAAATATCAATAACCTCACATATGCAAATGACACCTTCCTTATGGCAGAAGGGAAGAGGAACTAATGAGCCTTTTGATGAAGGTGAAAGAGGAGACTGGAAAACCTGACTTAAAGCTCAACATTCCAAAAACAAAGATCATGGCATCCGGTCCCATTGCTTCACAGCAAATAGATGGGGAAACAATGGAAACAGTGACAGGCTATATTTTCTTGGGCTCCAAAATCACTGTGGATGGTGACTGCAGCCATGAAATTAAAAGATGCTTACTCCTTGGAAAAAAGCTATAACAAACCTAGACAGTGTATCTAATCTACAAAAACAAATGGCTAAAACAAATAAATGAATTCAGAAAAGTTGAAAGATCAAAACATACAAAAATTTTGTTCCTTTACACTAGCAATGAATCTAGATACACAAAACAGAGACATCACTGTCCACAAACGTCCATATAGTCAAAGCTATGGTTTTTCCAGTAGTTATGTATAGATGTGAGAGTTGGCCAATAAAAAAGGCTGAGAGTCAATGAACTGATGATTTTAACTGTGGTGTTGGAGAAAACTCTTGAGAGTCACTTGGACTGCAAGGAGATCAATCCAGCCAATAGTAAAGAAAATTAGTCCTGAATATTCACTGGAAGGGCTGTTGCTAAAGCTAAAGTGCCAATGCTTTGGCCAGTTCTTGATGTCAAGAACTGACTCATTAGAAAAGACCCTGATGTTGGGAAAGATTGAAAGAAGGAAGAGAAGGGAATGAAAGAGGATGAGATCGTTGGATGACATCATCGACTCAATGGACAAGACTTTGAGCAAGCTCCAGGAGATGGTGAAGGACACGGAAGCCTGGCATTCTGCACTTCATGGGGTCGCAAAGAGTTGGACACGACTGAGTGAACAACAACAACAAAATAATTTCAAAGTATACATAAATATCTGTTGGGGTGGGTGTTATGTGTGTTCAGTCATGCCCAACCCTTTGTGACCTCTATGGACTGTAGGCCACCAGGCTTCTCTGTCTATGTTTTTTTTCAAGCAAGAATACTGGAGTTGGTTGCCATTTTCTCCTCCATGCGATCTTCCTGACCCAGGGATCAAACCCATGGCTCCTGCATTGGCAGGTGGGCTCTTTACCATTTACATCAGCTGAGAAACCTCAAAATACCTGTTAGTTCTATTATTTTAATTAAACTTTTATCTTGAATTTATTTATCTTCTTCTAGATACCATTCTTCTTTTCTCTGCTCTCTTCTTCCTTGATGAACAAGTCCTTGAAAGGATTGTCTCTACCTGATGTCTTCTATGTTTTTTCTATGCTCTTTTAAGCCTTGTCTGATTCAGCTGTATCCACATGGTTTCACCAAACTTGCTCCCATCAAGTGTATCAGAGACTAGGTCACAAGAATAACTCTTTTTTTTAAATACATTTTGCTTCCAGAAAACACACTGTTCTGTCTCACCTTTTGTTTCTCTCCAATCAGTTATGATTGTAATATTTCAGGATTCCCTCCTTATTCCTTCATCTTTTGCCTTATCCTCTCCCCTGGTGATTTTATCTTATCTCTTGGTTATAAATATCTATATGCTGATTTCAAATCTTAAAAGATGCTGCTGTTAAAGTGCAGCACTCAATATGCCAGAAAATTAGGAAAACTCAGCATTGGCCACAGGACTGGAAAAGGTCAGTTTTCATTCTAATACTAAAGAAAGGCAATGCCAAAGTATGTTCAAACTGCCACACAATTGCACTCATTTTACATGTTAGCAAAGTAATGCTCAAAATCCTTCAAGCTAGGCTACAACAGTGCATGAACTGAGAAGTTCCAGGCATACAAGCTAGATACAGTAAAGGCAGCGGAACCAGATAGCAAATTGGTAACATCTGTTGAATAATAGGAAAAGCAAGAAAATTCCATAAAAGTGTCTACATCTGCTATATTGACTACACTAAAGCCTTTGACTGTGTGGCTCACAACAAAGTGTGGAAAATTCTTAAAAACTTGGGA